>NC_091838.1:58966480-59292230 GCF_037783145.1 Equus przewalskii
ACTTCTTTAATATTTCTAACATATGCATTTGTAAGTTTTATCAGCAGGGTTTGGGGGTGGAAAATAATGAACATGACCAAAGACAAGAGAAAGGAGTGGATAGTAGTGGCGCATTGTGCTCATGAAGGCATTGGCTCGGTAAATTAAGTACCGATAGTGTAAAAACCATGGAAAGATATCAAGTAGAAGGAAAGTGAATTTTAGACTGTCACCATATATTTAAGCATGACATAAAAATCAAGAATTAGTTTCAAAATGTTCAAAAGAGCTCCACTCGATGCATATTTGTTATATGCTAGTAATTTGGTTAAGACTTATCCATATCAATTAAGATTTTTATTTGTGGATTGGAGAGAATTTACAATCCTTAGTTAAGTTTGATTGGACCAACAGTAATCCATATTCTCTATTAGTTAACGGACAACAAATCTTGATAGATTTCACCTAATTGAAAGAGAAAGAAACCAAAGCTTATGTGGGCTCTGTGAAAAGACTGTAAGATAACTGAAGTAGAATGTTACCCTAAACATCTAGAAGAGTAGACTATGAGGATAAGAGGAGTAAAACATGTATAACATCCTCAGATCTTAAATGAGATAGAAGCTGAGGAACTTTGTAAGGAATACAGGCATACCTCGGAGATATTGTGGGTTCAGTTCCAGATCACTGCAATAAAGGAAATATCACAATAAAGTGAGTCACACAAATTTTTGGTTTCCCAGTGCATATAAAAGTTATGTTTTGGGTCAGCCCCGGTAGCCTAATGGTTAAGTTCAGCATGCTCTACTTTGGTGGCCCGGGTTCAGTTCTTGGGTGTGGACCTACACCACATGTCTGTGCCCATGCTTTGGTGGCAGCTCACATACAAAAAGAGGACGATTGGCAGTGAATGTTAGCTTAGGACGAATCTTCCTCAGCCAAAAAAAAAAGAAGGAAAAGTTATGTTTACACTATATTATAGTCTTTTAAGTGTACAATAGCATTACATCTAAAAAAACAACTCACATGCCTTAATTAAAAAACATAACCATCATCTGAGCTTTCAGTGAGTCATAATATTTTGCTGGTAGAGGATCTTGCCTCCATGTTGATGGCTGCTGATTGATCAGGGTGATGGTTGCTGAAGTTCAGGGTGGCTGTGGCAATTTCTGGAAATAAGACTGTGAAGTTTGCTGCATCAATTGACTCACTTTCATGGATGATCTCTCTGTAGCATGAGATGCTGTTTTATAGCAGTGGAATGTCTTTCAAAATTGTAGTCTATCCTCTCAAATCTTTCTGCTGCTTTATCGACTAAGTTTATGTAATATTCTAAATCCTTTGTTGTCATTTCAACAATCTCCGTAGCACATACACTAGGAGTAGATGCCTCAAGAAACCACTTTCTTTGCTCAACCGTAAGAAGCATCTCCTCATCTGTTAAAGTTTTATCATGAGATTGCAACAATTCAGTCACATCTTCTGGCTTCACTTCTAATTCTAGTTCTCTTGCAATTTCCACCACATCTGCAGTTACTTCCTCCACTGAAGTGTGGAACCCCTCAAAGTCATCCGTGAGAGCTGGAATCAGCTTCTTCCAAACTCCTGTTAATGTTGATATTTTGACCTCTTCCCATGTACCACAAATGTTCTTAATGGCATCTAGAAGGGTGAATCCTTTCCAGAACGCTTTCAATTTACTTTGCCTAGATCCAACAAAGGAATCTCTATCTATGGCACCTATAACCTAATAAAATGTATTTATTAGATAATAATATTTGAAAATTGAAAGTACTCCCTGGACCATGGGGTGCAGAATGAACGTTGTGTTAGCAGGCATAAAAACAACATTAATCTCATTGTACATCTCCACCAGAGCTCTTGGGTGACCAGGTGCATTGTCAATGAGCAGTACTATTTTGTTTGTTCATTTGGTTTTTAAAGATTGGTACCTGGGGTAACATGTGTTGACAATTGTCCCCCCCCCCCACGCCACTTCTCCCCAAAGCCTCCCCAGTACATAGTTGTGTATTCTGGTTGCAAGTCCTTCTGGCTCTGCTATGTGGGACACTGCTTCAGCATGGCTTAATGAGCTGTGCTAGGTCTGCACCCAGAATCTGAACTGGCAAAACCCTGGGCCACCGAAGCAGAGTGGGCAAACTTAACCACTTGGCCACAGGGCCAGCCCCAGCAGTACTATTTTGAAAGGAATCTTTTTTTCTGAGCAGTGGGTCTCAACAGTGGGCTCAACATATTCAGTAAACCATGTTGTAAAGAGATGTTTTGTTATCTAGGCTTTGTTGTTCCATTTACAGAGGACAGGCAGAATAATTCTTAAGGTTCCTAGGGTTTTCAGAATGGTAAATCAGCTTTGGCCTCAACTTAGAGTCACCAGCTGCATAGCCTGTAACAAGAGAGTCAGCCTGTCCTTTGTTTTTTGTGGGGTTTTTTTCTTTTTTTTTTTCAAGGAAGATTAGCCCTGAGCTAACTACTACCAGTCCTCCTCTTTTTTGCTGAGGAAACCTGGCCCTGAGCTAACATTGAGCCCATCTTCCCCTACTTCATACGTGGGATGCCTATCACAGCATGGCGTGTCAAGCAGTGCCATGTCCGCACCCAGGATCCGAACCAGCGAACCCCGGGCTACCGAGAAGTGGAACGTGTGAACTTTGCTGCGCCACCGGGCCAGCCCCCAGCCTGTCCTTTGAATCTTTGAAGCCAAGCATTGACTTCTCCTCTCTAGCTATGAAAGTCCTAGATGGCATCTTCTTCCAATATAAGGCTGTTTCATCTAACTTGAAAATCTGTTGTTTGGTGCAGCCACCTTCATTAATGATCTTAGGTAGATCTTATGGATAATTTGCTTTAGCTTCTACATCAGTACTTGCTGCTTCACCTTGCACTTTTATGTTATGGAGTTGGTTTCTCTCCTTAAGCCTCATGAACCAACCTCTGCTAGCTTCAAACTTTTCTTCTGCAGCTTCCTCACCTCTCTCAGCCTTGACAGAATTGAAGAGAGTTAGGGCCTTGCTCTGGATTAGACTTGGTTTAAGGGAATGTTGTGGTTGGTTTTGTTTACTATCCAGACCACTAAAACTTTCTCCACATCTGCAATAAAGCTGTTTTACTTTCTTATCATTCATATGTTCACTGGAGTAGCACGTTTAATTTCTTTCAAGAACTTTTGTTTTGCATTCACAACTTAGCTAACTGTTCAGAGCAAGAGGCCTAGCTTTCAGCCTATCTCAGCTTGGGACACGTCTTCTCACTAAACTCAATTGTTTCTAGCTTTGGATTTAAAATAAGAGGTGTGTGAATTCTTCCTTTCACTTGAACACTTAGAGATCATTGTAAGGTTATTAATTGGCCTAGTGTCAATATTGTTGTGTTTCAGGGAACAGGGAGAGCTGGAGAGAGGGAGACAGACAGGGGAACGGCCAGTCCGTGGAGCAGTCAGAACACGTACACCATTTATCTATTAAGTTTGCCATCTTGTAGGAGCACGAGTTGTGGCACCCCAAAATAATTACAGGAGTAAGGTCAAAGATCACTGACCGTAGATCACCATAACATATATAACAATGATGAAAAACTTTGAAATATTGTGAGAATTACCAAAATGTGACAGAGACACGAAGTAAGCAAATGCTGTTGAAAAAAATGATACCAATAGACTTGCTCAAAGCAGGGTTGCCACAAACCTTCAATTTGTAAAAATCATAGTATCTGCAAAGCCCAATAAATCAAAGTGCAATAAAATGACTTATGACTATATTAACAGAAAGCATCTCTTCACTGGATAGGACATTGAAATAAATATCTGTTTAAACGTTTTTCATTTTCAGATCCCATGAGTCTATGAGTGGCATGCCCTTTACAATATGTGCTTAACAATTTTGGTTGAGCAGATTCATTTTACTTAAATGTTATAGTTAGTCATCATCCCTAAAATTTATCTAAACAGGCATTTCACTCGTTCATGCTTTTAGGAAAAAAATGATTTGCTATCAATAGACATATATGGGTAACTAGCCTACATTTCACATATTATCACTATATTAAGTGATTCAAATGCCAATACTAACTTCTTTATAGTTTCTATGTTTAAAAATAAAATTGCAATCTGTGTATTTTTAAGGTATTTACTTTCATATTTCCAAAGTCCTCTTAGGTCCCTCCTAGTCTGAAAGGAAACATAATAGGAATTTTTCATGCTTGTTTTCTTTCCTAGTCAAAAGTAGCAGGGATAAAGATTAAACTACAGGTGTTAATACTCATTGCTTATTTATTTACAGTATTATAAGATCTTGTTTTACAACGCGCCAATGAACAAAAGGTGAAAAATAGTAGGCACATACAGATAGTTTTTGGTTCCCAAGAGACAGTTTATAATGCCAATGCTATGCAAAATCTGTGCTTATAAATTATAATTTCATGATACTTTACAATTTTCTAGTTTTGGAAGATTTCTTCCTTAATCGTGTAGTTAAGCCAACACTTTGTAGCATTCTTCTTTTATAAAGCATAATAGGAAAGTCAGAAAAATCATATTTGAACCCTGAAGAGTCAGATGTGGTAGATATACTTTGCATGAAATAAATAAATAAGACATAGAACAACAAAATATATCTTTTTTATCTTCATTGAAAAAACATTTAAGTAAAATATCATCTAGTACTTATTTTTATCATCCAAAATATATTACTTGATGTGTTTCATGATAAAATCTTCAAGATATAAAATAAATTGTGTAAGAATATTCAGAACTAAAATTATATGATCTATAAAGTTTTATATCCAGCTTTTACAAAATAAATTGACAAATTTGTTAATGTTTGTGAGATTATAACATTAAGATGATATAATATATAAAGTTTTGATGCTGCATTTTATATGTAGTATTGTTTCATTGAGAATGTTCACATATTAATAGATATTCTTTAAAAACATAATTTTGACATAATCATCAAAGGGAAAAATAACGATACTAACACTGATTGAGCAATTACTTTATACCAGGCACTTTACACAGGTGATCATATTTAATCCTCACATTTTAATAGCTACTGTTATTGTCCACATTTTACAGGTGAGATTCTTAGGCTGAGCTAGTAGGAGATAGAGCTGATATTTGAATATGACTTGAAAGCCTACATTCTTAACCATTGAGTTGTGCGATTAACTTAGTGTTAAGAAGCATTGTCTTAAATATTACACAATATTTCAATAAATTATTCTACACTCTGGATTTTCTTGGACATTTAACTTGATAAAAAATTTTCTCTCAGTTTAAATGACACTGGAATGTATTCTCCATAAGGGCAAGGACCTTTATGTATTTTATTCAGTGTTGCAATGCCAGCTTAAAGCACATAATAGGCACTTAATACATATTCATTAAATAAAAAAATGAAAATCACAAGAAAACAATTTCATAAATATAGGTTTTTTTTTTTCTTATTAATTCCCATACTACCAGTGAGTAAAAACAACTAAAACATCAGCAAGGAAGAGAAATATTCACCAAAGACAATTTTAACATAAAAATTGCCAATGGTAAGGAAGCAGAAATGAATGGATCAAGCTAAAGGCTGGGCAGTAAGTTGGGACTTTTCCAATTATGGGTTATAGCAGAGGCAATATGGGTTTAAAATACTGTGGAAGTCATGAGAATTGGAAAAGGAAAAAAATTATCAATTAGTATAAACTAGGCTATTCTATAACACGTAATCCCTAAATACCAGTGGCTTACAACAGCAAAGATATATTTCTCATATGTGCAACAGGTCCATCGTTGGATGTCTCTTCATCAGAGACACTCAGAAACCCAGCCACCATTTTGAGCAGTGCCAATAGCTCTTCCAAGATAGGAAACCAAGCTCATCACCATCTTGTACCAGCAAATTAAGTGCTTTGCCCCAGAAGAAACACACACACACGTAACTTTGACTTCACACTTATTTTCTTCATTTAACCACAAAGAGATCAGGAAGTAGGATCCTACGGTTACCATGTGCCCAGATGCAAGGAGAACCAAAACTATTTGACAAACAGAACTAATGATCACAAATCAAATAAACAGAGCTAAGACCTATGGAAGTAACTGGATACGGAGAACAAAAAAATGGGAAAAGTTAAAGATGGTTTAATTGGTACCATTATTAAAAACATCAGAAAACTACCGATTTAGGAAAGGAGGAGGAATTTTTATTTGCATACCTTGAGTGTGACAAAGGAACTGGACCTCCAGAAACAAGTTTTGGAAATCTAAGTCTAAAGATAAGAAAAAAAAGTGAAAGGAGAGGCAGAGACTGAGAAAGCGTGAAAAAGAGGGAGAGAGAGACTGATCTGGAGCACAGTTGAAGCTATAAAAAGAGATACAGTTGTCCCAGTGTAGGGAGGAGAAAAGAAAAAGCAAAAGGATAGAACCGAGGAGGATTTATTTCGGCTTACCAGAAGGAAGAATAGGACCCACCAACATCAGCAGAGTATGCAAGTGAATGAAGAATGTTGAGAACGAGGAGATGCTCTAAAATATCCAATACTGCCAGCAAGCCAAGGAGGCTTAGGACCTTCAATATAACAGTTTCAGCAAAGTTGTGGGAGAAGCAGACATATAGCAGGACAATAAGAAATGAGTGGCAAGGAAGCAAATTCGAAATAATTGGTGCGAGTCTTTCAAGAAAGTTGGCAAATAAGGAATAAGAATGATATGTTAATCATTTAACAGATGGACAGAATCAAGGGCAGCTATATTTGGTTGAGACTCTTGTTCATATATATTCTAAAGGGGAGGAGTCATTTCAGAGAGAAAAAAAGGAAGAAGAAGATATTATGAAAAGGATTATATAAAATAGAAGAAGGTACTTGGACATTGAAACATTAAAAACAAAAAGGAATTGAGTTTGTCCTGACTAAAAATATTTTTCACTGACAGATTTAAAAGTTAAAGAAGAACAATAAAGATAAGGAGAAAATTTGAAGCAGAACAAGGATACTAATGTAGTTTTTTTTAATATATCTCTTTCTAAACAAATAGAGGTGAAGTTATAGACTGATAATTGTGGATGTGGAGATGAAAATTTGGAGACAATGACAATAATTTGGGAGACATATGAAATTAAACATTAAAATTCAGTAGCCACTCACTATGTATTTGCTAATGAAATAAGAATACAAATATTTTCAATGAAGTGGGCAATAATATGAAATAATAGAAAAATGCTTGGAAGAATTAAATTATACTGTTCTCTATCATAATTATTTGAGAATAATTCTCACAATCACTTAAATTAGCACTCCCTGCCATCTTCAGCCCCTCCCCAACATACCTGTGTCAGTTTTTTTTTTAAATTTCACTCTGATGATTTCTCTGTGTATTTTTTTGTGCCTATACATGCTTTATCTCCAGTTCAAGATTTCATACATCTCTCCTAAACAAATGTCAAAGCATTTGTTTTCCTAGTCTGCTGTCCTTACCTATTGTCATTGTTCCTTCAGTTAATTATTCCTACTAACATTAATTATCTTCTTAACCCAAATCAGTGCATGTCCCACTTTAAATTAAAATAAGAAAAATGTAGCTTTCCTCCTTCCATGATAATAAAATGAAAAGATAGCATCAGGACACTCAAAATCCTCAAAGTTCTGGTGACAACTTGCTTATCTTTCCTATCATTAGTATATTCTGAAGTTGCACATGAAGTTACATATGGGAGGGTTTCTGCAGTTCCCAGGACCTGAATGCCTTCCTCCTGTCTCCATCTATGAGATACCACTAACCTTCAGCATCATTCTCAAATAGTATTTCCTCTAGGACATTCTTCCAGATTTCCAGTAAGAATGCCACCCCCCCCCCCCACGCACACTTCTTCTCTAATTCTCCTATGTTTCAGTTACGTCTTTCTCCTTCACCTCACTATGAGCCTTAGCCACAAGGTATGACTTATATTTTATTCCCCATAGATTACAGTACATTATAACTCCTTAATTAATTAATTGTCACCTGAAAAACCAAGCCCCCCTGTCCCCCCAGGTTGCATCAAGTTGAAGGTCATTAACTGAACCTAAATGCAACCTTCACCTTTGTAAAACGCAAATGGTGAAAGGAAGCAGATTTACTAAAGGCACAAATTTGAAAAACCCTGTCAGGATGTATTAGTCTTTCTGTATTCTAAACTCATGATTAATGTTGTACTTTTATATCATGGTCATGGTCACATATGAAGGCATGTAGCTTTGTTCTTCAGCTATTTTCCTTCCTAGACACAATCATAGATAATTATATGTAACACACTACTTGCTTAAAGAAACTAACTTTACCAAACTGAAACACTTCTTAAATTTGCTTAAATGCAAAACTTAGGGGAAAATTATAACATATCTAATAATAAATATATGCAATAACTTTAATGTAGACTAAATTATAAGAGGGATTTTGCTGACATGCTAGAACTGATAAAAATAACCAATGTTCTCTTGTTATTTATAATCATAACTAATGTAATGCTTAAAAAAATTAGGTCATACAATTACAAGTTCAGCTGAAGTAATCATTTTGTATTTCATACCCTGACCAAAATTTTTATTTTTTTACAGCACTTTCTTTTCAGATAGCAAAAATGTTTTTATAGTTTTTATTTCATTGGGTAATTCCTTCCTTTTTAATATTTTCTTCAGAATCTACAAAGAAAGCTTTACTGATAAGCAAAGTGATCTTTTCATTTTATCATCTTTATTCATCAGGTTCATTAACTTCCACAATTAAATGAAGAGAATTTAATTTTTCACATTTGCCCAAATAAATTCATTAGAACAGATTTTGCGTATTTTATATTAAGTCAATTAAAAATATTCCTTTCTATAAATGTTACTTAACTTTAGAGTGTAAATAGCCTTATAAGAACTTCAACAGTACTCAGTTTTATTGAAAATAATTACTGGATCTTTTCTATCCTTTGACACCTACCTAATAAGGTTATCTATTATTTTAGAACAAAACTAAAAGACTAAGGAGGCAACTATTTTTTGAAAAATATAAAAAAGTAAAAGATAAGTAAAACTTTGGGTCTTTCACCAAGGTTAAATTAATAATGTACCTTTTACTAGTGAACTACTTATTTTAGGGGAATTATTCTTCTATGTGAAATATTCTTTTAGTAGTCAAAATTATCTTCTCAGTAGTACTAAAATTTATAGAAATTTAAAGTTGTGAAAACACTGATAAATAATTCAGTCAGTCTCCCTCAAATGGAAGCGTTAAGATTAACTTCTTGTCTCGTTTTCTTTCACTTACATTTTGACTTTTACGTTTTACCTTGAAAGATTAATTAAGCTCCACAGCCAACACCTCAATAAGCAAATAAAGAGTTTTCATTTTCTCTCTTCAATAATATGAGTGACATATAATAATTAACATTAGTTGAGGAATAGCTTATGTTTTCTTGCTTTTCAAATATAAGTTTGAATATTTTTCCATCATGTTATAACACTGAACTCACCCACTATACTTCAGAAATGCTACAAGTTCAATAGTTAGAATTTAATTGTGAATGCAAATACATAAAAAGTTGCACAATATACACAGTAAATTTTCTTAAAAAGTTAATTTTTGAAAATGTTGCCAGCTTGCGTGGTTATAAAATGACTGAACAAATAACTTTGATACAGTGAAGAGTTTAGGGAGCTCGAGTTTCAAAGACGTGATTAATAGTACACTTAAAATAAACTGCAACATGGCAGTTAAAATAGAAAGACATGACACTTTCAGTGATTGATATATACTTAAAGGTGATGCACAAAAGATAAATTGCCAAAAATCGGGGAAGATATGCAAAATAATGCATTAAAGTCTTTGACTCATCAAGTCAGATTTTAAAACTACATAACTGAGAAAATTGGTAAAGTTGGGAGCATTTAAGGAGTAGTACGAAGAAAAATAAGTCTATTATTTTATATGACATGGAATCTCTACTATACTAAGCTCAAAAGTAAAGGCCGTTTCCTATATACTTACAACGTGTAGAATGGTAGAGCAATTGAATTACTGAAGATTGATTTCATTAATGGCTCCAGTTGTCTACCCCTCCTTGTTTCCACGTCCTTTTCTATGTGACTTTACAGTTTCTCTTACTAAAGGAGTTGAGTTTATTTCCTTGTCCCTTGCTTCTGAATTTGGCAATATGATTTGCTTTGGCCGATGGCATGTTAACAGAAGTGATGTATGTGGATACTTGACAAAGCACGTGTACGTTTTGCCTTGAGCTCTTGTGCCTTAGCTATCACTCTGAATACAAGTGCCCAGCTGTGCTTTGCTGGAAGTTCAGACAGGTAGAGCAGAACAAAGTCACCCTACTTATGTCAGCCATGGTCAACCTAGTTCCACCGACAGCCAACCAATAGTTGATCATGTAAACAAGTCCAGCAGCTAAGACTAGTAGAAAATTCCAAGTAACTTTCAGACTTTTGAATTAAGTAAATGCTTTTGTTTTAAGCCACTGGTATTTGGATTGGTTTGTTGCACATTATTTTGACAATAGATATCATATACTATTGCATGTAGACATAGCCTTTACTAAATTTATGACTGCTTGTCTGGATAGGTCAAAAGTATAAATTAGGAGTTTCCTCACTAGAGAATTTAGTTAGTAAACATCTATTCATCAGCTACTTACCCTATGCAAAGAACTATGTCCTTAAATATGGGTATGGTGACTAAAAATCCTGCATATTCTAGATAGGACTGCCCAGATTTCCATTTGAAGAATAAAGCCACTGTAGTCATAGAATATTTAAGATATTAAAACTAAGGTAGTGGTCAAAACTCTACATGGAAAGCAAAACCATATTCACAGGAAAACATAACTAGGGCACTGTCAGAACTCCTGCTTAACTCTTCTGAAGGTAATGTCATATTAGAGTTTAGTTAAAATTTATTCAGTTATGAACAAAAGAAAAAATAAACAAATTTGATTTCATCAAATTAAAAAACTTCTGCAAGGCAAAGGAAACCAGGAACAAAACAAAAAGACAACTCACTAGGAGAAAATATTTGCAAATCATATATCCAACAAGGGGTTAATCTCCAAAATATGTAAGTAACTCATACAACTCAACAACAATAAAACAACCTGATGAAGAAAAGGGCAGAGGATATGAACAGACATTTTTCCAAATAAGATATACAGCTGGCCAACAGACACATGAAAAGATGTTCACCATCATTAATTATTAGGGAAATGCAAATCAAAACTACAATAAGCTATTACCCAACACCTGTTAGAATGGCTGTAATTAACAAGACAGAAAATAACAAGTGTTGGAGAGGATGTTGAGAGAAGGGAACCCTCATACACTGCCAGTGGGAATGCAAACTGGTGCAGCCACTGTGGAAAACAGTATGGAGATTTCTCAAAAAATTAAAAATAGAAATACCATGCAACCAGCTATTCCACTACTGGGTATTTATCCAAAGAACTTGAAATCAACAATTCAAAGAGACTTATGCACCCCTCTGTTCATTGCAGCATTAGTCACAATAGTCAAGATGTGGAAGCAACCCAAATGTCCTTGACTGATGAATGGATAAAGTAGATGTGGTATATATACACAATAGGATACTATTCAGCCATAAAAAAGACAAAATCATCTCAATTGCAACAACATGGATGGACCTTGAGGGTATTATGTTAAGCAAAATAAGCCAGACAGAGAAAGACAAACACCATATGATTTCACTTGTATGTGGAGATAGATAAATACATGGACAAAGAGAACATATTACCAGTGGTTACCAGAGGGGAAGGGGGTTGGGGAGTGGGCACAAAGCGTAAAAGGTCACATATATATGGTGGCTGACAAATAATGTACACCTGAAATTTCACAATGTTATAAATTATTATGACCATGGTAAAAAAAATTTGTTCACTTGTGGAACTGAAGAAGAAGAAAGAGGAGTAGAGGAGAATAAAAGTGAAGAAGAAGAAGGAGGAGGAAGAAGAAAAAGAAGAGAAAGAAGTTACTATCAGCAAGAGGACAATTGTTGAGATAAAAGCAAAGACCTTCAAAGCCATAGGAAACCTTGTTTTCTCTAAGGCAAAGTTTTAGGAAAGAAAATTAACAGAACTAAAAGCCCTGGGAAACATTTCCCAAAAGAGGAGATGCTCAACATATATCTCAGAGGAAAAAGAATTGAGGAAGAAGCTATGGAATTATCAAGGGCAGGGTGATCCACCCTACTAGAAGAATAATTTTAGGAACAATTCAGAGAAAAATACGTTCCAGTGCCAAAAACTCTCATAGATCGCTAAATACACACACTCCAAAGCAAGTAAAACCAAAACAAACAAACAAACAAACTAAGACATAAATAGAGAAGGAGGAGATATGCAAAAATAAGGGATAAGAACGGAAAGAAACCTAGATCTCATCCTCATACAGCGAGTAATTCAGTAAGAGTTATAGACCTAGAAAGCTTGCCAGTTTGTGGGACATGATTCATAAAACCATTTTTCACTAAAGGAAAATAAAAAATTTATTTTGTATCTCGTTTGGCGAAACAGTTGCACTTATATCTTCTCATTTAATCCTCCCAGAAACCATTATCATACTGTTTCAAAATCATGGAAATTGGCTTTCAGGGAGGTTGGGAAACCATCCCCAAAGTACACAGCAGAGAAATCATTCACATCATTTAGAAAGAGCATTTTGTTTTGTTTTGTCTCTAAATGTTCTAATCCACAAGTGTACTAATCCATAGCTTTGGCACTTCCAGTAGGAAAAGAAAAATAAAATGATTCATACATGGAGCCCAGATTAAGGTGGGTAATAGCTCCTGGGGCGAAATAGAAACACTGTAGTTTACAGGATAGAAGCAAGATTTTTGATATCAGATGCAAATTTGAAAATGGCTTTGCCCTGCACTGACAGTACTTAGGAAAATTAAGTTCTCTAATTCTCAATTTTATCAAGTACTAAAGGAAAAATAATAATAGAATCTAGTTCGTAGGGGAATTTAGCACAGCACCTCACATACCATTGGCGTTGAGAGCCAGCTCTGATTTGTAGTTGTGGTGGTTGTTAGAAAACAGAGAACTTGAGTACACAGTGACATGGAGAAAAGAACATATCCTTTAAAATCTACAGAACTTGGTATGTAATCAGGCTCCAGTATGAGCTATTGGGGACTTTTAGAATATGATGTAACCTCTTTAGGTTTTGTTACTGTTTCTTCAAATGGCTCTAATATTTTCAAAATTGTTGGAGTCGGGGCTTAGAAAAATGAATGTAAAATTCCTGGTCCAGTGCCTGACATATAAGAAGTATCAGAAATGGTAGACATTAGTGGCATTTCAATGAATTATGTTTATTAATATTTAACATGTATTAAATGACAGTAAAGTTAATATTTAAAAAAGTAGTTATACTAGTTTTAGCAAACAAAAAGAAGAGATAACATTGATTTTGCTCAGAATTATAGGCATATGCGCCCAAGATTCAGTGGAGGGCTGTTTCTCACCATGACCTGCTGAATTTTAAGCTGGAAGGAGCTCAGAGGGCACTTATTTGAAATCTATTTTACAGATGGAGAGTGAGAGATTCATTATTTTGTTAAGATCATTTAAGTAGCAATGATAGAACTTAGACAAGAATGGGATTTCTGATATTTATTTCAGTGGAAAGAGGTCAATTCCAGAAGGCATCATCAAAGAATCTGGAATATGAGATACAAGCAGAAACCTTGATAAATATGAATGGGTAAACAAGAAGAAAAGAAGGCCAAGCTGAGCTACATGAACGAAGCAGAGCACACAGCTCATTTTAGAAGGTGAGTTGCTCACTGTCTCTGAGGGGAGTCTCCACACAGAGGAGTGAAAGAGATCTGTGAAAATGCAGGTCAAGGCCTTGCAGAGTCATGAATACCTGGATTATGTGGACATTGTTCTATAGAGTTGGAGAAGTCATTGGCTGCAGAAATAAAATTGGCTTTCTGAAGTGTCCAGTGCCATTTGAGAGAAGGGGAATGGTTCAGTGAAAGGTAGAAGAAAGCACTATTTTTTTCTTAAACGTTTCTGGAAGCAGTCATTGGTATACAGAATTGCAAGATATAGGATAATGCATATAGTATATAAAGAAGCACATTAAAGGCAACAAAGTCCTACAAATAATCATTACTTTCAAATGAATTACATAAAATTAAAAAAAATAGAAGAAGAAGGAAAAAAGCTTTAAGTAGATTTTTAACATCTGGTTAAAAAGTTAGTAAAGGCAACATCAAGAGAAACTTTTTTAAAAGCGGGGTGTTTCACTAAACACACTGCAGACCATTAGAAAAGATGATCATCTTTGCTTCAGAGCATAGCTCTTTGTGGCTTTGATTATAATTTCATAACATCTTTTGAGTGGAATCAGTCTTTTACTTTAATTTTCAGACTTGACGGCTTTCTTCCTGATGAAGGATTATTAGTTCTTATCGCCAAAGTTAACAGAAAATTAATCATCACAGTCAGATGACATTCATTTGCATTTGACTCTCTTGGGAATTGAGAGAATAGTCTCAAAAGCAACCAGAATCCCTTGCCAACATACTGATTAATTATACTTCAAGTTTAAATTAATAAAATAAATGAATAAATAGATACAATTAATTACTGGATTTCTATTTTTTTTAAAACATAGATGGATGTAAAGCTAGCATTTAAGTACCAGGAGAAGTTGTTCAAAACTACTCAAAAGTATATCTGTACCTATGTTAATATTGCAAGTTAGATGGCGAGGATATAACGTCCCAGGAATTTAATAGTCTAGCGAGGATATGCATTAATACAATTAAACACATCTGGACTAATCTTCTTCACCGTTATCATCATCTTCCTCATTTTCTGATAGTGGAGCTTGAAGAAAATGTGATAGAATTCTTCACAGCCAGTTTTTTCATCTTAACTCTCAAAGCCGTTGACAACTCCCAAACACAAACATGCATTAATGATATTAAAATATAAGTAAATAAATATAGAGAGGAACTGTGAGAGATTAGTACAAAGAGCTAAACATTTTATTTTACTAGTATATTATTTCTTAAAAAACAAAACAACAACAGTGTGCCATAGTAAAGTATACCTTTTAAGTAGCTGATTCATTTTTTATAGCTTGAATTTTTCTGGGAACACGTTTTGGCTCTGAAAATTAAGTTATAAACCAGGTGCACTATTGACTTCAAGACAGAATAGAATAACTATCCAAGCATTAAATACAATTGCACCCTCCGAATATAAAGACCAATTTTTCAGTCCTTACTCAGGCAAAACTATCTTTAGAATCAGTGGGAGTTCTTACTAAATTAAGAATGAATTGGATTTAATAAACCCACAGCTGTGTCTGTTTTAGCACTGCTTTTTCTCTAGGATTCATCATATTTTAAAAAAAATTTTAACTAATGAAAAACTGTTTTGTGTTACAAATATGATGAATAATTAAACAACCAGAGACTAATTTTGACAGTTCTATTTCTGAAAGTCTTCTTGAAAAGATAATTCACTAGAGTAACATAGAACACATGTAAAAAAAAGCAAGAGTTTAACACAAAAATCTAGTATTTTAAGTTATATTTACTTTCTCTTTCTACGGTACCATCTTATAGATGTCTTTTGGATCTAAATAAAAAGAACTTCTGTTCTAAAAAAATATATTTCAAATAAAGAATCCAGGAAAAAGAAAACTATATATAGAAAATCTGGCAAAAGCACCAGGCTGAGGTTTGGAATCGTCCCATTCTCCACTCTTCTTCTTTTCAGAGGACATAGAGAGGAAAAAAGCAACAATAAAACATGATTGCTTCCTATGATTATGAAATTCTAAAGGGAAAGCAATTTTTGTATTAAAATTGTGAAAAATTCTTCTGAAACACCCAGTAACAGCTGTTTTAAATTCATCTGCAGCAAATGTAAAAGTAAATACTTTTGAAACTGCAATGATAAAAGGTTCATCTCACTAATCAAGCCTCTGCAAACATGTGTGTGTGGTTGAAATTAGAGAGCTTTTCCATCCCTAAATGACAGAAAAAAACCACACAGAGATGTGAACCAGAGTAGTTACAGCTGCGGGGTTGATGTATCATGCATGACCAAGCAATGCCTTATGATCTATTCACATGTAAAGTTTTAGTTTCAAGTAAGAGGGAATGGAAAAACTCAATCACCAAAATGATTCCCAAACCAATTTAATGAAATAATTATATGAATTTGAAACATTAACTACTGTCTTGAAAAGTTACTTTCGAATAATTTCTTAATTAAAAATGTGTCCTGTAGAATTTCTAAAATGAATTTAACATACAACACATTTCTTCCAAAATTTAAAAGAATGGGTTAAAAAGTAATTCTCTGGGGAGCTGGCCCGGTGGTGCAGTGGTTAAGTTCGTGGGCTCCACTTAGGCAGCCCAAGGTCTGGTGGTTCAGACCCTGAGCGTGGACCTACACACCTCTTATCAAGCCATGCTGTGGCAGGCGTCCACATATAAAGTAGAGGAAGATGGGCACAGATGTTAGCTCAGGGCCGATCTTCCTCAGCAAAGAGAGGAGGATTGGCAGTGAATGTTAGCTCAAGGCTAATCTTCTTCAAAAAAATACATGCTCTCTATTATAAAGATCTATGGCCATATTTGAATATTGCTATATGAATAACAAAAATTAAGGTCAGTGTATGTAAATAGTTTATTTATAATAAATAAAATACATAATGTGATATAAAATAATGTGTTATTATTACCATGGCTTGATATATAGCAACCATGGATAAATAAGACATGCTTTAATTTAACACAAAGTAATAAACATGCAATGAATAAACATGTTTATAAACAAACATAAAAAAACATAAATTTGTTCATATTGATAAACTATAGGAGTTTCATCCTATCACAAGAGAATTTAGCTTAATTCTTTGAAGGCAGGATATATGTCTTTTTCTCTCTCTATCTAAGACCTAAGTTAGTGCCTTGGGTTTAGCAAATCTTCAATACATACATTTTGTCATATATTGAGAAATTACATATACTAAAAGGGAAACAACTATATTATAATTCTAAAGTGGTATCCTGATGTTGTCTCAATAAGATATCTGTTCATCCACTCACTTGTTCAGCAAACATTTTCATCCACATATTATTCACGCACTCCTACAATTATGTACCATTTATACTGTATGTGCTCGGGCACACACTCCTGGTACCTGAGAATAAAAGCATGGCATACTCATTTTGGGGAAAAAAAGACAAAGAGACACAAAAGTGCAATAGCATGGCATGATACTGGTTGCCAGAATTAAGAAAGTGTTTTTGTATTGCAAATTAAAAACCATAGAAACAAGCTGACAACCATTTGTCCCTTAAAAAAATTATGTGTGGGTGTGTGTTTGTGTATTATAAATGTGCTATGCACAAGACATGGAACTAGGTCCTTATTACATAAAGCAAGACAAATCCCTGCCCTAATGAAGTTTATGCTGCTAATGGTAAATATAAATTGTCTAGGCATGCTGGGGTTTTCAGTCTGAGTTGATGAAGATCGCTTAATACGTTGCTGAAAATAAATGTACTCCCTTAGCAATCTCATAAAGCAGTAAAAGAAGCTTTCTTTGTATTTAATCCCAACAAGCATGAAACGAATGTTGAATATTGTTATTGTCAGTTGTCATATCTATATCTATATAGAGAAACATGCATATACACAGACACATATATTCACATGTATCTCTCTTTCACTATCTATATAACCGTACTGTCAGAAAAAATTATTTGCATAAAATTAACACTGAAAGGTGATATACTACCAAAACCTGAAACCAGAGGTAGCATTACATGTTAGGAAATTCATGAATTTTCACATGAGAAGACTTGGATTTGAATTACCTCTCTGTCATTCGAGAGCTAGGCAAACTTGGGCAAATATCTTCACAATGTCTTATTTTCTCGCGAATAAACGTGAATCACCATGTCTATCAGCCTAAATGGTGTATGAAAGTACCTATAAACTGCAAAATGATGTGTAATATCACTTTTATTAACTGAAAAGATGAAATAAAAGGGTAAGTCCTGTAAAAATTTTAAAAATCTGGAAATTATAATAAATCATTGTAATGATTAGTAAAAAGAAAACTATATCCATTAGAGAGAGCTTCCCATAAAAGGTTATGTGCAAATGAGGGGATAAGAACATTCCAAGGCTAAAGACAAATGAAGGTGGCACAACCTGTATGATCAATATTGGCTGTACTAAAATTAGGATAACCTAAGGATTGTAACAACTGTAAGTGCAAGGGCAACAACAACAAAAACCTTTTTAAAGGTTATCTTCAAAACTGATAAATGAGGAAAGACAGTATCAGCTTGAAATCTAGAGTATATAGTATAAAATGAATGCATGCTTTTCCTTTCTTTTCTATTTTTTTTTTAATTAGAGATAGTATAGAATAATCCTGACTAAGAGGGCTTGACGCTCTGCATTGTGAGAGGATTATTTAGAGGATATCAAGCTGTTTTAAATGAGTTGCATTGAATTACGTCCCTGGATAATGCAACAACTTGCAGATATGATCTTACAACCATTGTCATCACCTGATAAATTGTAAGGATAAGTGGTGTCAAAAACTGTATGCGGTAAAATTGTCAAGCTTCAAAGTAAGGGAGAAAACAGATTCCAGAAATATGAGGAAAAAAAGAGTTTGACGCGTAGCAGCACAAACTATTAATCCTATTTTGCAAATATTTATCAGACATCTAACAATTTAAAGAATTGTGTTCAATTCTGAGCCTGAGAGATTAACATAATATAAAATGTACACTCTTGGCCAACCCAGGATCAAAGAAAAGCAGACATGTGGTAAGGGCTGTGATAGATTTGTGTACAAATGCTGTGAAGCATGAAGAGGTCACACTAATTTTATCTAGGGATGTGACAGTAGACTTTATAAAGGAGGTACGTTTTACTCTGAATGTTAAGGGGGTAAGTTAGAATATTAAAGAGACATAAATTGTTCAGTGCATTTGAAAAAAGGTAAGGTGCCAATAATAGTTTACTATTAAAAAATAACGTAAATCATGGCATAGTGGACAAAACAATGAACTAAGAGTCAGGCAATTTAGTTTTAGGTCTAATATTAGGCTACATAAGTTTAGTCAAGGGGTGTGTGTGTGTGTGTATATACATATATATGTATATTCAGGACCTAGTTTCCTTGTATGTAAAATAAGGATAATGCACTAAAATCTTTTTTTTTTTCTTGTGGTCTATTATAATCTACTGAAAGAGGAGAATTCCACAGAGTATATGTCTTGATTTAAACAACAAATTTACGGATGATTATGAGAAACAACAATCAAAGCTGTCATTTGTTAAATGCCTATATAAGCTATCTTATTTTATTACTGGTGGTACACATATGGATAATTTGTGGACATATAAGCTGGACAGTGGTGAATTCCAGTCCCTCAAAAGCTGTATCTACAATGGTCTATTATTAAATTTACAGTAACATGAATAATGGTCTCTAAGGACATGCTCCAATGTTCCGTTTTGCTCATAGTGGTATTGAACACGTTTAGAAAATATGAATATGGCAGTTCACAAGTTGTGTTGACCAAATTAGTAGATTACAGAAGTTAGAAAAGGTAGCTAAATTAGAATTTAATGAGAATTACGCATGCTGGAATAATGAGCTGGGAGTAAATGCTAAATTTGAAAAGAATACAAATGTGAAGTCTTCCAATTAAGTTAAGAGCTATAATCAATAACGTTTCCTATGAATAGACTATAGAAGTTTCATCTGATGACAAGAAAATTTGTTTTTAATTCCTTGAAGGAAAGATGTATGTCTTGTTTGCTCTCCGTCTAGAACCTAGATCAGTGAGTGGGATACAGCAAGTCTTCGATATATATCCTCTGAACTGCACTGAAATTTAAGTGAGCCAACATGTACAATAATTTTACCACATTGCAAGTAAACCTGTTTCAACTAAATTATAGTGCCCAGGATGAAGATAGATAAAGTCTAGATGCCTTCGCACTGCCTACATCCAATCTAAGGTATCAAGGTAGGATTCAAGGAATTTCATTGGAGATATTCATTGACAATGACTTTAACCCTGTACATTTTATACTGTATCATACTTATTGTTATACATACCTCTCTCATAGGCACACTTTGAATTCTATGCACAAAAGTACTATGTATTAGCATGTGTATGAGGGCACACAGGGCATATACAGTGTTTGCCAGTAAAGAGGCATCACAGAAAAAAGGAGGATGTGATTTGCAGCATTCGCCAATTTTAAAAGTATAAATTGAAAATTAATAAATTAATTAATAAATCTGAGAGTGTGAGAAAGAATTGAGAATATATCCATAGCGAGCCTAGAAAGGAAAGAAAATCAGAAATTTCTAAATAGTTACAACATTCTCATCTGGACAAAAGATTAGATTTATTCTAAGCAGCTCTTTGAAGTACACCTAGGAACAAAGTTTAAAGTTTTGGAAAAAAGATGTGTTGGGGCCGGCTCCGTGGCCGAGTGGTTAAGTTCGCCCGCTCCGCTGCGGCGGCCCAGGGTTCGGATCCCGGGCGCGGACATGGCACTGCTCGTCAGGCCACGTTGAGGCGGCGTCCCACATCCCACAACTAGAAGGACCTGCAACTAAGATATACAACTGTGTACAGGGGGAGTTTGGGGAGATAAAGCAGAAAAAAAAACAACCAAAAAACATTGGCAACAGTTGTTAGCTCAGGTGCCAATCCTTAAAAAAAAAATTAAAAGATGTGTGTTTAAACAATTATCAGGAGCTACTCTGTGTAGGAAAGTATTTTTCAACAGTTAACCAGAAGTAACTTTGTAAAACAGTAAAAAAATAAAAATCAAATTTTAAACAAATGTGAAATTAACCACTCATCTTCAGGTATTCCATAGGGACATTCTACATTGAGCAAGGAAATGAGTTATCTAACTCAGTGGTTTCCAAATCTCAGTATATCAGAATATGGGCAGCAGAATTTTTTGATAGTTCCTCAATTGCTTTTAATGTATAAGAATGAAAAGTTATTAGTTGATGAAATTATTTCGTGATTCTATCTGCACCATTGTTACAATTACAATTAGGCATAAAAAAAAAAAATGCACAGTCGTGAAATGGTTTTCCATAGTTGAAAGTCAAGCTAAGACCTGCCTCATGAACTTGAAAATTGAAGAAATGAAGTTGCCAGCATTCAGTGACAGAAGTTGGCTGACCCAACAGGATTAGCAGAAGGCTAAAACAACAAAATAAAAGAGGAGACTCAAGAATGTCTTTCAATTATGAATATAGATATAATTCTAAACAACTGGAGCTGTATTCTACAGTTTTTGAAGAGACAAGGGTATTTCTGATCTAAAGAGAAACTAGAGTTATTGACGAAAATAGAAATAATAAAAAAAAGGATCAAAGAAGCATGCACACAGTTACAATGCCTACATTTCCACAAGGCGTAAAGAGAATATTTGCAACAAAATTTCAAATGTTTCTAGGTCTTGGGCCAACAGTGATTTTAACTTAATTTTTATTTCTGAAAAACTTCTGCCAAATGAGACATTTTGTACATTATTTAAATTTCTTTAGTTCCTTTTGATTTTCACTAAAGCAAGTCTTGGTTTGCCATGGAGCTTGACTGGAAAGAGAGAGGCACTGTAAAATCCACAAGAGTATACCTTGGTCAGCATTGTGTATTTATGTCTAGCACAGCTCCTGGCAAATAAAAACTTATACATATATATAATTCAGTCAATGGATAGCAGCATTTTTTGATCCTCATGACACTCCTTATTCTCAGTGGGAATTAATAGATTGGAATTCTTTTGTTAGTCTTAATCTGGATGGCATTTAGTTACTCAAAACCATTTGGTCTCCCCTGCATGACGAAGAAAGAAAATCTCTACACCTGCAAGTGGAGGGTCCAATACAACCCGCCTTATCCCCAGGCAAACACACCAGCTCCTCTATTTAAATATAACCATATTGTTTCATTTTTACATAGGCAACTTTTACATTGCTCTTTTCCTTATTTACTTATTGCCTTATATCCATCGTCATAGATGTTGACATATTCTCCATATTCTATGCATGGTAAATAAATTTTCAAGCACAAATAGATAGACTGATACCTGTGGGTATGTTGTTTGTTTTTGCATTCTATCTTGTAATGGATATTATGTATTTAAGATAAATTCTAACTACAAGAGCTCCAGCAAATCCTGTCCTATTCACCTCTCCAACAGCCCACATCATAGGCTCATTAGGAAAACTGTGTATGTGTGTCTACATTTTCTTATCACCTACTATCTCCTTAGTTCCTTGCAAATTGATTCATGCCTCCACTGCTCTACTGAGACAGATCATTAAAAGGTAATTTTCAATGGCCACATCCAATAACTCTCTCCAAGTGCTCTTTTTCCTCTGGTCTTTAATGCCTTCAGTGTTGTACATCTTCCCCACCTGCTTAAATACTCTTGTATTCCCTACCATTGAACCCTCATAGCTCTCTTCCAACATTTTCACTTGCTATTCTTCTGTCTCTTTCATTAGGTCATTACCCACTTTCTACTTTTAGAAATGAATGGTCTCCAAGGTTCTATAATTGGCATTTCAGTCTTTTCTGTTTGCACTCTTTACACTCCCCACTACTCGGATGTATTAAAAAATAATGGCCACACAAGAAGTATCCCAAATCCTGGATGGCTGTGAGGATTAAATGAACTCACATGTTTAAAGAATTTTGAAGCATATAATACACATTCAATAGATGGTATCTGTTATTATATTTTCTTGAAAAACCTAAATACACTTTTTCTATTGTTTACTGTCTGTCAATAAAATATGCTTTACTAGCATCTCAAACCCAGTCTTCAAAATCTAGGCGTCCCTCTACCCAATCACCACTCCTTCTTCTGATAATCCTATGTCATTATTATCTGCACTATACTTTTAACTTAATTTTCCATATGCACAACTCTCCCCCCTAAAAATCTTGATCTATGGAGAGCATATGGTTTAGTTAAGTCAATAAAGTCAATATGTACAATATAGCCAATCATTATACATATATAACAATCCAGTCCTGAGTTCATTTTATAAAGAAGGCAAATGAGGCCCAGAGAATTCAAGTAGTTGAGGTTAAATGCTCTGCTGATGTTCACACAGCTGGCTCCAGACAGAATCAGATTTGCACGTACTGTCTTATGTTCCTTGGAACTTCTTATGGAAAAGCCTATTTTGAATGTATAAAATGTAAAAATAAAATGCTGTGAAGGCAAAAGTGAGTCATTTGTCAACTAATGTCTCACAAAAGGGCAATGCCTGCATAGCCATATTGTTATAAGAAACTATGTCAAGAAAAGTCATTTTAGCCTATGAGAGATTGCTGATCATTAAGCTTGGAATCGTGCTGTCTGGCTGCCTTCGCCAAACACCTGGAGCCAATTGATGTCCTACCGAAGAAATAACTTTAGTTAAAGAAACTGGTAAGTTAGGATTTGGCTGCCCCTGCTAAATCCTCTATGCTGCTCGTTCTTTTCTGACCTGTACCTTAGATCAAATAACTGAATCTTCTTTAACATTGAAACACTCTCATTAAAAAAGAAAATTTTATATTTCTTGAACTTAATAAATAAAAACATATATCATTACATGTATCAGTTCTGGGTTATGATGGGATCCTTTCTTTTCTTTTTCGCTTGAGGAAGATTAGTCCTGAGCGAACATCCACGCCAATCTCCCTCCACTTTGCATGTGGGATGCCTCCAGAGCATGGCTGGCTGCTGAGTGGAGCAGGTCTGCACCCAAGATCCAAACCCACCAGCCCGGGCTGTGGGAGTGGAGCAGGCAGAACTTTAACCACTTGACTGAGTGCTGGGCCCTTATGATGGGATTCTTTTAAGGCCAAAAACTTCAGTAAGTAGATTGGTTTGTGAGACTGGATCAACTGAGCTAACTTTTCTAAAAATTGGGACTCAATGCTTTTTATTTTTATTTTTTATTTATTTATTTATTTATTTATTTATTGATAGAGATTAGCCCTGAGCTAACATCTGCCGCCAATCCCCCTCTTTTTGCTGAGGAATACTGGCCCTGAGCTAACATCCGTGCCCATCTTCCTCTGCTTTATATGTGGGACACCTACCACAGCATGGCTTGCCAAGTGGTGCCATGTCCGCACCCGGGATCCGAACCGGCGAACCCCAGGCTGCCGAAGCGGAACGTGCGCACATAACTGCTGCGCCACTGGGCCGGCACCTCAATGCTTTTTAAATACATAAAAGCCTAAAACGAATTATTCATTCCATGTGCTTATAGACTTTATAGCACTCTAGACCAAAAGAAATACAAAATCCTTATTTCCAAATTAACCATATTAATTTAAATATGACAGATGATGTTGAATTGCTAAACTAATCCTTCATTGGCAACATGGATATGGTACTGACAGCTTCAGGGCAAGATCCTTTGAAGGTATTATGCCAGTTTTATGATGGAAAAATCATCCTTTTAAAATTCTAACAACTGCAAAATTTTCTTATCTGCAGCCTAATAATTAAGACTATGGACTTTAGAAGCCAAAATGTAAAGGTTGAAATCCTGTTACACCATTTACTTCCTGTGGACCCAGGCAAGTTATTTAATATCTCTCTGCCAAGCTTTTCTTACTTATAAAATGGGATGATAATATGTACAGCACAGTGTTGCTAGTATGATTAAATGAGCTTACAGAAGGAAACCCTATAGAGTGATCTTGTTTCTATTACACATGAGAGGAGACATCACTTGGCGCAAAATGGTTTTTTGTTGAGTCAATCTCTGTACATCTTTCATTAACCAGGAAACACAACTTTAAGTCATATTGATCCTTATATAAGCATAAACTCAGGCATTAAGATTTTATGACAGTACCCATGGATGAGATGTGCTTGTCTCTCAGAGGATCTTGTGTCTGCAATTTTGCCTTGTCTTCCCTAGAAAGAACTACTGTTAGTTGAGCTGGGTAGACTTGGAGAGTCAAGAAGTTCAGAAAGCTAAGGTTAATGGAATTTCTCCAAGAACAACCACCCACAGGCAAGTTTCCTTTTTATAAAATGAAATAAACTCTTGACTTGAAACTTTGCTGATCTGTGGTTGCTCTGGACTTGCTTGCTATTTTACAAATTGAAACATCCAAGATCAAGAGTAGGATGAAAGATCGTTTGTTAACTTCCATACTTAAATGCATGTTAGGGAGAGATCATTCTTTCTGATCGAAGTCACTGCTCTCGCATATGTATTTCTTTACCTGATTCCACTTAAAACTACAGTATAAAAGTATTTCATAATATTGTATCTATCTCCGTATCCATCTCATCTTTCTTCCTTGCAGTGACGTTCTGTGTTAACCAACATTGTTGCCTGATGTGAATGATTGTATTTAATCCTCACCCCAACCTGGGAGACAACCTTACAGGGGAAAATAATGAAGCATAGAGGTATTAATTATCTTACAGATCCAGGGAATCTGAAGTAAGGACTTCATGCCTAGCCAATTTATCTCTCACATATGCACATAATCAAACACTTGGGGACAAGAGCACTCACAAATAGAAGTGAAGAATCCGTGGTATCTTTTAGGTTATATATAATTAACAGGACGTGATAAATTAACCACCTCTTTATGAATCATCCGTATCTACCTTGAAATTATATTTATTCAGTTGCCATAAAATTTTGTTTTAATTACAAAATGGATCTTTGGTTGAGTTTAGATTTATAAATTACACCCTAATAACACTAAAATAACTTTTCATTACACGGCAAGATCACTAACTTAAAAATATAATTTCATATATTGCTTTGTAAAGCTATATAACCCCCTTTGTCTTTTTTTAGGAGGATTAGCCCTTAGCTAACATCCATTGCCAATCTTCCTCTTTTCGCTGAAGAAGATTGGCCCTGAGCTAACATCTGTGCCCATCTTCTCCTATGTTATATGTGGGACGCCTGCAACAGCAGGGCCTGATAAGCAGTGTGTATGTCCCTGCCCAGAATCTGAACTGGTGAACCCCCTGCCTCGAAGTGGAGCACATGAACTTAACTGCTACGCGACCAGGCCAGCCCCAATATATAACCCATTTTTAACTGAAATTATTTCTTCTTTAAGATGAACAGAATCTAAATCAATTATATTTTTATTAGATACTATTTTAAAATTATTTCATTTAACGTTGTACCCCACAGAAATTGACAGCATTCTATACAAGTGACTTTTAAAGACATACTGGTTCTGAAGTCTAATGAGGGAAAATCTTTCATTATTTTATTCTAACAATTGCAGATTGTTCTCATCAGCTGCATAAAAAAAGTCAAGGTATTTAAAATCCATAGTTGCACAGTCAACTAAGCTTCACTGTGCATGTACTCTGTTCCAGGTCTGATGGGAAACACTTGAAATAGAAAAATCAACTAACACAGTTCCCGCACTCCCCAAACTCAAGGATTTGTGAAATGGCAAATATTCAAATTACTATAAATTAAATAATAGTGTACAAAAAGAAGTCAGAAAGTAATATGCAGCATAGATATTTAGTTCCTAACACGCGATACATCATATTTTGAAGCAAACATACTTGCTGTGCATCTTTAACAGTGATGATGAATTAGAGGTTAAGAGAACTTTCTTTTTTCCAGTGACATGCTAATTGGCTAAAATAGTAAAAATGTGACATAATGAAATTGCAATAGGAGATTCTTCATTCATTTCTGCATTTGTTTTTTCAAAAGTTTTTATTGACCATCGTCTATAAATATTGATGTAAATGTTAAAGTGGCAGGTGGGGCCATATCACAAAGGGGTTTGAATGTCTTCAGAAGGATATTGGGAGACTTTGAATGGTTTTTAAATGAAAAGAGTATGAAAAAAATTTTATTTTTTGGAGGTTTTAACCTTAATCTTGTGGCTGACAACAGGGGAAAGGGGATCTTATAGGAGACAATAGCAACAGTCTCATGAACAGATAGAACTAAGACATTGCAGTTAGGATGAAAGTAAGGGCATTGCTTTGGAAAATCTTTAGGATGGATGAGGATAACTGACAGAACAACTTGGAACTGTGCTGTCCAATATGGTAAACATTTGCCACACGTGGCTACTGAGCACGTGAAATGTGGCTAGTGTGACCGAAGAACCGAATATTTAACTCTATTTAATTTTAATTAATTTACGTTTAAAATTTAAAAATGAAAAAGTATAAAATATTTTTTTTGTTAAATACAACTTTATTATTTTGGTGGGACTACACTTTGCTTCATCACATAAGATAATATTGTTATATCATTGTGCATTTTTCAAGTGTGTGTGCCATTTCTAGTACTGTGGATAAATTTACCACTGATCTGGTCAGTATCAATGGATCGATACAGTTTTGTATTATTTTTTCCTATACACCCTTATAACGTTTTAAGGTGTTTATTTTAATGTCTCAGGCAGAAAGCACAAGTGATGCTTATGAAAATTATTATTTCATAAATTAAAATACTTATTATTTACCACAATAGAATTTAATTATTTTTCTAAACTACAAACATGAATAAGTTTTTTTAACTTAAAACACAAAAGAAATGCTTCTTGTGCAGAATCAACTAATGATGAAGAAGTCATTACTACCTTGGAAACAAACAAACAGAAAGACTGGAAGAAGCTATGTTGCTATTTGGAATGCGAAAGGCCACTTTAATTTGCTGCCTCAGAGCAAAATGAAAAAATGACAATATGAAATAAGATGGATGACGTTGAGTTTTTTCCACAACTACATAGTGAATTTGGTAAGCAGTTTATTCTTAACGTTAAAAAAAGAATTGAAGATATCAGTCACTTGAAATAATAAATGTTTGACAAAAATTTTAAAAACAATTTTAACAGGATCTGAGCTCTTAAATTTACCAGGAATAAAATATCTCTAATACTTGCATGCACACACACACACAAACACAGAAAACCAGTTTTAGGTGAAGAGATGATAAAATACATTATTATTTTAGTTATGGCAATTTTGTCAGAAAATTATGAGGGAAAGACTAATAATAATTTACAAAAAGTAAATGATCTTCAACTAAGCAAACAATTCAACGTAGAACATAAAAGTTTCTAATATCAAATTTCAATTGGTATAAAACTGGATAAATTGCCAGTACTCTTTTTTAACTTTAGATGAGTTATGCATATGAGAACACTGCCCAAATTAATACTGTGGTATGGTTTGCGCAAAGGACTTCTGAATTTACGAAGAAATGTCAATTCACAGCCTAAAGAATTGAATTCATGACACAGATATTTTAAGAAAACTTACATCTGTCAAATGAATATTTCAACTAGATATGATTTAATTAATTTCTGTCATGAGAGATGGATTGCTCTAGATATGGTAGGTCAAAGATTAGGGTTTATTAAAATTTAAAAACGAGAGACAGTGCATTGTTCCAAAGTGTCATGAATACAATTGTAAAAAATCATTCAGGGGACAGGCCCATTGGCGTAGTGGTTAAGTCCCATGCTCCACTTCAGCGGCCTGGGGTTTGCATGTTCAGATCCCGGGTGCAGACCTAGCACTGATCATCAAGCCACGCTGTGGCAGCAACCCAATAAAAAAAGGAAGATTGGCACAGATGTTAGCTCAGAGACCATCTTCCTCAAGCAAAAAGGGGAAGATTGGCAAAAGATTGCTAGCTCAGGGCCAATCTTCCTCACAAAAAAAAAAAAAGAAAAGAAAAATCATTCAGTGTACACATGCCCAAGCTAAGAATCATCACTAGTTTGTGAAACTGTGGAAAGAAAGAGAAGATAACGGATTCAAAGATCTGTGTTTTATTGCCAATTCTTCTTGGTTGAGTTGTGAATGAATTTTACAAAGATATACCATCCTGGTACTTACAGGTCAAGATTCTCTTGAGACAAAAGCACTTCTTGCCAAATATTCAATAATCAAAGACCAAAATCAGCAGTGTGGTTTACGTTTCCTCACTGATCATAGTGAATATTCATGAGCTAAACTTTAAGCTTCAATAAAAGGAAAAGCTAACTTGCTAGACAGATATAATTATTTTTCTTGAAATAAACATTTTATCATACAAGGCAATAATAATGATTTCACATTCATGAATCAACATGAATATTTCTATCGCTAGTTAGCTGTGATAAGTAAATTGGCTGCGAACACTATAAGAAAAATTTGAACAATATTGTTGATATAGATAAATTTAGGCTTGCTTTGAAATTACACAATACCTTTTTCAGTTTGATGTTAATAAAACCGATATGACACACAGCTAGTGACTTTATCTTGGACAGAATTAGCTGTGAAGCTGATATACTTTTGCTTTTATGTGAAATCAAATCTTTCAAAATTGATGAACAAATTTTGTCAATGTGAATGAGAATGTTAAAAACCTTTTTCAGTTCTTGGATTTTTTAAAATTACCTTCAGAGCAACTTGCTTATATGAATTAAAATTATAAATTTTATGATAGCTGAATACACATTGAATATTTGTTTTAAAAAGTTTGGTATCTAGAGTTTTATGTGCTGATGATTTAAAATACACACTGAATTATAAATACATTTAAAATACGCACTGAATTATAAATACTTTATAGGGATAAAAAGAAAGTAAAACATCTTATTAATTATTTTATATTGATAACATGTTAGAAGGATAAAATATTTGACATATTGGATTAAATAACATATAGTATTACAACAATTTATTCTGTCTCTTTTTACTGTTTTAAATGTATACTAGAAAATTTAAAATTCCATAGGTAGCTCTTCATTATATTTCTACTGGGCAACAGAAGAAGAGAGAGAGATTGAGGGTCTCCATTTTCTGCATTGGACAAATCAGAGCATAATGAAATTAATATAGAAAAAAGAGCAATTTCTGCTTCTAGATAGGTGGAAACCATGTTACCTTTTGTATTTAATGCATTTCAAATGTCTTAAGGGGATTCTATTGAGCAGCGAATATATGTATGGAGCTCAAAAGAAATTTCTTTCCTTTTATTTTGAGGAAGATTAGCCCTGAGCTAACGTCTGCTGCTAATCCTCCTCTTTTTGCTGAGGAAGACTGGCCCTGAGCTAACATAGTGCCTATCCTCTACTTCATATATGGGACGCCTACTACAGCACGGCTTCCCAAGCGGTGCCATGTCCGCACCTGGGATCCAATCCGGGGAACCCCGGGCTGCTGAAGTGGAAGGTGCAAACTTAACGACTGCGCCACCGGGCCAGCCCAGAAATTTCTTAAATGAAGGTAAAAGTTTGTTCCTCCCAATGAATAGAGATCGTGTGGCTGACAGCATAGAACTAAAATGGAACCCAGGATAATCCACAATATTTAAAGACAAGTCCTATAAAAAAGAGACTATGATGAATACTAAAAATGATCAAGCATCATTGTAGGAAGAAAACAGAAGCAGATTTCTTTATGGCTGGTAAATCCTTCTAAGACTATGAGCAGCGTTTAGTTTTTATTTAGAATTATATTTTCAAAAGCTGTAAAAAGGAATGAATGGATTTTTCAGAATGTCCTATTGATGATTATCATTTTGTTGATGTTGGTATCATTTTAATAACAAAATTTTGCCCTCAATAGGGCAGGCACGTTAGAAATCTAACGTATTTCCATTTAAAAAGAATGCATTGTTTTGAAAAACAGAATTATACAAAATGATTCAAAACACAATATCATTTTCACCTTGGCTTAGGGTTGTCATATGCAGCAGCTGCTTCTTTTGAACAAAATTTTCTCCACAATTTTAATATATGACAGCAAATATCTAGTGAGAATATTAATAAAAATTAATAGTAAACTTCTCTTTAAGCTGTCAAATAACATGTTATCCAATATTTACATGTATCCTAGAATAGCAGATGTAAATTTCTATCACATTTCACAGGATGCAACAAACAAATACATAAATATATAGGATATGTTCAAATACTTTTTCTTTTTATTATGTCCTTCACTGCTTTTGTTACACTGGAACATTAAATGTGATACATAACTTAAGTCATCAGAATGTTTCACTTTTCATGATTTAAATAAATCTGACCACAGTTAATTTTCGGCGGATGAAGCGAAGTGATGATCAAATTTAGAAAATGAAAAAAGAAATCCAATGCAATGCTTGCTATCTGAAAATGTTCTCTTCTAGGTTCTCATGTTGGTGGTGGTTATGCTACAAAAGTGCACAGAATTTTGCTACCTATATGTCATATCTTTTTACAGCTATTTTATCCTGCTTGCCAATAACATTACAATGTAACAGCAGTTTTCACTAGGTAGTCCTATGCAATCTATTAAATGTTTAAAGTCGAAAACTTGGCATTGGAAATTATTGCATCTCTAAAACAAAATGTCAGATTCATTCATGCTGTGAAAAACTGTTATAATTCCATTTCTATACACTATGTCACCCTTGAAAATAATCACTCACCCATTACATCCACCCAAGCACCGAAGACTGGTTTTAGTATCCTAACATCTCCTGTGCAAAAGCAGCAGGAGTAGAAGAAAATTGCTGGATTATACCACTTCCATCACTTTCTGCTTCCTTCCCACTTCACCAAGAAGTAAGTTAAAAACAGAACAAATCAAAGGCAAAATCCCCAGCTGAATATCTAAGCATTTTCCAACTACATGATTGGCCTATTGTAAACCATTCACCTGGCAGTGGTTCTATTATTTTTATTAAAGATATTTTTTACAGCAAAATGAGTCAGGTTAAATAAATCTGATTTAATGTGCTGTCTCAGTTGATTTCCTCCTTATTACTCTTTGAATCAAGAGGAAAGCCAACAATCATAAAATGGCACAAAGAACCAAGTGGGCAAAATTGATGCTTACTGTACACTTGTCAAGATGGCAATAAGACTTTTTTTTTTAGTGATTGGCTCTTTAGAAATATAGGCTCAACATGGTAATATAAAAACACATTATAGAATGATAAGCAGCTTTGATGATTATAACAACATAATTGGCTCCCTAGAGACAGAAAGAAAATAAAAAGAATTATTTGTGAAGCAATTTTGGGCAGATATCATGGTAGGTAACAGGCAATGATGCCTCTCAGAGCAAAGCACGTCACACCACTTTCATTCCTCCAAAAAAATCTCATGTTCAATAAAAAGATTCAAATAAGAAATATAAAAAACAAATTTAAATGTTTAAAATTGAGGAAAATTATTTGTGAAATAGAAACTGCAACAACAAAAAGGAACAATTCAATGAATCAAACAGTAACATAGAGGTGAAGAGTTTTCAAAATTCATGGGGATTTTAACTATCTGCTACAACACTTATGATTTAAATATAATAAAATGGAGACAGGTGAAAATAAAAGCAATGAGAAAATCATAGTTGGAAAAAATAATATTTTTTATGATCTGCAAGATATCAGTTGAGATAGCAGGAAGTTACAGAGAGGGTGTTTTGGAAACAAATTTCGAAGATATCTTGAGCACTATCATAGTTTCATACCATAAAGGAAAGTGAAAGTTCATGAAGATAGGAGTTTATGAAATGAATTGGGGTAACACACGATGAAGAAGTGGAAATACCCGAGAGAAATGGAAGTAACACAATTGATAGGCTGTCTCAATTTTTTTCTTTTATAAAAGTAAGAAACCTGAAAGAATGTGTCCATAAATTTTCAGAAATATAAGTAATGCCTCAAGAGACATTTCAAATTCTAAAACAGATAAAAAAGACCAGCAAAAGAAAATTAAAATATTAACAAAGGGTAGGTTAAATGGCACAAAATTAAATTAAATGGCAAGTTAGAGAACCTCATGTGAGAACTAAAACTCAACGTATTACAACAAAAGATTAGAGGAGGCAGAAAAAAAGGAGAAATATTAATGCATTATTAATTGGTACAAATAAAATAATGTACAAAATAATGTTTGAAATGTCAGAAAGTGGTAAGTCAGTTAATATTCTGCTGTATTTCAGCACAGTTTAGAACAACTAATGTTTATTAAGATTCTACCTCTAGAGCACTGTGCAAAGTGCCTTGGAGATATGATTGCTAAGCACACAGCTGTTGACCTCCCATATTTCTCTGTTGCGTGAGTCAGATAGAATATGCCTAAGTTACTGAATACAAGGCAAGTTGTGATAAGAACTATAATTCTGATGCAATGATATTTAAAGCTCATGTGAGAAAAGAAGAGTTTAATTTCCAACTGGAGCGTGTCTAGAGAAATATATCTGAGGAGGGGAGATAAACTTCAACAAGTTGAAGAGTCGGGGATAGATTTTAAACTTAGGGAACAGGTTTGTTTTGTTTAAAACAAAAGAATTTAAAATCCACCCCAGAAATAGCATAAATAGAATGAGAAAGCAAAATAAAGATGAGTATAAAAAAAAAACTATAATGACAAACTATGGTCACCTATGGTAGATGAAGAATATTAAGTTCTATCTGCTATACTGTTAGGTAGAAATTGATTGAATTCTATTCTGTTCACAATCACGGTTCCTCCATATGCCTCCTATACTTCTGAACCTCTAAGAGGTCTAAGATCGTATTATAGGAAGCACTTTCCTCTGGAGACTATTGTCTACCTCAACAGCTTATTATCAGCTCTAGACTTGCTTCAAGAACAATATAAAGAAATCAAACAGAAGGGAGAAATAACTCAATGGTCAAAGAAGAATGGCAATAATTTTAATTAGAACTTCATGGTTAGTATATTTGGGATTTTCCAACAGGGAACAAGCTTTCTCGGAAAAATTTGGCCAGAGCAACCAACCTGAAAATTATACAGAATCACATTAACACCACAGCTGTTCCATCTGCTGGAGATTTGGGGGCCATCATGATAAATATTGGGTTGGTTAGGGGGGTAAAATAGAATTTCCCTGTATTAAAAAGGAAACAAGGATCTAAAATCTGTTACACATATGAAATCACAAGAAAACAGGAAGTCTTTTCATATAGTCAGATACTTTAAAGTCTAATAAAAAGAATACTGATTAAGAAATATAGTAGAAATTGGAGATCTCAAATAATTTTATAATACATAAAATAGAAAAAGTAAGAATGATATCCTAAAGAAGAATTACACAACAAATGAGGCTGTCATATAATTGACTTCAGCTTTCAATAAAAAATTGTTTACATACTGAGTGGTATAGATGGACATAGTAATTGAAAAAGTCTTATTATACATCACACACCAAACAATACAACATGTTTTTAAATTGCAAATACGAAAAAGCATATAATTGTAAAAGAAAATGAATTTTCATATTTCTGACTAAATGAGAGAGGATATTCAGAACCAAAAATTAAAACATTAAAAAATAATCTATCAACATAGTGAGATTAATAATATATTTTCAGAGGAGTACTTAAAAAAATATTTTACAAGCCATAGTTAGACGTAAATAAAAATAGAAACAGGATGAAATGTCTCTTCCAGAAAAGCAAACCAATGAAAGTAGTAAAACTAAAAATAGAAATAAAGTTGGGAGAAAAGTATGTGTGTTTACAATTTTATTCCTAGAAAAATATTAATGAAATTCTTAAACTAGGGTCTAACCCAAAATAAGAAAAATAGAAAATAAAATTAAAAATGTAAATAATAATATGATGATGACTTGCATGAACATTATCAAATCATTTGGAGGAATATTGTTCACAGAAATGAATACAAACAATATTGTAAAATGCCAAAGCTGGTGAAAAATATGATTAGAAAAGAACAGATAATATGTGAGAAAATAATTTAAAGAAACATTCTTTTAATACTCCAAATTTCTGAGAACAAAAAAAACCCATTTGTCAATGAATCCAGAGGTAAAATGAACCAAATGTTGGCAAATAAAATACGATTACATGTGAAAGGAATCGTCAACTAGGGTTAAACAGGATTTATTCCGAGACTGCATGGCTGCTGACTGCCCAGGGGAACTGATTAACATACCTCATCATTTTAAGAGAGAAATATAGTAAAAAATGTATAATTAAGTGTGTAAATCCAAGAAAATAATCAATGGTTTAATATTTATTCTTTAATTAGAACTTTTAAAAGATATGAAGACCTTTTTTTTGAGGAAGATCAGCCCTGAACTAACATCTGCCGCCAATCCTCCTCTTTTTGTCTGAGGAAGACTGGCCCTGAGCTTACATCCGTGCCCATCTTCCTCTACTTTATATGTGGGAGGCCTGCCGCAGCATGGCTTGAGAAACGGTGCATAGGTCCACACCTGGGATCCGAACCGGTGAACCCCTGATCTTGGAAGTGGAGCCTGTGAACTTAACCTCTGGCCGGCCCCTGAAGACAATTTTTTAACTTCTATATTGCAAAGAGTATACATTTAAGCAATCCCAACATTTTGGGAGTGTTGGTTTACAAAACAAATTACTTGGGGTAAGATGTGATTACTCATTTTATCACGGAGCCTGTTGATTTACAGAAAAGAGCATCTATCTCAAAGTTTATCTTAAATAGTATGTTATTCTAATGTATACAAAAGATGATTTAAAACCTGAATTAGCTCATTAAATGTTTGAGAAATGCATCTCATTTTGTTTATTATGTTAATATGTTAGTAAATAAATGGAAGTAAGTGTGCTTAGACACTTTCAAATAAATAATACAGTGGTTTCTATGATTGCAATAGTCATTATTAGTGGCAATGTATACTTCATAAAGTGCTTTCTCATACGGAGCCATTTGCTATCATTTGAAGTTTACAGAGAATGTAAGGGATGAGGAAACTGAGCCTAAAGGAAACATGGCACTTAATGTCACCTGGCCAATTAGGATGTAACTGGTATCAGAATCCATATTCTATTCTACCAGATTAGAGATTGAGAATAATCATAATGTGTTTCCAAATTAATTTACTCTTTGATGTACTATTATTTGAAAATATGTGTTGAAGGGGCCTCACAATGAACAATTATTTCTGATAGCAAGGGTAATTTACCAGGGCTCAGTAATTCTTCAGGTTCTTACTGTGATGTTAATGGAGGTAGTGATATTTTGAGCTAAGGGACCTTAATACAGATCATTCAAGTAAAAGAAACTGGATTATGTATTCAAAAGTGAAAGTAGCAAAGGTGATTCATACTTTTACATACTGAATAGCTATACAATATTTTTCTAAATTCTCTTATTTCCTAGAAAACATTGGATATCCAAATAGACAACAGTAGCCACTGTTAACACAGTTAGAAACATTTGAAGCGTGTAACAACTGAAAGATTTTGACAATACAGATTGATTTTTCTGAGTCCAGGTTGGACCTAAACTAAATTAATGAACTCAATTAACAATAATCCAATTCAAGTCTTCAAATATTTATTGAGTTTACTCTGTTTATAAGGTACTGAGTTAGGTATAGAGATCCCATGCTGGGTGATTTAAGATTTTTGACATATTCCTTCTTACTCACTAAGAGTTATGAGTTAAGGAAACATGTTTTATGTCTTCTACATTTCTAAGAAATGAATTCACCTAAAGTTTTCCACGAAATCTGGGTTATTGAAAATAAAGAAGAATATAAGTAAACATGAAATGAGACCTTATACATACATTTCAGTTAAGGATCCCTTTCTATTTTAATTTGTAAAAAGGAAAAAAATACAGTATCAGGCAGCATTACCTAACTCTAATATCATAACATCTATGTTTTTCCCACAATATATATTTTTCATTCTAACAGCAAACTATAACTTAATACAGGATTCAACAAAGCGTGTCCAAACTCTAACAGGAGGCCAGTCCCTCTGGCAACATGACTAGTCTGACCTTTCTGAATTGTTACCCGACTTCTCCTATTTCTACTGCCTTGTCTTCAACTTGAAGCATGTAAAATAAATTGCTCTATGTTCAGAAATGGTCACCCCAGAAAAGAAATAACGTTATATATGTGAAAGACATGTGAAAGAATTCAGAATTCATCTCAATCTCTGGAATTTTTTTAATCCTCAAAGACAATGAAATCCTGTTCAGTGTGATGAAAAGAGCAAAGGTTCGGAGTTGGTCAGGCTGTGTTTGAACCCGATTTTCTCTCCTTGCCAGCTCATTTCCTCTTTCTAAGTTGTTTCCTCAAATTTAAAAAGGACCTAAGACTATCTAACACTCAAAGTTGAGATGCTTAAATGACAGGCACGCACGATCCGCAGCAAAGGACGAGCAAAATCAGTTTCTTTTCCTGTCGTGAAGATGAGCAAAGAAATGAGGAATCACAAGTAGAGATGCCTATTTTCGCATGTACTTTAGAGAAAAATGAACTATTATAAAAATGGAAATGAAAATATAGGAGACAGGATTCACAAATTGTGAATATTTGTGCTTAAATATGCAACTAAGAAGTGCATATACTTCTTATTTTACAGTGTGTTTATTCACTATCAACAAAATTTTGATTGCATTTAATTTAGGATTTAAAAAATACTTTAAGTGTGTGTAACAGGGTTGTATATTTTATCCAAACATCCTTCTCAGAACTAGCTGAGTAGAGAAAGATCGCTTGTTTCAAACTCTGACCCCAACTAATTGTACCCGTTTTCATAGTTTTCACGAAGGCTAGCTATACATCTTATAGGTGGCTTCTCTGATATTTTCTTGTGTACTAACAATAGACAGGACAGCTTGAGAGCCTCCTCACTGCATTTTAAGTAAACAGTCCATGTCATGACACTGTCATTATACGTGAATTGTCAGCAATACTTTGAAAATAAAAGAGTTAGAACTTGCGAGGGAAAACAAAATGAATGGAAAGGCAGTGCAGGGTTAATTGTGTAATATATTTATGTGAAATGCAAAGGTACCACTTTCTTCATTATTATGTCAAAGAAAGGATGAATCTTAGACACGGATTTTGAGATGTTGATGGAACCAAGTCAGCACATCCTGTAAATTATCTCCCATTCATTAGTAGAGGATTTCAATAAACGGAGCTAATGCTATGTATTGTGGAGAGTGTTGGAAATCCACCATGGTGCACATGGAAATTCCTTCCTTAGGTTGTACCAAGTTAAGTAAAATAATTCATATTACCCATTTCTCTTTTGTTTCAAGCTTCTAACAACGTTTTTTGCTGAAGTAATCAAAGCGGATAAGATAGAAATTTACACAGATAATGGAAATGTTTGGTCTTGATCTTACACTAATAGTCAAGATTTTGAGGCTTAGAAATAGAAAAACCCATTAATATATATTGTATTAATAAATATTAAATCTAGTTTCTTACACCTTAAATCATCATTAGATCACCAAAAACTGAGTTTTATGGAATGTGAAAGGATATAGGGAAATGGCAATTGTGAAGTAGGATGTTGGTGCAAACATTATAATAACACGAATCATCAAAGTAATCAATGTAGGGGGAATGAGAAAAATGTAAAATGCAAGATCAAATTTGGAGAATGTCCTAACCTTGTAAAGAGAGATCATTCTACTTAATTCCTATGTAGCAAAAGTGGCATTGATCCAATGCCAGTATTTCCTCCTTGAACCTATTCATAGATCCTTCTATTGCTTTTAAATCACGGGTTAAAAACAAAGCAAAACAAAACATAATCTACTTATTTAGGTCTCCAATAAAGAAAAAAAATAAGGAGGAGAAAGCTATGACAGAATCTGTTATGTTTATGTTTAGTTATCTGTTTTGCCCTTTGCATATGTTGACCTTGGTAAATTAGCTCAAGGCTTGTTTCCTGTGAATCACTAAATGAAGGGGCAGAGATCTGAATTTAAATTTGTAAGCATTAGCAAGCCAGTGAGGAGTTCTGAGGCAGGAACAAACACAGAAAAAAAAATGGATAAGAAGCACAGTTTGCTGATCGCAAATTATTATATAACTGTACAAGCACTGCTACAGAAATACATGTGGGATCTTCATTAATACTGGATAAACTAGTTAATATCAGTTATGAACAGATGGGACTCAATAAACATTTTAATTGAAAACTGCAAGATAAAATTACATTACATTACATAAAAATTATCCACTTCATTGAAAAGTTTTGAACAATGTCTGTAGGATGTTAATTCTCACCTCTGATAGGATACAGATTAAATACATACGATATATAAATAAAAGTGGTATAAACTACATTGATATTTCATGAAAGAAAATCCCATGGAAGAACTAAACAATTTCACAATAACCAGACTGCTTTGGTATTATGTTCACAGAAAGTCTAGTTCAAAATAAAAACTGTGTCTTTTTTTAGGGTTGTGACTAGAACTTCATCTTTATATTCTCAAATTCTAGGCAAGGGCTTAACATATACTGGCCCTCAATAAATGATTGATTGCTGGGGCCAGCCGGGTTGGTGTAGTGGTTAAGTTCTTGTGCTCCACTTTGGTGACCCAGGGTTCACAGGTTGGGATCCCAGGTGCAGATCTACATACTTCTCAAGACACGTTGTGGCAGCATCCCACATACAAAATAGAGGAGATTGACACAGAGGTTGTCTTAGAGACAATCTTCCTCAAGCAAAAAGAGGAAGATTGGCAACAGATGTTAGCTCAGGGCCAATCTTACTCACCAATAAATAAATAAATAAATAAATAAATAATTGATTGATTGATAGCTGAAGAATGTGTCTATGAATCCCAGAACTGATAAATAAGCCATTGGTTCTTCTTGTGGGAATAAAATCTACTGACCACCATCTCTTTCACAACTTCAAACTTAAACTGTGTTAAGGCCACAATATTCAATTCAAAATAATACTAGTCTAATAAATGGCACAACAAACCAAACTTGACTTTAACCAAAAGAAAAAGATAGAAACAATTAAGGTAATGTTTATATGAAACAACACAAGATATAACCTAATGTGTCTAACATTTTCTAATTTCTTTTGAGGACTTTGAGAACTTTGCTTTTGAAAGAATTACATAAATAGAATGTAGTCTTTCGAAAATAGGGAGTTTTCAACAATCTATGCAACGACAGGTAAAAATAAGTAGTGATCTTCAAATTATTGAAAAATGGCTGATTTCTAGAGACTTACACATTGGTAGTATTTAAAAATTAAGTTCAAAATGTCATTTCTGATTTTCATTCATTAATATATTAATGAACACTGCCAAGCTAACACAGATATTAAAGATTTCCTAGCACTTTGCTAGAAAATTGATTTTTGGAGTTTCTGTTTTACCTCCTTTAAAAAGATTTAACAGATAAAAGGGCACTCAAGTACTAGCAGGATTTATAGATGAGAGTTTTTTTTAAAAAGCCATGGAAAGAGCAGTGAACATGGATTCAATACAGGTAATCATGGGCCTGTCAGCATTTCTATTGCAAACTTCATTTAAGAGGGTTTATCATCTCCATCGTCTTCAAAACTGTGAAACTGGAAGTTGGCACACAAATTAGCAGCCTGGATGCAAATTTGTTTACACAAAACATTTGAATCAGTTCAGCTGGTTTGATCTAGACATCAGCCAAAAAGCCTTAATTCAGAGTTTCTCCATATATGTGAACACTGAGTAAATATTTTGTCTAGACTACACAGTTCAGTCAGAACATGGAGCCAATAAACCCAAGGTAGTGTGGTTTCCTCTCCAGGAGATTCAGTTGTATCTCCTGTCTAGTCTCCTAACTTTGATCCCTTATCTTGCAAATGCAGCTTGTTAGCAACACAAAGCTCAATATTAGAAAAGGGAGATAGATCAGCATAAATTCGTTACCAATATTTGGGGGGAATTCAAATTACAACTCCAAAAAAAGATTCAGAAGAGTCACTTTTGTACAAAAATACAGTTTAAAGATTGAGAACAAAATCATTTCTAAAAATTACAGACTAACTGAAATTAAAAATTTTTAACAGTATCTTATTCTACAGTAATAGAATAACAAGGTAGATGCACATTTACTTCTATATATTAAAATACACACAATAATATACAGCTTAAAATTATATTTTCAAATTATTGACAGTAATAAAACTTAGATACCTATTACGTTGTATTATAAGAGAAAATGAAATTAAGAACATTTTTTCTTCACATTTCTTTCAACTCCAACAACCCTCATAATGTAAATAAAGAAAAAAAATATAAGATATGTCTACATAGAAAACAAAAATAGATACTTGAGAAATTGAAACCATAACAAGGACACAACTTATAATTTTATTAAGTAGTTCTGAATGAGAAAACAAGTGGATAATGGGAAAGTGAATAAGCTCAAGAAAAGGCATTTAATTTTGTCAATCTGCTTCCACATCCCCCACCAAGATCATGAAAACAAAATGTCAAGTCAATTTGTGATTTAAAATTTCAATAAACTAAAGAGAGTTATTATAACAATACAATCAATTTTAAAAAATGCAGAACTTGGCTGAGAATTAGCCAATTTTCAACATTAAATAAAACTCTAGAATGGGTGATTGTAGGAAATAGGCCTGGAGACAGACTATAGGTATATTTTTATCCTTGACTTTTGCCAACCTTGGAGAAATCTACATCCAGCTGTTGAAAGATGCAAAACTGTTTAAAATAAGGATGTCCCATTAAAAAGAGTTCAATGAGGGACCAGCCTGGTTGCCTGGTGGTTAAGTTCAGTGCGCTCTGCTTCAGTGGTCCAGGTTTGCTGGTTCAGATCCCAGGCACGGACCTACAATACTGGTTAAGCCATGCTGTGGCAGTGTCCCACATATAAGACAGAGTAAGACTGGCACGGATGTTAGCTCAGGGCCACTCTTCCTCAAGCAAAAAGAGGAAGATTGGCAACAGGTGGTAGCTTGGGGCCAGTCTTCCTCACCAAAAATCAAAAAAAAGAAAAGAAAAGTGTTCATTGTAATAAGTATATTCCATGTATAACACATATGAAGGCATTATTAAGGACTCGGAGCTTTAAAATTAAAAACACAGGTTAAAATATCTCTAAAAATATAAACAAAAAGTTTTAATAATGCAAGTAGAAAAAGGCTGGTTTATATTAAGAGTCTAAAGTTCAGAAAGTGCAAAGTACAAAAATTTGTTACATATGAAAACACCCTTTATCCCCTTCACAAGAAAACGCAATGCTAATTTTGAGCACTTAAGTATAATTTAATACATTTTTTGCTTTTGTAGATTGTCATGTATATTTTAATGCTTCCATTTAGTTAAGTTAATCTTTAGATTGCATGTTAAGTTTCTTATTTACTAGTGTTATTATACGCATGTATCTGTGTCTCCTTACACAATTACTTCAGGGTGGACTGTTTTGAGCCTGGTCAGGATTTTGGAGTAGGCACAGTGGCCTCTTCTCTCAGAGATTTACTCCCATAAACCAATTAGGATCAAACTAAAAGGTTTATAAGTCAGTACCCAATAAAGAGAAACATGCAGTGACCAGGGAGATTAAAGACTGATTTGCACTCTCCAGCTTCGTAAGTCACTTTGTTTCTCTGATTTGTCTCTTCTTTAGAAGATCACAACGATACCTGTATTTTTAACCAGGGTGCACTTATAGAATGAAATAGACTAAGTGGATGGAGCTTGGATATGAATTCTTTTTGAAGAAGAAGATCAGCCCTGAGCTAACATCTGCCACCAATCCTCCTCTTTTTGTCTGAGGAAGACTGGCCCTGAGCTAACATCCGTGCCCATCTTCCTCTACTTTATATGTGAGGTGCTTGCTGCAGCATGGCTTGAAAAGCAGAATGTAGGCTGGCACCTGGGATCTTAAATGGCAAACCCCAGGCTGCCTAAATAGAGCGGACAAACTTAACCACTATGCCACCAGGGGGGCCCCATGAATGTTTTTTAAAAAACACCTTACCTTGACCCTACAAATAAATCTAATGCACATTCCTTGACTATTTGACACCAGACTAGATAGGTTATAAGAGCTTTCTCATCCTTAAAATTCTGTAGAACCAAATGGAAGATTAAGGTACAAATGGAAAAAATTTATTTGCAAAGGCTTGTGATACAATTGGTAAACAATTTTCACGCCCAAATATTATTTTATTTGTGAAGTCCATAAATTTGTTTGCATTCACAAATTTTAAATATTACTCAAGAGCATTGGGTTAGGATCTAAGGGTTATACTTTTTGATTCTGTTTTTAGGCACTTAATGCACTGAACAGTTTTATATCTTTTAGTGACATATTTACCTTATGTATTATTGGGCATTTACTTCACTTATTATTGCTTATAAAACTGGAAAATATCTTTCACATCTATCATACAAAATCATTAAAAGAATAAAATTAGGGGGCCAGTACGTGGCCGAGCAGTTAAGTTCGCATGCTCCACTTTGGCGGCCCGGGGCTCACTGGTTCTGATCCTGGGTGCGGACCAATGCACTGCCTATGAAGCCATACTGTGGCAGGCATCCCACATATAAAATAGAGGAAGATGGGCACGGATGTTAGCTCAGGGCCAGTCTTCCTCAGCAAACAGAGGAGAATTGGTAGTGGATGTTAGCTCAGGTCTACTTTTCCTCAAAAAAAGGATAATGTTAGGCAACTTTAGTAGAAGATGTTGAAAACTACAAAACTGAGAATTTATGTATTACTGTAACTGTGATATATATATATATATAACATGAATATTAATTTTAGACTTTCTTTTAAATTGAATTCTCAAAGTCTCAATTTGTCTCTTAAAAATGAAGAGGTTTAATTAGCAACTTAGTCATTTACAGTCTATGAACTCCTGAATCTATTACCATTTCCGATTTCACTCAACCACTAGCTAACCATAGGATCCTGGAAGCTTATTGCACCTCACTGGCCTCAGGAAATGAGGATAATTTGTAAATGGAGATAACAATCTGTACGTAGGAGGTAACAGTTATCTCATAAGATGTTTGCTAGAATTCAAAGCAGGAAAATGAGGGACAGAATCACTGTTTAAAATATAAATGACACACTTTATATAAAGGTCTTAACACAGAGCTTCTCACATAAAAAAAAATAACCATGGTACCATTTCCCCAAACATAATGTCTTATCCTCTCTCTTATCCTCTCTCTATATGAAGTACCTCTGAGCATTCTGGAGTCAAGCTGATGGACTTGTATAACAGAAAAGTATAACAGAGTCCTCACTTTTTCAGTGTTATTTAAGATTTAATAAATCCACTTATGGAGACTCTATTTCTAATTATAAATTCCCTTTCAAAGTAGTATCCAACCATATTTTTTTAAATGTCATAGTTTAAAAAATTCTCATCACCTTAAACTACCTAGTCACAAATATTCCTTTGAAATTTGCTAACACAAAGCAAAAGAAGGAAGAAGGATTTTTATAATTTTGAATATTAAAAACTGAGCTTGCAAAAAGAATCACTTGGGGCCGGCCCCATTGCCTAGTGGTTAACTTCTCCACGCTCTGCTTTGGTGGTCCTGGTTCACTGGTTTGGATCTCAGGCACACACCTGCACCACTCCTGGGCCATGCTGTGGCAGCAACCTACATAGAGAATGGAGGAGGATCGGCACAGATGTTAGCTCAAGGCTAATCTTCCTCAAGCAAAAAAGAAAAAACAGAGAGTCATTCATTATTTTTTATATATTTCAATCACTTTCTGAACATTTAAACACCTGAAATTTAGCAGCATTCATTATTTTGGAAATTTTACTCCCATATTTTATTTTATTTTATTTTATTTTATTTTATTTTATTTTTGAGGAAGATTAGCCCTGAGCTAACTACTGCCAATCTTCCTCTTTTTGCTGAAGAAAACTGGCCCTGAACTAACATCTGTGCCCATCTTCCTCTACCTTATATGTGGGACACCTACCACAGCATGGCTTGCCAAGCGGTGCCATGTCTGCACTGGGGATCCGAACCGGTGAACCCCAGGCCACCAAGAAGCGGCATGTGTGACCTTAACCGCCATGCCACCGGGCCGGTCCTTTTACTCCCATATTTTAAAGAAACTTTTAAAATATTTCACGTCACTAAAATTGAAGACGATCTCAACATTGTGGATTGTTCTTGAATTATTAATATTTATAAATAGTACAATTATTTCTATGGCAGAGTTTTCAATGACACCACTGTCTTATACAGAACATGTGAGAGAAATGTGCAGATGAAAATACAGACATGAAAAACAGTCAAGACACTGTTTTTATTTTTATAGACATCTAATGTCAAGAAATAAACTTTATTGAAGATATTATTTATTTGATGTACATATTATATCAATCTTAGAAAATGTTTTCATTCCATAATTGTTTCTTTTTGTCTTCTACCAAACAAGCAGTTCATATTTTAAAAAAATTTTACCACAAAACATATAATCATTGGGGCCAGCCCTGTGGCCGAGTGATTAAGTTCATGTGCTCCACTACGGCGTGCCAGGGTTTTGCCGGTTCAGATCCTGGGTGCGGACCTGGCACCACCCATCAGGCCATGCTGAGGCAGCATCCCACATAGCACAGCCAGAAGGACCACAAGTACAATATACAACTACGTACTGGGGGGCTTTGAGGAGAAGAAGAAAAAAAAATAAGATTGGCAACAGATGTTAGCTCAGGTGCCAATCTTTACAAAAAAAACCCAACAACATATAATCACTAATATTCTTATATGGTACTAATTGATATATGGTCCTTAAATATTAACTTTTGTGATTGCCTTCTTTGGTGCCATCTCAGCAAACTGTGTAGTAAATTTGATAAGGTATAATAGAGAGTTGAACATGAATTTGAATGCCCAATGATCTAGTCTCAGTTCTGGAGTTAATCATCTTTTAACCTAGTAAAAATCACTTATCCTTTCTAGGCATGTGCATTTACTGTATAAAATATGAGCAGTGAACTAGCTGATATTTAAGAACTCTTCCAGCCCTGTAAATACCATGACTTGTGACAAGATGAATTAACAAATTCATATAAGTCCATGAATCGATCAACATTAAAATAAATCATTATTGAAATGCAATGGATCAAATTAGCCCTGTAACATTTTTAAGCTATGGGTCTGCCCATAGAACCAGGCACCTGAAGTAACTGCGCAAGGGTGATAAGCAGAAATTTCAGAGTGTTTCTCCAATGTATAATAGCCTGGGAACTTAGCCAAAGTGAAATAGTAGCTAGTGAAAAGATACTACATTTTTAATTTACTGCTATGGACAAGTTAGCGCTGGTGGTGTAAGGATGAAGTGTGTGGGAGTCCATACTGGCTTTGCGCATGGAGGTGTATTTTAATGATACTGATAGCTACTAGTGACAGGCACTATAGATGTTACATGTATAATCTCCCTATAGACCTACTGATATTCTAACTTTCTTTCTAACTTTCTTTTTTTGTAGATAACGAAACTGAAGCTTAGGAAAACTGAGTTGCTAGTACAAAGGTAATTCCTGGCAGAATCTTGACTTGACTTCAGGTCTTGGTGGCTCTAGAGCCCTTGCTCTTTCCACTTTACTGTAGTGTAGTGGTTCTCAAACTTTACAGCACATGAGAATTACCTGGATGACTTGTTAAAAACACTAATGTCTGTGCCCAACTACGAGGGCATCTGTTTTAACAGGCCTAGGGTGGGGATCTGAGAATTCATATTTCTAGCAAGTTTCCAGAGGATGCTAATATTACTTGTTTAGGAACACTTTGAAAATCACTGTAGTGCAAGCATTTAAGAGCCAATAGAGTAATATTGTGATATCTAATGCCACATGATTACCTTGTTATCCAATTACAAGGTATATGACGCATATGCTAATGTTCTAAATTTAGACTTTTTAGAGGAGATTTCAAATTGGGTTGTGAACAACAATCTGTGATTATATAGAAAATATTAATCCTTAGGAATCCTCAACCAGCCCCAAGCAATAGCTTAGCAAAGGGCCTGAGGGCATGAAATGCATTTGATAGCTGCAAGATTGGAGGCTTGAGAGAAAGAAAGATGACCGTTAACACTGAGCCCATGAATACTGGAAGATATTCAACAAATTGATTTTTCTCAGTGACATTTGTGAAAGTGATATTCCTGATGAGAATGAGAGCCTTACAAGGAGTCCGATTCTGAGAAAATTGTGTAGACATGGAGATTGATCTCCTTGGAAAGTACCATGAATCACTCACCTGCTCACTCTGAGAGAGAAAAGATGAATTTGCTAACGATAGTATCTGTTCTATCATTCTTACCAGATCTCATCCAAAATCCAAAACAGAACTGCCACTGTATCCTTAAACTACACACCCCTTTGCATGATGAGTAAAGGGAATGGAAGAAATAGAAAGAGAAGCTATGTTTTTATGTATATATATAGGTAAAATAAAATGGCCTTAAGTTTTATTTATATCTCACCCACCTTTTTCCTAATCTCTTCATTTGCAATCATTTTACTTCTAATCTCCCAAACTTTGAAATTCAAAGTACAAGATGGCATATTTTCTCATGTAGTCCTGTTGCCTAAAGCAACAAGTTCCTCCTCAAACAGAGTGCTTGGTGCTTCAAAGTTAGTTTCCAAACTGGATGAAACATTGAAGATTTGATATCCTGAAGCCCTTTTTGGAGACCCTGATGTTAAGCAGAAAAACATCACCTCTTGGGACACAAGGAGAAGAGGTACATTTGGAGCCAAGGGATGTGAAGTTTAGTCCCTTTCACTTATTTGAATTTGAGATCTTGAGCATTTTATCAGTAGAGTTTTTTCCACCGGAATGCAATGCATTATCAGTTGTGCTACCTCTCTTACTTTTTTGTTTTATCAGATCTGTCTTATGATAGAGTTTACTATATTTAGAACCATGTATAGACGCCATTTGCTGCTGCTTTATTTTATTATTTCACTGTTTCGGTAGACACCCAATTGTGTGTTTAGGAAAAAGACGTGCATAGCTATAATCTAATCAGCTACCCCACAAATAGTAACGCTAATTAATATCAGGAGCCATAATAACTACTGCAACTAAGTCTGTGCTCCTAGAGTACTTAATTTATGGAGTAATTCTACCCCTTTTCTCCTTGAAGGATCTCAAAAGAGCTGGCATCAGGTTTTCAAGAGGCTAAAACCTGCTCCTTAATTACTTCTGCTCTCACTCTCTTCCTACACTGGTTTGATGCAGCAACTCCCCCCTCCACCAGCTCCCCAACCTCCGAAGATTCAGGAAAATATGGTACGGTGCTGCAAAATGATATTTCAGATCAATTTCAACAAGGTAACTGTCCAGGGGAAGTTGGGCTCAGAATTCTGGGAGCGGTTCAAGCCTTTTCAGAGCGGTAAATTGGGTTGGCTTAGCAACTCGGTGGTGCAAAGCCTGCTGAAGGCGCTGTGTTCAGGGAGAACGGAATCCGCCAGGATGCCTGAGTCAATCTTTCTTTGGTCGTCCTACTTCATTATTATTCTGCAATGCGCTGCAATCCCCATGCGTGTCCCGCTTTCAGCCCTCAGCTGGTCACTCCAGCGGTGCTGGGAGAGGACCACAGGGCGACCGGGATGACCCCGTGCTGTTTCATTTCTTCTGCCCTTTCCCCTAGGGTCCCACTACGCCCTTGTGGCGCTTGAACCCTGGTGCTGCCCCCCTGCTTGCCTTTTGCCCAGTGACAGAGCTGGGGTGGGGACGAGGACGATAGTAGAGGAGCAGCATTCCCCATTACTTGTTCCCCAACGAGTTTTTCCGAACTCCCCGAGTGCCTGTTTGAGGAGAAGTTGTTTGAGCGAGGGCAGCGCTGCGGTCAGCTTGGGAAAGGGAGCTTTCTCGGCGCCTCCGCCCGATCGTGCGACAGCAGTGGCTGCAGCACCACCGTCCATCTAGAGTCCCGGAAACACAAACGTACTGTTACGGCCACGCGTTTCTGCCTTGGACACACACACACACACACACACACACACTGAGGCATGCCATAGGCTCCTCTGTGTCAATCCATGTGGACCCCCTCCTCCCAGCAACACACACACACACGCACACACACACGCACATGCCATCAGCCAGGCCAAGTCAGGCACTCAGTTTCCGGTGGTCTATGGAAATTTCAGGGAATCTGGCCTTCTAGAAGAAATTAAGAAATATTCCCAGGGGAAATAGATGGAAGGGAGGGATACCTGTGCAAACTGCAGCTAGACAAAGACCCCTGACTCAAACACAAAGGTTACCTCCCAGCAGGTGGCTCAGTCCTGCTAACCTCAGGGAAAAGGTTTTGATGATGTTGATCGCGGTGGGTGGATTTTTTTTTTTTTTGCGGTTGTTAATGTTTTGTAAAGACATTAACCCACTCCACCCGCCTTTGAAAAGCTCTCTCAGGATACGACAGATATTTTCCTGACCTGTCAGGTCAGACTGTCGCCTTGAGGGTGTGGAGTGAGGTGATCAGTCCTCGCAGACAGGCGCGGGGCAGAGACCTCCGGGTGGTCACCCAGGGGCCGGTGAAAGATGCTAATGAGCGCTGCAGGCAGCTCTCTTCCCTCCTGGACACCCACGGCCCTTTCCAGGGGGAGAGGTCAGGGGAGACGTTCTGAGCCCCACTATTCCAGAAGAGCTCTGTGGTGGGAGTAATATCTCCTTGGAGTTCCTAGACCATACGGAAACATGGATCCTTCTCGAAGTCCGGGGTCCTGAGAGAAGCCCTGGAAGCACGCTGTGGCGCCGGGTGGTGAACGGGGCATACCGGCTCCCACCTGCTGTGGACGGAGATCACAGCTTTCTGTACCTTGGCCGCCCGGTTTGTGTGCTCCCCCGGAATCCCCCAGAAGAAGCATGGGAAATCACCCCCGAGTGTCTGTTTACGTGGGCGGGACGTTTAAGCACGACTTGGAGATTCACACTTTCTATCTGGGTGAGACCTAAGCAGACACGCTGCAGCTGCAGGCTGCATTTCAAAAACCTCTGCCTGCTGGCGTATGTGTATGTGTGTGTGTGTGTGTGTGTGTGTGAGAGAGAGAGAGAGAGAGAGAGAGAACTCAAAATAGGCACGCATCAGGTCTAAGCATCCCCCGCCCACCCCCAATTTGGTGTCCTCCTCTGCCTTTTATTTCTAAGGATGACAGCGGAGGTACAATGCCCAAAGGAGCTTGCCTCTCTTTTCAACCCCACTTGAACGGTTCAGGCCTACTACCGAAGGCCACTTTGTCTTCTATTCCGAGGCGTTTCCTCCCACTGAGCCTCTTTGTCATTGCTGTTGCAGGCAGAGGTGAGATGGTGGGGGGATGAAAAGCGTGAGCAGAAGGAGGAATTCTTGTGGCCGCAGCAGTTCACGTGGAAAACCGCGAGCCTCGGACTTCTGATCCCTCTCCCTAGCCTGGATTAGGACCTACAAAGCCCTTGGAACGACTCCCCATTCTGAGCTTTCCCCTGGGCCTGAGAGTCCAAAAGAAATAGTGTGGAAGACAAAAGCAGGCATAGACATTGGGGGAAACAGCATTTAAGTCACTGCAGCAATCTCAGTTTTAAGAAAGCCTTCAGAATCAGGTGATATTAAAATAAGGTGAAGGGAAAGAAGACACACCTGTCAAAATTGGCACTGCCCGGTGATAGGGAAAAAGTCTAAAGCGTACAGCCTATGTAAGTTTGCTTCTCAGAATTTGAGGACAGCGTACCAAGTGGTAAAATATAGAAGATGCCTTCCAGGTGGCAGATAAGTGACAATGAAGAACCTTACTACCATTAAAATTTTTTTTTAATAGTCCGTAGAAAATTGATTTTGGACAGGACCAAAGCAGAGTGTGACACACTCCTTCTTCCCAATGTCCCCCAAACTGGAATATACTCAGTGGAGACCGATTATCTGAGTCCAAAGTCCGGGAGCTGTGAGCAGAAGAGAGGGGTCCGGTTTCCAGCGCCATTTAAAGCAAATTAACGCGCCATTCCTTTCTATCTGCGCGTCTTATTCGGACAATACGGTAGGTGCGGGCAGCCGGGCTGTTATTGCAGGCGGCGTGGCTCCGTGTTTGTCAGGCGCTTGCTCGCCCTGCTTCGGAGACTCCCTCCCCTTTTCTGCCCCTCGAATGTGTTTTGGCTCAACAGGTATCACCTGAAAACTCGCACTTAACCCCCGGTCATCCTCTAGCAGGAGCCACTCTAGCATTTTCCCGACCAGGAGCTTTCGCTGGCTCCCTGCGCCTCCCCCACGCGGAGCGCGCGTCTAGCAGGCAGCCCTAGGGCCATCCATTAACCACCGACTCCCAGGGGCAGGCGAACTAAGCATAAATGCGAGGCTCCTAACACGCAGAGCCGGCTATGAAAACCCCTTGTAAGCAGCCCGAGACGCGTTTTGTGCCCTAGGCAGTGTAGTTACGCCGCTTGGGGCAAGCGTTTTGGCTTAGAGCTGCGCTGAGGCTCCAGGAAAGAAAAAAAAAAAAAATCAAGCTTTAGGGAGCAGGTTTACCAGGCAGTTGCTGCCACAGAAACCAGGCGCGACTTCTTGGCATATAGGCATGTAAATTAAAATTTGAGACATGTCACCCATCATTGGTCCTAATAGAGAGAGAGAGAGGTAACCCCTCCAGCTCCCTCCACCCAAAACATGAATTATCATTTCCACTGAATGCAAATGGGCTGCCTTCTGTGGGGGGACAGCCAGCTGCAAGCTGGACAATAAACTGTTTCATAGAGACGCGGCCCGATTGCGGTTCAGAGAGGCACTCCTTTACAAAGGAAGAAGCGTCCAGTTTGTGTTGACAGCCGTGGCGCGCCTGGGCCAAAACTCCCCCCACTGCCCACCCCCTGACACACAGACACCAGGGATTTGAAACTGGCTTCAGTGAAAGCGACATCTCTCGCGTCTATGAGAGCTGCCATGAGTATGGGGAGGTGATTGTTCAAAAATGATGGCATGAGTCATAAACACCTCCTGAGTATTCTTTGCAGCAATTAATGGACAGCAGGGTGCAGGAGAAGTTGTGGAACAGACCTGGGGATCTATTTTCTCCCCGAGCACAGCTTTCCTTCCAATGATCCTGACTGTCCCTTGCCTTCCTGCTTAGGAACAAATTCTACATCCCACCCACCCCCTCCCCTCGTCTGTGCATGTGACACTCACTCTACCTGTCTGAACGCTGAGACTTGCTGGAGATTTTCTTTTTGGTCGTCAGCTAATGACTTTCCTTCTACCTTCATTCATCCCCAAAGGTGGATCATTACACTTCGTGGCTTCTCAGACCGTTTTAAAGCCTCATTTTAAAGCCAAACCTCTACCACAGGACCTAGGGAAGCTCCCCTACCATTTATCAACGCATAAGAGCTCGCGTAGAAATAATTCACAGATGCATGCAGAGACATTCATGTTGGGGGGGGGGATGCTCAGAAGACCCTTGTGCCCTAATGCATTTAAAATCAGCACATTCCCAGCATGTCGGTAACTTTCCTACCTGAAAGGGTTAAAAAGCATTTAAACGAATGTCTTTAATATAAATATTCTTGCTCAAGCATCAAACCCCACTGGTTTGACTAGAAATCAAGGTAATCCTCACCACCAAGAAAAGTCTTGCAGAGGAATTCTGCCTGGATATCCACTAGTTAGAGGCTATACAAATCAACTCACGTATTCGTTTGAGCATACTGCAAGAATATTTATTGAGCACAAGCTCAATCACCGCATTGAACGCCAAATCTGGCAAGCAAAATGCATTTCCTATCTCGGGGTGTGTGTTGGGGGGAGCTGTGAATCAACTCCTTCTTCAGTATTATCATGATTATTTTATCACTGCAAATTGCAAAGTAAGCTACCAGCTTCTCTCCGGCGACAAGTCGGCTCGCCTCCATCCAAAGCAGAGGGGACCCCGAAAGCAGACCTACCTTTCACACAAGACACCGTCAATAAAAAGACGAGGTTCCAAAACGTAAATCCACTTTTAATCCCCATTTTCTTCATCAGGATGAAGTCTAGGCGGCCACATTTAGCGCATCTTCTAGTGCTAGGCTCCGGGGGTTTGGATTCCTTTGCTCGGCTTTCCCCTTTGCGGATCCCTTTCATATTATTCGCGAGCTCCTAATTCCTGCTCCTCAGCCCGGCGCAGTGGAGTTGTTGCTGTTGTTGGTGCGCGGTCACAGCTCGGAGTGAATGGTGTTTCTGGGATACCACAGCAACCTTGACGAGGACTCAACCATCTCTCCAACGGGGGCACAAAGTCTCCGCTACTCTGGATTCTGTCTTTTCTTGTGCGTTTTTTCCCCTCCGCCAAAATCTACCTCAATTCTAGCTCGTTATAGCAACCACCAGAAACCACTAGTGAGCCTCTTATAGCCCAGCTCCGCTCTCTGACAAACTCCCCACAATATTTGAAATTGAGGGGCTTGTTTTTTTTTCTCCCCCCCACCCTGAATAGATCAATTCTGCCTGTAAAAGCAGCCCAAGAAATATTGTGTTAGTGAGCTCTCCGTTGCAGCCTGTGAATACGAGCGCTTTAAAGCAATATTTTAATCCGAGGATCTGCGTTGATTTTGGGAACACCGTGATGATAAAGAACCGGACTTCATCAATGCCCACGTCGTTATAATGGGATATGTGTTACTACTGTAGTTGCAGTATATTTCAGGCAGGCGTCTCGCATTTATTATCCTGTGATTTAATTGAAAAGGAGATCACAGAGAAGAATGTATTTGCACACATGTATTTACATATTCAAACGCCTACGTGTAAACTCGGAACCGAGTTTTTATGATTCGGTAAACCGACTTCATCCTTGACCAGGGCGGGGATGGGGTGGAGAGAGTCCTTTCCCTAAATAGTTCGCCCTTTCATCCTCCTTACCCCTTTTCAGCTGATGTGTGCCGCAGCTAAACTGCTTTACCTGTGGTAGTTATCTAGAACAGACCCATTTATCTTAATTCCGAATCGACCCCAAATATGTAAATGGAAGGTTTCTTTCAAAACGGAAAATATATGTACCTATACATCTGGACTTGGCAGCACCGCCCCCCCCCCCACACACCCCTCAAGGGTTAAGATTGTACAAGGAAAGAGTTCTTGCGCCATCTACTGGCCAGCGGTGAGTCACCGCTTCTCTTTCACATCTATGAGGGATCTTTATTCCCTCATCCCACGGCGTAGCGGAGCTGCGTCCTGAGACCAGCATGTTCTGCTCCTGTGTGTCAATTTCCCACTTTTCTCGGCTGGTCCTGGCCTAGATTTTACAACCAGCAACTTCCTTAGACTAGGCGCGGTATTGGTGATCTGATCTTCTCGGGAATCTGATCCCATCTGAGGAAAGGGGAGGGCTGCCGCGCTAGTTCTGGAAGAGAGAATTAAAACTGCTTCTGGCTCCATTTGCATGCCGAAGGCTACCAGAGTGATTAGCAACTACCCACAGGAAAAAATACAGGACTTGGTCAAGAGGACTGACCAATTTGGGTTTGCAGCTCTTCGCATTGCCCACAGATGATGGCTCCCGACCCGTACACCACACTATCACCCTGGCCAGCTTTTGTCCCTGGGCTCGATATGGAGCTGCTGGCTCAGGGGAGCAAGGCGTTTGCATCTGGAGGGAGTTCTGCTCTGGGATGTGGGCACACTGCGAGCGTCTATGGGCGTGCGTGGTGAGTGGGTTCAATTTGCAGGCGTAGGAAGGATTCTGAGCTCTCCGAGTACGTGGCATTTTGTGTTTGTGATTCTCGTAGGGAGTGTGTGTGTGTGTATACGCGCGCCGTAGTGAAGGGTAAGAGTGCGTGTTTATGGAAGATAATAAAGGGTATGCTTTTCTATGCATGGGTGTTTTCCCAAGTGTGTTTGTGCAGTGTGTGCATGCGGGTATGTTTGCTCGTGTGTGTGTATGTGTGTGTGTGTATTAGAGAGGAATTTCTCTCCTGGGTAGCCTTAGCAAGAGGCAAAAGCTGTAGATGCCCAACTGACCTCATTAAATTTGGAGAGGTACATTAAGGGCCGTGTGGCACAACACTATTCCTTTCCACCAGTGCTTTCTTTTATTGTCCGAATATGCAGATTTCAAACGGGAGTGGGTGACAAGGTTGGGACTAGACCATGATTGGAAGGATCAACACTGAAAACGTCATTTGCCTGCTCAGCCACCTTGGTGGCGGCTCTGGTATTGATTTCAGTCAAGATGTCAGGGTGTGTTGCTGTTGCTGTTGCCTTTGCTGGACTGAACAGGGAGTCAGATGCAAACAGGTCTTTGGACTTATTGAGGACACTTGACAAAACCCTCCTTACAAGTGTGCAGAGGTTAGTTACCTCAAGTGAATTCACTTTTTTATCAAAAGAAAACAAAAATCTTGGGTGTACATAATCTATTTGAACACACGGCTATATATCCAGACAGGAGGACTTTAAAACAAAAACTTTATTTCACAAAAGTCAGGAGTATTTTAACAAGAATTATTGGGCAAAATAAACTTTGATTATGGGGCCATAGTAGTTACTACTAAGATACCTAGTTGGTTACTACTAAGATATTTCTGATATTTATTTTCAAATATGCTGATCTGATAATCCAATTATCTTTCCCTCCATGAATCCTGCCTATCACTTCCATGTGAAGTTGTTAAAAGATTTATCTGGTAGCTCATAATATTTTGAACAATAGTATAGTTTCTAGTTTCTCATACAGCTCATAATAAATCACAAACCATTTCCCACCTGCATCTTTCAGCTCCTGGGACAGGATGGAAAAATCATATTTTACAGATCGGAAAAGTTAAAGGCATGGAGAAATGAAGCGGTTTGTCCAAGGTCATGATCAGGAGAACTGGCATTTAGTCCAGTACATTTAGTGTTGTATCACACTCTTGTCTTTCATGCTAAACAGCCTCCTCTTCAAAGGAGCATTTCCAAATGTGTTCCAGAAACAACATTATCAGCCAAAAATCCTGGATAAGAAATCCCTCAGTTTCTCCAGAAAGAAAAATGCAGTGTCTAAATTTGGAAAGAAGAAATCATCTATCTCAGCTGATCTGTGGGGAAAGCAACACAGTTATACATAGATTTGTTTAAGACTTAGAAAGAGAAGATAAAGAATAATAGCTAACATAACAGCAAACATTAAGTGCTTACTGTATGCCCAACACTATGTTATGTTTACATGGAATATCTTATTCAATCTCACTACAACTTGCTGAGACAAGTATTATAATTATCCTCATTTTAGGGGTGAAGAAATTGATACACAAAGAAGTTAACTATCTTGTCTTGCCCAAGGTAATATATCTAAGAGGAAATATGAACTCATGATATCCAATTCTGAGTCAATGTGCTTGCCACTGAATTGTCCTATGTTAGCTCCTACAGATGCTTGTTTTAAAATAACGTAATAAAAAAGTATGATTTTTCTAGTAAATTTACCTACATAATCATAGAAAAGCAGATATTTATAAGATAATTTAGAGGTGATCAAATTTTCAAATATATGTATACACAATGGAAAGAAAAAACATTTTTTTCTTTTAATACTTGTGAGTTACTAAAAATCCACCTCCCACTTTTTTTTTTTTTTACCCTTCTTGCCTTCTACTGATCATTGTGAGATATATACAGGTCAAGAAAAAAAATTGACTTGGAAGGATCATCAAGCCAATCACAAGGATTAAGTACTCTTGAGGGCTTTTAAAAAGAGTTTAGATCAGAAATGGACAGGTTCTTTAAACTGGAAGTACCAAATTTCCATTCCTTTTCAGTTTCCACCAAAATACCTATGGAATACAATTAAGTTTGATCTTAAAACAGGGCCTAGTTGGCACTTAAAAGGGAAAAAAATAAGCACCCTTTCAAAAATTTTCCATATTAAACCAGGTCCTCAATATGTATCTACTCTCTTTTAGCATCACAGGGGCTTTATCACAGAAAAATGACCAAAACAGAATGAGTACACTGGAAAAAACAACATAAAGACTTGGGAAGAGGTTACCTGTAATTTTGAAAAGAAGTGTATATACTTTTGACAGAGTTATGAATTTGGAAAGTGTGTTTCTCAATTCATGTCACAGATACACAGGTTTACATGAGGATTATTGTCCAAATGCAGCATTGATTTTGTTATAGAAATGTCCCTGCCTGTTAGAGCTGACTGCTCACTGATTGTAGACATCCACTTTTTAATTAAAAGGCTCAAATTTAAATCTGTGGATCTGTGGGAAAAAACTAGTTAGAGTAAAATAAAAATGTTAATGATTTACAAATGATCAAGCAGGCATTTTCCTGTTTGTTTGCAGTGTAAATATAGAATTCACTGCCAGGAGAGTAGGAGAAAAAGAGGAACTCATTTTCTCATTTTTCTATAAGTGTCCATTCTTGGATTCATATGTTTGACCTCTCCAACTTCTGGGAAAGAAAACAATTGAATTTAAATGTTGAATCTGAAAAAATGAGGGCATTCTGATTCAAGTCTGGGCATATTCTTGATTTGCAATAGTCCTTATTTGGTGAGGAGAAAAGAAAGAGATCTAATATTCATGATAAGGTAACTTTTCTTTAAGCAAGCCTATTTAAGGAGATAAATTATCAGGCAGATAAAAGTATCTGTCCTACTGTTAATTGGGAAGCATTGTTGAGAGATGGAGATGAGTCTTTGTAAGTGTTACCAAGTGTGCCTTGCTAGGCATTAATTCCTCTTACATCCTGACTCCTCTTTCCATATCATTAATAGTCAGGCTTAACAGGCATTTCAGTCTTTTTAAGCCTTAAACACATTAAGAAAGTCAGACTGAAGTTTCTATGTCACATAAGGGTAATAGTAGTATATTTTAAAGATTGAGAGAACAGAAAAGTCTTAAAACTGAAAGCAGTACCTATGACTGTATCCATGCAAACAAAGCATACTCTGACTCCAGAAAAAGCTTATTTTGACATGAGCCACATATATAATAATTGTAGCACATGAACATTCAAATTTTCTTAACTGGTGCCTTCCTAAATATAGACAATATAATATATAATATATAGACACTTTAATATAAACTCTATGAGTCCATTTTCCTGAAAGAAGAGAACCATGGTGAAGAGTTAGGGGACATGTGGATAATGATCCTGAAAAGAAAGAGATAAGAATTGGGAGAATCTTTAAAGAACTTTCTGTTTGTCTTGTGTATATTTCACTCTTCTGCTAACCCTGTGCTTTAAATCACTTAACTTGTCTCTGTTTAGAGGAATAGAAATAAAAAATTAAGCAAAAGGTAGTTTGCTGAACAGTTTGGGTAATCCAGATCTCTTCTCTTCATAAGTAATAAAGTTGTTTTGCTGATATGATCTGAATAAATCTCAATTCCCAGTGTAGCAGATCTTTTTATCATCATTTCTTTAACTCGAATATAGTTATGCGATGTCAGCTTCAAATGCACTTGAGAATACATGAATATTTAGAGAACATAAATCAAAGGTGTGGATTTCAAAACATACCGAATCTATCAAAATTACTATCAAAATGCAATGCATATTTTATTTCATACCCTGAAGTTATCTGCCAATAAACTCATTATTATCTCCTAAAAATTTAGTACTCTGACTTTGTCATCATCCACATATTCTCTGCTAATCTTTAAAACTGATTATAATTTCTTGAGATAAATGCACGTTTTCAAATATTCAAATGCAATGAAACTACTAATACATTTTATTTTGCAGCTTTCTAGTTTATCACAGATTAGGTAGTATGTAGGAGACCTTCTTTACATTTTGCTTTGTCTACTTAAACATCAGTTTTATGAAATTTTGCTGAGAAATCTAAACCTTAGAAGTAAACAATTTTACAACTGAAAGTTAATTCTGGAAAAATTTGACCATTTGTTTCTTAAATTATACTTGATCTTAATCACAGAAGCCTCAACTAAACAAAGCACAGCCCACAGGTAGAAGGCAAGTACATGTTACCTGTGCTTGAAATTTCATTTCACAAGACAGTGAAGTGTTTTTGCTGGTGATAGGGCAGAATTCATTGACGTTTTGTAAATAAATTGTGAGGTTATTTTTTCCTAAATATTTATAAACTCTTAAATTAGAGGAAGCATTAATAGTGATACTGTGGAAGTTTCACAAATTTGACGTCTATAATCTGTGTATGTGTATACATGTGCTTGTGTCTGAACCATATTAAGGGTATGAATATTCATTCCTGCATAGTTTGACCCAAAGGTTAGACTTCCCAAATGATCACTAACAACTCAGTTACTTCATTGGGCTTTCAATTTTATCTAAAATTAACAAATGTTGAAATATTTCCCAGAATAAAAGTACAGGAAACCAAATAATTTAAGCATCCTTTCTTCGGAGGAAGAGAACATTGACCTTGACTTAGAAGGATCATTTTGGCCATCAAAAGAAAGAAAATCAATGCAGCTGATTTTGGTTTGGCTACACATAATCCAATTTGGGTTGTAAATGCAAATACCTATCCCATATAGACAGAGATTAGTTTCATTTTTACTCTTTCTGTAGCAAGTATCATTTTCATCTGTGTGTTCATTCATTTATTCAAGAAATCATTTTGAGCTCCTATTGCAAGGAAACAAAAACAAGAACTACACATTACTGTATCCTTAAGGAGCTTGCAAGGTAATAAAAGGGATAATATTATGTTCTTGAGTAACAACAATGAATGTCAGCATAATATAACCACTTTCAGAGAGATGGCTATAAACCACCAAGATGGTGGGAGATTATTTATAGCTGGGGAATTGGATAAAACTTCAAGGAAGAGATATACATTTGAGCCATTCTAGAATCATCTGCGGATGGTTGACAGGAAAAGTCTTGGCGGGGAGGTTGTTTTCCAGAAATAATTATAAATAAAATTAGAAAAGCTATAAGTATATTTAGGATTTATTCAATTAGGTTAAGTGATACTTTTAGAAAAGATGTGGCAGATGAGGCCAGAAAGGTAAATTTAGCCAGAAGGAAGTGGGAATTTGGGAGATAATTAAGAGTTATTGTAATATTTCCTACATTTTTTTTTTAGTAGACCATAGTGATTGGTCATTTCAAGTAAACGTCCAGTGGTACATTTTTTAAACAACTCAATCAATGGATTGTTTCATTGAATAAGCAAATCAATTTGTTTTGGTATTTTGTATGTAGTGGTTTATAAAAAGAGTCAATATAACCTTTCAAGTTGCTTGAAGTCATCAGACATTTATTATAAACATACTAAATAAGGTTCAATAATTATTAAATGATATAATTAAATATAAGTTTAATATATCATAAATAAAATATATAGTATATACTATTAATATTAGTTAATACATAATATAAATCAGTAGTGAGGTCTAGAATATTTTCTGTCTCTGGTATTTATAGTAACATTTTGAACAAATGTTGTATTTGAAAATGCATAGAGAATTTACCTCATTATCCAGTATATGAATACCAATATGAATTTTGGGAGATTTCACATGTCTAGAGTAGGCTCAAATGGACAGTTAATCTAGTGCATGACATAAGATTTCTATATGGAAACAATAGCAGCAGCATCCCTTAAGAAGTTAAACTACTCAGCAATTACAATGTGATCATCATTCGGTTTGTCCATTTCAATAGCTTCTTCTGGGATGAAAAGAATCTTGATCCTTATTTTCCCCAATTAGCTTTTCCCTTTTCTAAATCAAAACAACAAACAAGCAAATAAACAACTCTATTCCTTTCTGGAAATCTTGCACTTTCAGTGATTAGAAGAGAGTTGGGAGAAGGCATATGATGGATGAATACAAATTCTTCCTTTCCAAAGGAAAAGCAATAAAATGAATGCTTTTCTGTGTCTGTATCAGCATGCACTATGCCTTTAAGAAACAAAAAATTAAAACAGAAACAGATTAAAAATGCCTTCAGGGTAAGAAAGCAATTACTTTTTAATAACAAAATGAGCCTTAATTTTTCATATGTAAAATGGGAATAACCGTTTACTTCACAGAGTTTTTATTAACTCTCTCAAATCCTGTAATAGTATACAACTTACCTTACTACCTTATCACTCCATCCTTTTTCATAACACCTTTTGAGGGTTGAATGGTGGCCCTACAGTAGATATTTCCAAGGCCTAAGCCTTGGAACCTGTGATTGTGACCTTATTTTGAAAAAGAGTATTTGCTGATGTAACTAAGATAAGGATCTTGAGATGAGATCATCCTGGATTTAGGATGGACCCTAAATCCCACGATAAGTGTCCTTAAAAAATAGAGAGACTTGAGACACAGAAATACAGAAGAGAAGTTGATGTGACAAAGGAAGCAGAAGTTGGAGCGATGAGTCTACAAGCCAAGGAATGCCAAGGAGTGCTGGCAGTCACCGGAATTGATGGGAGAGATAGGGAATGGATGCTCTCTCATAGGCTCCAGGCATCTTGACTTCAAACTGGGAAAGAATAAATTCCTACTGTTTTAAGGCACCAAGTTTCTAGTAATTTGTTAAGGCAGCCCTAGGACACTAATATTGTACCTGAGACCGCCAATTACTTTGGTGTGATGAACACTGCTCCTGGAGTTCAATTTGATCTCTGATACCTGTGCTTTTTTTTTTTTTTTTTCTGGACTCTTCCTCCTATTCCCACTCTAAGTGGGAGCATTCTTCATTGAAATATTTTGAGGCTTCCATAAGTTTTAATTAATATTCTTTTTCAATCAAAACTACTTATGAATTCTTAAGACCATCGCCTCTTTTAGAATGAATTTTGCATAAATCTCTGGTTCTGATCTATAACTCAGAAGCCCCAGCTTGAACCTCAGCCGGGTGCATTTTGTTCTCTTTCTCATCTCTCAAACTTAATGAAGCTAATATTGCATTCATCCTCTTACATATACTCCCCCTTCCCCAAATTTGCTTCTTCTGATTGAACTTCTCTGTAATCACTGCCGTTTTCTTCCCAATTACTCAGTCAAAACCTCATATTTACACCTTTCTTCCTTATGTTTGCGGTAGAATCAAACACTAGTATCTGAAAATGTTTCCTTTATGTTGAACTCCACTACGTGTCTTTCCATTTTACTGCCATCATCTGAGCTAGGTAGTAGTTACCTCCTGTACATATTGTTCAAGGACTTCCCAGTTACCCTGACTGTCTTCAGGCTTGCAGCTTCTGTTCCATGCTACCATTCTATCCTGCATAATAATTTCATCATGGCTCTTACCTTCTCAAACAGCCTTTACGGCTCTCCATTACAGTTATCTTCAGGATAAATTGATGGTCTTAAATCTCAATATCAAGCCCAGTTGTGGGTATTTCCTCCTTCTAATGAGTCCATTCTGATTAACGTACACACTCAATGTGTTTGCATTCTGCATTTGAGCCTTTGTTAATATTGTTCTCTTGGCCTTTTATACTTGCTTATCTTTTATTAACCTATCCAAATTCCATATTTCAACACAGAGTTCAGGTCTAGTTTTCTTCAGGCATGTTGTATTTGTCCATTTCAAGCATATCTTTCTTTTAAGCTTATCTTTAAGCATTATCTTTTTCTTTTTTAAAGTCAATAGATTAGACTTTAAGACTTTATATTAGCACTTAAGTTAATAAACACACTTGGATGATGGTTTTCCTTTCTAACATATTAATGTTAATATTTTCATTTTTTGAGACATACTGTAATTTAAAATTAGTATGAGCATTTTTCAAAGAAAATTCACAGAAAACAATGTTCAAAGTCTCAGGAATTAAGGGCTAACCATAAGATTGTCAGTTCTAATTAAATTTTGTAAAAGATGGCAAGTTTGTTACCTCACTTGAGTGGGGCTTACCCCTCTCCCAATTCTAAAAGAATACAATATACATAATAAAACATTTATAAATATGATTTTTAAAAAGGTGAAACATACTACTTTGCTTTGCTTTTGCTTTGTTATTTACAGTTAATGTCTTTATAAACATATTGGAACGTTAGGGTTTTCTTAAAAATGTCTTTAAAATGTTCACACTAAATCCTTTTTATACTGTTGTACTTAACATGTATTTGCTGAATGCCTAGTATATGACATTTTGACAACTTAACTCTTTGGCTTTACTCTTTATTTAATTAATGGAAACCTTGATGCGTGTATGTTATGTGTGTGTGTGTATATATGCTTACGAGAGAGAAAGACAGAGAGAGAGAATGCACGTAGTGCAAGCAGGGAAAGGAAAGGTTTGTGTCCACTAACATTAATCATAGTAAAAGGTTTGATAACTAATGCCAGAAAGACTACTCTCTGATTTCTTCCTTGGCTCCGAGACACTCCAATTTCCCATGAAAAGCAGTTTTGTCTAACTGTTTGGCAGATTGTTTGAGCTGGAATTAAATGTGCACAGCTGGTACCATCTGCTGTGAATTCTTTAATTCTTGTTATCTCTTAAACGGCTTTTGGTTTTGTTTTCTTCATAATTCATTTATGGAGGATGAGGAAGAACTATTGGGCTCTTAATATCGTCTAATGGATGCATTGCTGGTTCTCGGATTAGTGAACCGTGGTAGACTCTGGTTTTTTAATCTTGATAGGTATCTACCTAGCTTTACTGACAAGCAGACTGGCTTTTGAACTAAAGCCAAGGTCAGTTTTAGATAGTCAAATAGAATAATTTCTTAGAATTATGTATTATGATGATAATAGTATTTCAAATATTTCTTCTTATATCTTATCACTTTAATTTCTTTTCTTACTTATTTTAGAATTGAAGTCTAGAAGTGCTGAATCATAGTTTCCTAGCCAGCAGACAAAATCAGAGACCTAGAAGTTATGTCTGATTCCTCTCTTTCCCTCACCTCTTGTTCTATTTTCTTAATATCTCTCCAATCAGCGTCTGTCTATGGATCTCGTCATCACTGACTTTGTGCAGGCCCTCAACACTTCACACCTCAGTCCAATTCAATGCAGTGTCTACTGAGGACTTAGAGTGATTTTTCTGAAACATAATCCTGATCATTATATTCTCATCCTTAAAATTCCACAATGTCTATATCTTTCTTTCAAAATATATTTGAAAAGATTGTAAATTTCTGCCAGCTACTGCTGCTCCCTTTTCCTGACATTTGTTCCCTCACTTTTGTTCCCTCTTTGCCTGGAAAACTCCAGAATAGGCTTCAAGCCAAAATTCAGGTGACTTTTTTTGCAGAATTTATTTCTTATTCTCCTTGGTTTGAGCAAAATGGCCTTCTATGTTCCAGTAGGAACTGGTGCATAGTCCTGTTGGAACGTTTATCATAACGTATTGTTGTTTTTACCTGTCTAGTCTTTGTATTAATGTTTGCAGTCCTAATAGACAGTGTCTTTTTTTTTGGTGAGGAAGATTGGCCCTGAACAAAGGTCTGTGCCAATCTTCCTCTATTTTGTATGTGGGATGCCACCACAGCATGGCCTGATGAGTGGTGTATGGGTCCGCTCTTGGGATCTAAACCACAAACTCCAGGCTGCTGAAATGGAGCATGCAAACAACAAATATGCCAACAGGCCGGCCCCTAGACAGTGCCTTTTTTCCTCCAAAACTGCAAATACTAGTCCAATGCCCCGCAATATTGGACATTTGATAAATAATTGAATGGATGGATGAATGATTAAATAACTAAGTCTGTAGTGAAATTGGCAAGAAAGGGTTCAATTCATAGTACATTAAGTAGAGGTCCCCCTGTAAACGAAGGTGAGAAAGTTATTTTTCTTTGGTAATATATACATGAACACATATTAAAAATACCTTTTTTCTCATATTTTTTTGAAATTATTCTCAAGTAATTTGACCCCACTTGATTAAAGGTCTTGAACACCTTTAATCAATGGAAATAAGGGCAGCCAAGGCAGCTGCTTAGGTCTAAATTTAGTTTAGTATTGACAGAATTCATGCTGATCAGTTCCCTTTACTTGCTACTCTGCACAGAGGCAAGCAGTTGGTTTTTGCTTTAGCCTGACATTTGTCTGATCTGGCATGGATAAGATATATTATGCTCAGGGCATCCTGCTTAAGTGCAGAAAAAAAATATAGGAAGGCTTGGTCAGAGCAATAAATTGTATAAGTGTCTACTCAGAGTATTTAAGAAGATAAAACAAGTAAGGAGAAAAAATATGGGGAAATACAGCAAGCCTTTTGGTATTGTGGAAGTCATGTGGGAAACCTTTCTACTTATGGCATTTTAAGATATTTGCTGGTCATTCTGCAAAATGCTAGAGAGAGATATGACATTATCACTATTTTCTGGCAGATCATGATTTTATGTTAGTCAAATTCTGATAATGTTGAAAGGTTTTCTATCAGGAAATAGCAACTGGACTTTTCTGTGCAATGAATAGGTGAATTTGTAAGATTTTGGTATCCATCAAGATGACCCAATGATCTACTAGATCAGAAGAGATGGGAGCAAGACCCTGTATTTTTAACATGCCCCTTTATGGTAGAGGTTAAAGAAGAATACTAAATTTCACATGGGTCAGTTTACCCAGGAAAGAAAATAGTTACCCCCCACCCAGGTCTACGCAAGCAAACTTTTGTGTGTCATTGGTTACTTAATGAATGGAAAAACAGGAGTAAAAAATAATAAACACAAGAAAAACATATCTGCTATTATAACTAATTTAATTCTGTCATACACATAAAAAAATCTAATTTTTCCTCAATATAAATTGTAAAGTTAGATCCTTGACATGTTGTGATAATGTCTGGAAATCACACTAATTGGCTAACACACACAGAGACCCTGGGAGAGCAAAGGCAGGAAGGGTCAGGGGGAAAGAGTATGCTGTTAACTTGTTGATAAGCAAATTATGCTGATCCTCAAATAGTTTTGCATCAATTATTTGACTATTCTTATATAAGTCGCATACAGAAGATCCTTAAAATTGACAGTCTTCATATACTCAGCACAGCTGAAAGTTTAATGCACCTGTAAATGTTTACTTTTTCTTTTGCAGAGCAAACTAGTATTAATTCACGAGTGGTATTCAATCAAAAGCTATTGGCATTTACATTCGTTGGAAATATTTAAATGTGTTAATTTATTAGAAAATTAATGTATGTAGAATGCTGAACGTACACTGACTTCTAAACATTCAATTTAAATGCTGTACAGTTGTGTAGCTCTATCAGTCCCTAATATTTTTGTAGATCATGTATGCAATTTTGACATGACGACTTTTCAATATTGTACACATATCATGCCAACAATACAATTTATTTTCAGGTATTCATAACTTTGGAGGACCAGTTTTCTTGAACCACAGAATTCCCAAATATTTGAGGGTATAATTGTTTAAGTATCATTCAAAATAGTCATTTTGAATAGAATTTGCTCCAGAATGCAGTGCATACTTCCTATATTTAAAAAATTGTTTTGATGACTCAAACAGTAGGTATTGACATCCATTTCTATATGGCAGAATATGGGTCTCTGATGGAACTCATGCTTTGGTTGACAACAAGATTGAATTCAAATTGCAGCTCAACTCTCATTATAGTCTAGGGGCTTCTGACTTGCTTATCTTTCACTCATTTTGTCTCTTGTCTGACAAGGTGTCATTGGGCAATATTCAGAAATTCCTCTGCTCTGGACTGTATATGACTCTTGTCTAACCAACATGCACTTAATAGCTCTTGAGAGACTTATTTTGAACAATATTTTTGTTTGGTTTTCTGTTTGTGCAACATAATCTCCATTTTTCTTTTTTCTAGTTATCACATTTGGATTTCCTTTCTAGTCATTACCACACTCTCCTTGTCTGAATTCTTTATAGAGCTGTCAAGGTTTCTGAAGATCCCTAGCCATACATGGGCACAGGACATAACTTTGTTCATTGTGATTCACTTTAGATCCTTTGAATTTTGAAAAGTGTCACAAAGACGGAAACATTTTTAGAACTGATTTAGCATAGCGATGAGAACCAAATGCTACTGTACATTACTTCCTACTACATGGAATTTCCAATTTGCTTTGGTTCATCACTTTTCTAAGTCTATTTTTTCAGTTAAAAAAAAACTTTTGTGAGCGACCCCAGGATCTCTATAGCTCTATAATGAATTCTCACTTTGCATCTGCTAGTCAGAATTGATTTCTATTGCTTACCCCCAAAATAGTAAGAGTCTCATAAAGTATATCGGTTAAGATAAAAAAAATTCCAAAATGTTTGAGCTGTTCTCTGCTTGAGTTTGATTAAGACTCTTTCCACTTTCGCTGAAACTCTACCTTAAGTTATGTATTCACCAGAGGTCTTGAATAGCTGGGAAAAACATTCCGGGCCTCAATGAAGCACTTTTCCTTTTTCTATAGGTATGTAGTATTTTGCTCAATATCAGCTTCATTATCCAATAGTAGTCTCGTGGTCACTGGCTATTACTTCCACTACTTGTAACTTTTACTGCTTTTGCTACCATAAAGTCACCCTCCATTGGTATGGATATGGTACATGTCCTCCAGCTCCTCATCCCAGGAGCTTATACCCAGGCAGGTCTGGTGATGAAGTGGGCAACCAAGTAGTCTCAGAGCTTGGCGGTATGAGTGTCTGAAGATGTGGATGGGAAGAATCTCTCAGTTCTGATTCTATTGTACAAACAATCTTCCCTGATCAGCACTAATTCTTACCCCTCCAAATGAATAACTGCTCTGCTTCCTTTCTTAGAATTTTCTATGCCATTTTAAATAATTTTCTGTAAAGTTCATAAAATATTTTTTGAAATAAAGCAGATGATGAATACACATGCACACATGTGCTCCTGTGTGTATGTGTATCTATATTAAATAAATACAAATAGATTTGATAGTTGAGGTCATTTATATGATTTTTATCATTTTTGCAACTCTTACTTTTCGGGCTGATAGTCACTTCTCATTTCTCTGCTTTCAAGCTGTCTGTTTGCCTGCAGAGCTATGTGGAACAGTCTATTTCTTACCTTCTTATTTGTTTATTTTATATTCAGGAGCTTGGAAATCATACAACTAAATTCTGTAATATGGACTCACTGAAATAAAAAATAGGATCTCGGAGAGAAAATGAGAACTACAACCAGGAATAAAGTGTGTGAGTTTTAATGTGTGTAGTTTGAAATATTATTTCATTACTCAGAACCCTTGTAGGCTCATTTTCTGGCTCCTATGTCTGGTTTGTAGGTATTATTGGACATTGTTAGATAACTGAATTTGAGAACGGTGAGCTAATTTACTACCTTACATTTGTTATTTATATCACATCTGTGAGGTGTTCAATATAGGAATTATCTTCTGGGAGTTTAAGTTGTTTGCTGATGGTCACAAAACAAGTTTAGTGGACACCTAAAACAAATTTCATAATTGCCCTGGCCAGATCCTTTTTCTCCACGTGTCTTTATGTCTTGCTGTTAAGGCTTGTACCTGCAACCTTCTTGAGAGGCTTGTCCTTGGGAGTCTGTATGGAAAACCTAAAGTGCCTGTGAGTCCTAGTCTCCCCTTCTCCTGGAGGTGACCCATTGCCAGTGCTTTGCTGGTATGGAGGATGCAATCCCAGGCCCTTTATCTCAAGATGGACAAACCTTAATGTATAATTTATATTCCAGTTTTTCTCAAGGGATTAGGTTGAGTCTGAGACTTCACCTAAAACTGCATCTTGCCTAGCTTCTTTTCTTTCTTTGCTGTACCATGCTGAACCATGTTGGAGCCAGAGGCAAAATGAAAAATGTGTATCCATATGTATACTTACCAAAATATTTTCTCATATTTAAAATTAAGTGGAAGAAATAAATATAAGTTTTACAGTTTTTGAAATGACAATATGTAAAGTCCTGTGTTGTTTGATCTCTTTGCACACCATTGTCAACTGTCACAAGCTTACTTACAAGCAGGAAGGCTGGGAACTCTGGGCCGGTTGAAAATGGCTGTTCTTGTTGCACAGGGTTAGAAAACAAATAGGACAGCACAGCAGCCTGTCTTTATTTAAAAATTGACAATTGTTCATGATGGCTTTTTTGTATTAATTTTGACTTGTGTTTAATATTTCATTACAATATAATGTATCTTGATTACTGAGTTTTGTGGCTCCCCTTTATTTTTGCTCCTGGGGCTAGTGCCGTGCTCGCCTCATATTAATCCAGACCTTGCCTTCCTGTTCTGCTTCCCCCAATCCCTTTTCTGGTTTCTACTGGAAACACTTCCATCATAAATCATTTGGCTCCTATGCCTGTGTTCTCTATTAACGGACATTGTTAGAGTACTGAGACAAATGCTGTCACAGGGTCGCTTCTGGGAGAACTTGATCTAAAATAGCAAATAAGCACAATTTAGTTTAAATCACAGATTGTGGATTTTTGGCCAGTATTCTTTCTATGATACTAGACTTTGCCTTTTAAAATAATTCTCCTTCTGTTGTTTAAGGTTGGCTTAGATATACACATCCGGTTTAGTCTTACAAGAAATAGATTAATCTTTTTCTACACTTTCCATTAATGGTCTTGGCTTATATAGAACTCAGTGCTTACATTCTTGTCGCCATGAACACTATTAGTTATACAGAGTTGAATGCACGATTGTTTTACATTCTATTGTTTATATTTCTAAAGCAATTATCTCACTGTAAATAAACATTTGCTGTTCTATAATCCTAACCACCTAAGGCAGTATTAGAAACAAACAAGCAAACATTTGCTGTTAGTTAAATTAGGACACTTTATTTCAAAGTGCAAATCAAGGTACATTAAAAAGACAAATTCATTTTCACTAACTAGATGAAAATAAAACCTAGCATACCAAATCAAGAGATAATTTAGTTTAGATTTTGTGCTATTAAATAATAAGAACAAATAAAAATGCCAACTCTAGTAGAATTTGGGATCCCTTTCAGGAACTGTGTCTATTCCTATAATGAGTTTGATAGAATAAAGTAAAACATGTGTAAGTGCTTAAATTTTGTAGTCATATGACACCAAATAATCAGTGTAAATGAATTTTAAATATTTCACATGGCTAAAACACCATGTTAAGTTATTCACTTTAAATTCAAAAGACCCTATGAGACTTTCGTGTAATTTGCTTCATACACAAATGGAAGATTGCAGTTTTCAGGTGTCCAGAGGAAGCCAAAGGACGCAGTTTGCTGGAGATGGCACAGAGTGGGGTGCTTCCTCAAGCCCACTAGGGGGAGTTTCAGGATTTGAATGTGGTATCATGGGGCTGGCCATAGGTTGAACAAAACCCTGCAGGAAAACTTTAGTGGAAATTGAATCTTCTAAGGCTTGATCTCTTATGTTTTTATATCAGTAACTAAGACTTTCAATGATTTCTTACCCTTGAAATCTCAACTTACTGATTTTCTTTCAAATGGGTTCTGTTGTCTTTTTATTTGTTAATCGAATACAGAGCTATTGCTAATTGATCAATTAATCTACTTGTTTATTCATTTAATAAAGCTTTATTGCATGACTTCTGTGTGTTAGGGACCGTACTATTACCTGAGAGACATGACAAATAAACAAAGTTTGACAAAAGTTTTGTCTTCAGGGAATTTACAGTTCTCTGGAAGAAAAAATCCCCTGAAGATTGCAATAGAGCATTATCACTACTATGACAGGAGACTGTGGGGCTTAATGCAGCATATTCAAGAGCATTTTACTCATTTTTCAAGGTCAAGAAAATATCATTAATCTGAAACATAAAATATAAATAGAATTTAGCCATGGCAAGTGATGGATGAATGGGAGGGAGGGACAGGGATAACATATTGAGGAAAATGAAAACTCTACACAGTTAGAACATAGGAATGTAAGGAAGGGAAAATGGAGATCTCTGTTCATTTTTTTTTTGACATCGTGGTGTCACTTGATGCCTTTATTCAAATAACCATCAATTTTTAAAGATTTTTATCTTCAATTATTATTAGATTGCTGAAATAACTTTTTAATTAGTCTCCTTAAATTCTGGATACACAATGGAATTGTGGATTATTGGTAAATACAGATTTGAGATGAAGGTCTGAAATGTTGGATGGGAAAGGAAAGTCAACGGTAGGGATGACAATGTAGACAGGAAATGAGATTGAAAGTCTTAATTATGTTAAAGAAAAGATGTAAGTAACTTACTGGGGTAAAATAATTGGAGAACCAGCATGGTTGAACTAGATGAAGCATTTCAGTGGCTGATGATAATGTCTAAAATGTGGTCATGGATGCAGGTAGTGGAAGTGGAAGAAAAATGAAGGCTTTTCCTAGAGATGAGGAAGTACAGACTGAGAAAACAGGGTGTTGGAAGGATCGTTCACATAGACATGGAGCCCTCCAGAAATACGGAGAACCTGGAGTGGAGAATATGGCTTTTATTAAAAAAAGGAGGAAGGAAGATTGATTATTAGTTGAGAGTGATTTAACAAATGTGTATTCAGAAGCTGATATATGCAGATGATGCACACCATCCACAGAATAGCAGGGTTTTCTACTGGAGCTTGGAGGAGTAATGAATGTTCTGGAAGATATGTTGAGGTTAGAAGATATGAACATGTCTATATTCTGATGCTGAAGTACTATGTATGAGAAATCTGTAGTGGAGGAAACTCTTTCAAGCTAGAAAGTTTTGATAGAATAATCGTGAGGTAATTTCATATTTTTATTATGACTATATTAAGATTTTGAAACATAATTTGATTTTAGTACATCCAAATCCAAATATTTCAGTTTTTTATAATTATTGATTTATTCAGCAGATAGCATTTGATGTATACCACTTGATAAGACTATTAGGAGTACCCTAGTTGTTCATATGTAATGGAAATATCAAAATACTTAACTCATAAGTTTTTTACCAGGATTATAGGATTATATTGAGTAATGTAACTAAAGAGCATAGAATAATGGGTAATATTGTACAGTATTGATCAGAAAAATGATTTATTTTATTGAAGGAAGGAAATGTATCAAGGTTGTTAATAGAAATAGAATATATTAAGTCACTACACTGAGGGGAAAAATACGCATGAGGCTAAGACATTATGGGTACTGTAGATTGAATATTTGTGTGTCCCGAAAATTCATATGTTAAATCCTATTGCCCAATGTAATGGCATTTGGAGGTAGAGCCTTTGTGGGGTGATTAGTTCAAGAGGGCAAACCTCTCATGAATGGGATTAGTGCCCTTATAAAAGAGATCACCTCCCCCTTATGTCATGTGAGGTTACTGGTAAAAGACAGCAATCTATGAACCAGAAAGGAGGCTCTCACCAGACACCGAATTTGTCAGCATCTTGATCTTAGACTTCCCAATTTCCAAGATCTGTGAGAAATAAATTTTTGTTGTTTACAGGCACTCATTCTGTGATATTTCATTGTAGCAGCCTGAATGGACTAAGGCAATGGGTAAACAGATAAGAAAAGGAAGATAAGATTGTAGAATTTTATATTTTTATGACCACTAGCACAACGCATTCAAAAAAGGCAGTGTGAATAGACTATTAGAAATACAGTTATAAATATCAGAAGAAATAATTGAAAGGTTTTAAATTTTGCCTCTTGGAAGGGGAAATTTGGAGTGAAAAGAGGGTAGCCACGCCTATTAGAATGGTTATCATCAAAAAGACAAGAGACAAGTCTTGGCGAGGATGTGGAGAAAAGAGAATCCTTGTGCACTGCAGAGGGAATGTAAATTGGTATAGCCACTATGGAAAATAGTATGGAAGTTCCTCAAAAGATTCGAAATGGAACTACCATATGATTCAGCAATTCACTTCTGGGTATATATCTAAAGAAAATGAAAACAGAACATTGAAGACATATCTGCACTCCTGTGTTCATTGCAGTATTATTCACAATACCCAAGATATGGAAACAACTTCAGTGTCCATCGATGGATAAATGGATAAAGAAGATGTGAGAACACACACACACACACACACACACACACACAGGAATATTACTCAGCCATGAGAAAGAAGGAAATCCTGACATTTGTGTCAACATGGATGGAACTGGAGGGAATCATGCTAAGTGAAATAAGCCAGTCAGAGAAAAACAAATACTGGATGGTATCATGTATATGTGGAATCCAAAAAGAAAAAAAAATCAATCTCATAGAAATAGGGAGTAGAAAAGTGGCTGGAGAGTAGGGCAAATAGGGAAAGGTTGGTAATAGGGTACAAATTTTCAACTGTAAGATGAATCAAGTCTAGGGATTTAATATAAAACGTGACGACTAAAATTGATAACACTGTATGGTATAATTGAAATTTGTTAAGAGAGCAGAACTTAATGTTCTCACCAAAAAAAAGAAAGAAAAACATGTGAGATGATAGATGGGTTAACCAGCTTAACTAGAGGGGAAATCCTTTTGTGATGTTTATCAGATCACCACAACATACACTTTAAATATCTTACAGTTTTATATGTCAATATTACCTCAATAACACTGAACTAAAAAAATAAGTGTTTTATGTATTGAAATATATGTGTATAACTGATAAAAATATTTTAATGTATTTTAAATAACTGTGATAAAAATCAAATAAGGAAATTAGATAATTCCCATTAAAACCTAAAGTAGTACACATAGTTCTAGGAAAAAAATAAAAAAGCATTTTTTTTACAAGGGAAATAAAATAAGAATACAGTTTAAAAAATAATTCTCTGTTTTATTGTGATAGTTGTTTTTTAAGCTTATAAACTGCAAATATAGTTATTTCAGTTATATGTTTCCTAGTTAAATTACCTCATATTATAAAAGAAGTGAACCCAAAATAATAATCAAATGTAGATAAAACTTCATCTACTAAGAAGTACTTTTAAATTTTGTACTTATTTTAGAAAAATGATAGGGGAAAATAAATTTATTTTTTTCTATGGTACTGATTATACATATATGTTAGGTAAAACAATGAGAAACAAAGGTATTTAAATTTGTTTCTCTAAATTGAATTAGTAGAATTGAAATTAAAAAGTTGTCCATAATAAGTTAAAAATAACGTAAATTAAAAAAGTATCACAAGCCAAATATAATATAATGCTGTGATATATGGGAGTATTTATCTGATTCGGAAGAAAAAGCATTCTAAACAAAAAGGCCATAGGAAACATAAAGAGGTTGACAAATTCAACTATATTAAAGTGAGAAAAGAATTCTCATATGTCAGAAATCCCAGAAGCAAAGCTAGAAACAACTACAAGTAAAATCTTTACAACAAATTTGACAGGAAAATCATTATTGTCTTTTATATATAAAGCATTCCAATAAATAAATTAAAAAATAGGCAGAGAGCCAATAAAACAGGAAAAAAAGTTTAACCTTTTGCATAAGTTTAAAAAAATGCCTGCTTATAAAAAAAAGAAAAATGCTGGGAAAAGAACACCAGGTTAGACCATGTATTTTTTTCTCTTTTTGTTTGTCAAATTTCTTTAAAAAGAATATTATCCTGGTTGGACAAAATTGTCATAAAATGAAAACAATAATTTCATTCACAAAAATGAAATGTAAATTGACTGAGATCTCCAAAGGAGGATATAGTAATGAGTACCAAGGACCTTACCTTGTTTATTTATTTTTATCTAATATTCAATTCTGAAATTTATCTTACAGCAACAATCAGAAAAGCACATGTACATTTATATCTCTAGATGTTTGTCACAAACTTTCTTAATTTTGAAAAAAAGGAAGCAAACTAAATATCCTTTACTATGGATGTTATGAAATGAATTATGGTGAATTTATGATAGATCATGAAACAATCATTAAAATAATTTTTAGAGAATCGCTAGTGCCATGATGAATAAATGCAAGTTTATAAGTAAAAAATATATATGTTACTTAGCATATAATAATATTTCAGATTGAGATTGAAGATAAACACGACTTTTTGAAACATTCAACAATAGTCTTCACTAAAAGTTTAGCAAAGATATTTATGTTTGTGTGACTAAGCTTAAAACATCTACCTGTTTCAAAGTGTATACAGAATTGCAAGTATAAAGAAAAGAATATTGGGTAAATGTTAGGTAATTCAACCAATAGTGTTGGAATAATTAGCATCTGCTATATATATATATTTTTTTAAAGTTCCATAATTGTAAAAGGCCAGGAACGGGGCTGTTAAAATACTCATTATGATGCTAATAATGATGGATACATGTCATTAAACATTTGTCTAAATCCATAGAATGTACAACACCAAGGATGAACCCAACGTAAAATATGGACTTTGAGTGAATGTAATGTGTCAGTGTAGGTTCATCAATTGCAACCAATGTACCATTCTGGTGGGGGGTGTTGATAACAGAGGAGGCTATACGTGTGTGAGAGCAAGAAGTCTATGGGAAGTCTGTAGCATCCTCTTAATTTTGCTATGAACTTAGAATTGCTGTGAAAACATAAAGTAAAAAAAAAAAGTCAGCAACAGGCTAGAGCATGATATTTGCTATTTATGACAGAGAATGTTCGGTGTCCACTAAAGTCCATGTTCCTCTTCCATAGCATTGCATTGGTCCTAGCCAAGGAAAAGATTTACCAGCCTCCTTTTCATCCTCTATTCCTATGTGAGGAATTCCAGTGAATGAAATGTGAGTGGAGGTGCTTCACTTCTAGTCCAGGAGATTTAAGAAGCAGATGAAGCTGCTTCCTTCTCTTTATCCATTTGAAGGGTAGATGAAGAAGAATTTGAGGCCCTGAGGATGTCAATCCTGAGATGGAAGAGGCCATAATCTATGAGAAACCACACATGAAACTGGAACACACACACACATGAGTTATCTGCCATGTGAGTAATAAAGAAGCGCTATATAAGTGATAAATATGTTTCGATTTTCTTAGTCCCCCAGAATTTGGAAGCAGGTTTCAACAGTTACTGTTAACCATGCAATATATTTGCTATAAAAAGCCAACTAAGTAATATTTTTATATTAATAGAAAAATACATAAAGTTATTTAGATAGAGAACATGAGCATACATTTCATGGAAAAATACTGTAAATAGTCCTCAACCATTATAGATGTGCAAATTTAAAAGAAATCTCTTCCTTTTTGTCCCCAATAGAACGGCAAAAGTTTGTTAAAAATGTATGTTGACAACAGGTTGGGGAAAAACTGGGGTTCTTGTACAACATTAGTGAGACGGCAGTTGCTACACATTTTTTGGTAGGCAATTTGTAGAATTTATCAGAAAGTATAAATATTCATACAATCTATCTAGCAATTTTCTTTCTAGCATCTTTCCTTGAGATATTACTCCCCAAAGTATATTGCATCCAGAACAAATATATTCAGTGCAACTTTGAAGTCATGAAAAATTGAAAACAATCAAATATTCATTATTATTGAAATGGTTAAATAAAATATGGCAACACTTATGATGTTGTACATATTAAGTCATAATAAAAAAATGAAGTAGATGTCTATAAATGAATATGAAGAGATTGCCAAGACACATTATTAGGTAAAATAGGAAAATATACAGTATAATCCCTTTATGTGAATTAAATCTATTTCTAAATACATAGGAAAATGTTGGAGGCATGTGCATCAAACAACTATAAATGTTTGCCCCAAGAGTTAACTTTCTCTTTTTAGAGAATGTAATTGTCTACAACAGGAAAAACTTACGAGAACATATTCATGTGTCTTATGTTACAAATGTAAAGCTCTTAGATTCATAATCTCAATCTCTGTCAGAGCAACTTTTATAAAAACATGCTTCCCTCTTCAACATATTAATTCCTTTAAGAGTAATATACATAATTAAATTGTGGTAAAGATGCTGTGAATAGGCAAGGAAAAATCATCACTCAAATGAAATTCTTCTCTGAAAATTTATTATTTAATTTAGTAGATTTCCTATATTTATTTATTAGCATTCATTATTGATTTTTACCACACGTTATGCATAAAAATGAATCATATCTTCTGCCTTTATTGCTCTTCCTGAACTATAAAATATAGTGATAGAAAAGTTAATGGATATAACCTTTTAGCACATAACAAATTTAGTTATTGTAGTAAGTCATTGATCTTTCCTGATGTTGAACAGAGACCTGTTATTCTCACTGGGATGTGGATAGAGAGTGCTGAAATACGATGGATGTGTTTCTCTTCATGTTTAAAGATTTCTAATTATGGCACATGCATCTTTAACATAATAAATCAGCATTATGAGAGCAGCCAATGGTGGTAGTAAGCATTCATCTATTATCTCAGTAGTTATTGTCTTCCAGAATGTGGTACAAATAATAAAAGAAAAATATAATTTACTATGATTCAACAGCATAGTCAAAGAAATTTGACAATATTTGTAGAAAAAGAAAAAAGCATTTAGAATCAAGATCAAGTTTTGTTTTCACTGTTAAAACATTATTTCTCAAAAGCTAATTCTTTGTCTAAATTCATTTATTTTTATTACATAAACATCATGCGTTTTGAGCTGACCCTGTGGCTTAGTGGTTAAGTTTGGCACACTCTGCTTCAGTGGCCTGGGTTTGGTTCTCAAGCACGGACCTACACCACTCTTCAGCAGCCATGCTGTGGTGGTGACACATATACAAAACAGAGGAAGACTGGCACAAATGTTAGCTCAGGGGGAATCTTCCTTAGCAAAAAAAAAAAAAAAAAGTTTCAATTCAACCATTAATTGATGGTGATACCAATGTTGACAAACATTTGATGATTTGCCAACAATCAAATTGTCACTTATTTTGTGTCAGCTCTAGAACTCAGACCTTTTGACTCTTGTCCCAGTATTCATTCTATTTCTATTAAATTTCACTTATTTCTGAACAGGCCAGCCTTGGTAGTCTAGTGGTTAAGACTTGGCGCTGTCACTCCCACGGCCTGGGTTCATTTCCCAGTCAGGGAACCACACTATCCATCTATAGGTTGTCGTACTGTGGTGGCTGTGTCTTCTGTGATGCTGAAAACTATGCCACCAATATTTCCAATGCCAGTGAGGTTACCCAGGGCGGACAGGTTTCAGTGGACCTTCCAGTCTGATAGACTAGGAAGAAGGACCTGACCACCCACTTATGAAAAAAAGTGACCATGAAAACCCTAAGAATAGCATCAGAGTATCGTCTGATAGAGCTCCAGAAGGCGAAAGGATAGTGCAAGAAAGACTGGGCAGGCTTCTGCTCTGCTGTACACAGAGTTGCTAGAAGTCGGAATCGACTGGATGGCACTAACAATAAATTTCTGAACAAGTTTAGAGAAACGTATTAGGGTATACTACATAAAAGAGTATGAACGTGTAATTAAATAACCCTAGAAAAATAATAATCATTCACACATTTTTACCTTGCCTTGTAAAATAGACCTGTGCGTGTGTGTGTGTGTGCCTCACATGACACAAGCAAGCCTTTGGATATTGAGCTGTTAAGGCCTCAGTCATTTACCTGGACTCAGAAATAGTGACACTAACATACAAATAGATGTAAGGAAGGTCAAACACAACTACTCTTGTTAGGGAGAACAAAATATACTATACAAAGAACTAAATCCTCAATTACTCCTTCATATTGCTTTGATTAAATGAGCAAATCTCCCGCTTATTTCATTAAAGAAACATATAATTACCTTGGGCTAATTAGTTGTTCCCTCCTTTCTTTTCTATGTGCACACATTCTTTAAGTCTCCTAGACACTTGCAGCTGTAGTTATCACTTTTGTGGATTACATTCACATTTCTCTTCCTAACTTCTTTTCTACCTTCCTGACTACTTGAATGTTGCCAGAAATCAGAAACTTAGCATGCCTGCAATGATTCATGAACTTCTGCTAAATACATTTTTCTGCATTCTCCATTTTGTTCATGACATCACCATTGTTCCAATTCAGACTCAACAGGCATTGTGTTATTAGTAACTTCCTACTCACCCACTCAATCTAATCAACACATTGTGAATGGCATTCACGTTCCCAGCACTGAAAGATGCCATGACTTACAAACCACATTCTGTCATCTTGTAATTTTCAATGTAGTGCGAGAAAGGGAGAACCAAAAAGTCACAGTCTCGTAAAATAATGCTATAGAAATATCCAAGGCACTTTGATAGCATGTTCCAGAAACTTTTAATCGATGCTGGGGGAAATGAGGAGAGGCAAGAAGAGATTGAGCAGAAGTCAAGGAAGGCTTCCTGGATAAGGTAGTGCCAATATTGGCAGTTGCATTTCTGGAATATTCCTTGCTTCTGTTATGCATTCCACCCTTTAATGAGATAATTCTATTTCATGCTCTCATTACTCATGGAATACACTGTTGCAAATGTGTTCACCAAAGATTCCTTTCCTCTTGTTTCTGTTTTATTCCTGTCTATTCTCTCACAAGGGTCTCAGTTGTTGATCATTGGATATTTTCTGCATTCCTGATCTTGATAGTCCCCTACTAGAAAACTTGAAACGTTTCCTGTGGCTTACTATTACTCAATCCATGGACTGAACTCAGCTTCATATGTCACAAATCTGATTCACACACTCTAAGGTTGCTGTGTCCAATACGGTAGACACCAGACACACGTGGCTATTGAAATTTCAAGTTAAAGTAATTAGAATTAAATATAATTATAAATTTAATTCCTTAGTTATATTAGCTACATTTCAAGGGCTTGTAGCCACATGTGGCTAGTTGCTACTCTATTGGCTAGCACAGATGATGAATATTTTCGTCTTCTGAGAAAGTTCTATTATACAGTGCTGCTATAATTTTTCACAAGATGGAAGAAATTTTTTTCCTCTACATAACTCTCAATTCCTCATGTATATGATTTTGCTCCCTCTGATTTTTCTTCCTAGAATGTCTTTTCTTCCATTTGTCTTTGTTTAAATGACATTCATCCTTCAAGATCCAGTTCACCTGCTTTCGCATTCATGAAATTTTCCCTGATTCCTATGCCCAGAGTGTTACTTTAATTACTTAATTTTCACAATTTAGCAGTCTCTCTTTGAGGTTTATCACTTTATATCTTGCATTATAGATATTTGTGTACGTCATTTATCTACTGGAGTATAAGCTGTCTAGTCACCATATTTTATATGTCTTTGCATTTTCCATAACACCTACCACATTCTTCACGTATTATAAACTATTTACTAAATGATTAGATTTTAGTTAAGTTTAGTCTTAGATTTATACATGTGGTATTCATATCTGTAATTTATTTCTGAGAAAAAGATTTGAAAAGAGAATACTTGGAGGCTTAATATAAAATATCTGGAGGACTGTAATGTTATTACTTTCATGTATTTGAACACAGACAAAATGCTTAAAAATATAATTAATCCATTATCTCTCAATTAAATAACATGTAATTACTGCAGTCTATGAGAGGTTTAGGAAAATCCCTATTGGCAGAAACTAGCAGCATTTTTTTTTAATCAGTCAAGAAATAGGTTCAGTCAGTTTTTTATTCCAGTTTGGTATTTATTTTCAAAATATTGATAATCCAGGTACCTTCTAATCTGATTTCCAATTAATCCACTTCTCACAGATACTTTTATCAGTTAGCCTTGAATTTTCAGTACTTTCAATTTATTTTTAAACACATCAATGTTCCTTCTAGATAATTTTGGTCAAACAAATTCCTAAAAATAAAGATTTCAATGATCTGAATGATTTCTTAGAACATATTAATCTTAGTCTAGAAACTCAGGTGTGTAAGAAACGTAATTTAGTTTTTCTGTAATTAAAGCAGATCAAGTATGAGTCCTTGTTCTACCACATACAACACACATAATCACTGTCAGTTTAGGATTTTCTCACTTTTCCGAGGCTTTCTGTAACTTCTGGAGGACTTAGGAAATGCAAAACCATGAGTGGAGAGAGAAGTGGTGGCTTTTGGTTCATGAGCATCATGGTTTATATCAATCATCCATACCAATGTTCCTATCTTCCTGCTTGACACCAGGATATTTATCCATAATAGTTGCCTCTGTGCCATTCTTGACCTCTAACCAAAAGTTTCTCCTTATTTGGTTCACTCTCTGCTTCATATGTATCCCTCTCAAGGGCACAAAAAACACTCTACTCTGTAAGTTCCCCTGTGTGGCCACTGGAAACTTGCTACTTTTCAAAGCCCTTTACCATCATATGATAATTTGGCGACAAAGTACATGTTTTAATCATGCTGATCCTTGCTGAGTGCTGGGAATTCTGAGAACATCTCAGGATTTTGCCTACGGGAAAAAGTTCTTAGCCACTTTTCTTCTGTTTCTTCTACCCTATGCCAGGTACAGACAATCCTGGGTTCTTGTCTCACACTGGGAATTTCCTGAAAATAGGAGTATTGTGCATCTCTGTTCCTGAAGGCTGAACATCTGGGTTCACCCTCTAACACAGAGCTGGACTCCAGTTGGATTTCACGTGGGAGACATGGTTGAGGACCACCTTTATTTCATCTGACTTTTTTTCTTTTATCTGGAGACTAGCCTGTCTCTTCAACTATTTCACTTATTCTTCTAAATTATTCCCCTAAGAAATATGCTTTTAAACTTAAAAGTGAAGAATTGATTTATAGATTTTATTCTATATTGGGTCACACACTGGCTTCCCTACGTGGAGGACAGGGAGAGACTGAAAAAAGAGGCAGACCATTCTAGATTGGTTGGTGGCAGTTTTAACAAGCTAGGGAACTTACAAACGAGGAGGCTTGTCTTGAGTGGCTGCAAGACAAGTAGATCTCCACCCCGCCTGCCAGAATCTTAAACGTTTATAAAGAGGCCTAAGTAGGTTCAGTTGTGTATACCATCCTGATGATCTCAACAACGCACTGCTCTCTCAAGGCTGTGTCCTTGAAACAGTTCCCCCTGTGGGAATGGTGGGCAGAATGTACATTTCAGGGACGGGGGGATGAAAAGCTTCTGATGCCCAGTGTTGAGCTCCTGGATCAAGCCGCAGTCACATCCTCTCCATGACCTCCTCCGACACTCACCCCTCTGAGAGGCTCTTACAATCTTACATGCACCTTTTTCCACAAAGAGCCCTGAGCAATCAGCAAGGGGTTTCATTAGCATGGAGATGGCTTGTTTGGCAGCTCCCTGGCTGCATTGGAGGCAAATACCACAGCCACAATATAGGCACATGTAAGAGAAAACACAGATTAGGATAATGTTTCCCAAAATAAGTCACAATTTTTTCCGCCAAGGGTCCCATGATCCAAACCATCCAAACCATGATCCGAAAACTTGGGATCATGGGAGTTGGATCACTCAGGGCGTTCACTTGTGTCCTCATGTGATTTAATAAAGATGATACTTTAGCAGACTCGTCATGTGTGAACACACAATGTTCTTTTTGAATAATGGCACAGGTGCCTTCTTTCCCGGCAGAAATAATTTCTAAGTCCATTCTATTTTAGAGGACAGCCTTTCTCATTAGAGACATTTCAGTGTTCAGTAGAGACAGACTTTGCTGGCTATCATTTAAGGCTTGTTGAGTGAATTTAGCAAGAGCTTCTATGTGTACTATAATGTCCTCTAGCCCAATGGAGGGAACAAAGATGGTGGCCAAATGATTGTGCCAGAGGAAAGCAGAACATGCTCAGGTGGCCTTGAGGAGAAGGAGGTTGGCAGCATTAGGAGCTTGATCTGGTGCTGGGTGTCTAGGCAGTGGTCCCTAGTCTGGCATATGGGGTGACAGGTCCTACTGGTTGATCATTCAAGTGTATTAAAGCCTGACACAGTACTTTAGTCCACTGGCTGAGGTGGTTTTATCTGTTAGTAATTTAATCTGCTGCTTTCATATTCCATTCTTCCATTCTACCAACTCTGATGCTTGCAGGTTATAGAACCTCCATTCAATATCATGTTCTTTTGCCTAGTCTTGCACATGATGGCCTTTGAAATGTGACCCTTGATCACTGTCTATTCTACAAGGGTATCCAAATGTGGTACTCAGCTTCTCTAATCTCCTAATTGTGGCAGACTGGTTTGTGCAGTGACAGGGGAAAACTTGGGTTAGGCCAGAAGCCATGTCTACACAAACCAAAGAATGACTAGAACTCTCACTCACAGGGAGGGAGCCAATACAATCAATTTGCCAATCCCTCACCTGTTAGGAACTCAAGTGAATGGCCTCAGACTCATTTGGCAGTCGCCTTGGGTGTTGTTTAGAACTAGAAGAACATGCTATTACTGCATTAGCTAAGTCATTGTATTTCAAGGGCAATCTGGCATTCTTGGCAATATGCCATCTCACCGGGGTGCTATAGTGGCCACTCTTTCTATGTATCCAATCTGCTGTATCTACTGAATGGTCAGTTGCTAGGGCTTGTACCCAGGCTAGGGCATCAGCTTCCTAAATGTCAAATGGTGCCAGCACCTTATGAGCTGCGATGTTGAAGACAATGAGGACTGCTTCAGGCTCTTGCAGGCAAACCCAGATGTCTTTCCACATATCCTAATCTCACAAGGGCTTATTCATGATCATCCACCTGGCAGCTTTCCATTTTTCAAGCCTTAGAGTTAATCCTTTTAGAACAGCCCAACTGTTGGTGCAAAGGATTAATGGCCAGGGCTCATGGGTGATCATTAGCCTGCTGAGTTCAGCCCACTGGCTGCTGCAGTTTCTTCCTGTTTCCATCCAGATAGTGTCAGTGTTGGGCTGAATATTGACAGCAGTCCATGTGGACAGGTTGACCTGACTAGACCCATCTGCAGGGGGCGATAGACTTACTGGATACCAGTTGGTGTTTCCAATTGGCATTGGTTTGATTACTCCAACCTAGAGGTGCAAGTCACTGAAAGAGGTTTGCAGAGTTTGATCTTGTAGCATATCAGTGCCCAACATGTTCTCTGGTATTGAAGACATAAAAACCTCATATTGTTGTGGGGCAGAATGCCCAATTTTCAGTGTCAAATGGCCCTTTCTAACAATAACTGTTTGCCCTTCATAACCACTGATGGTGCTATGGTGCCAGAAAACTTCTCGTGTACTATGTATTAGAGTACATTTGGCTCAGTATCAATCAGAGCTGTCACTTTTTTGTTTATTTGTGGGGGATCAGTGAATAGTGAGCCCAAGATGAGGCCTCCGATCACCTCCCATGGCTCTTATCTGGAGGCAACCTTGGCCTGCATCCTATACCATGTGCATGAGAGGCACCCACCCTGAATAGGACTGTATCCATGAGGCCTCTGCTGGAGCAGGAGGGGCATCAGGGATGGTAGGGGCAGGTGGGACTGGTCTGAACTCTTGTTCAGGTTTTAAGTTTTTCCACTGGTTGAACAACACAGTATTGTGTTGCTGGTCTATCTTTTCAGGTTGGGTCCCTGCAGCAATGAGGTCAAACCACATTTACTTCTGGGTTATTCTTACTGGACCCTTTATATCCACTTGGGATAGCCTTTTGGCTTTTTGAGCTCCCTCTCTGTCTTGGGTCTTTCCCATAGCCTGTACTTGTTCCTGGGATTTGTCAGTTTCTCCCAGATCAACAATGGATTACCCAACATCATAAATGCCTTGTCCTATAACCAGGCTTAACATGGGTATCAGCATCCCACACCAGGTTCTGGGGGCAGACTGGAATATCTTGGTTTTTATTCCTGCAGTGAATGTAGTCCAATCAGGGCCTTCAAAGATTGAGGCATGGATGGCCTGTGTCATTTCCATCTCCTTAAGAATTTGTTGTACCTCCTCTATAGATTTCCAGTATCTCCCCAGTGAGGGGAGATCCCCCTCATTGCGCCAAGCCTCCCTACAGGCTAGAATAATTCAATCTATAAGGGAGTGAGTACCCTGAACCCCTTGAATGCCAGGCAGGTGCTGGTGAAGGACAGTGTGTGTGGTGATATTACTCATTTTCTCTGCCTCCTGTTCAATCAGAGAAATGCCATAGCCCCCCTGTATCCCATAGCTGCACCAATCATGCCTGGATGCTTTCCCTGGCATTCTGCTGTAACTAGGCAGTTATTTTAATAAGCTCAGCGGAGTGTATTCTCTCATCATGAGTTGGGGGCTGCCACACTGGCTGGGGTGGTTTTCGCTGTGCTTTTGATTTTCTTTGTACTAGGAGTCAGACGGCTCCAGTCATTCTGTCTGTTTCACCGTCAATCACTACAATATCCTCCTTTTCACTCTCTTCACCTTTCCAGCGATTCACCTTAGTGTCCCAATCAGGCTTTGTCACAAGCACTTTGACCTTAATCCATGGAAGCTTGCACCCTCCTAGCTTTGCACAATGGCACTCTATGGACTCCAATGTATTATCCTACTCTCCCACCTTATCTGTTAATCCTGAAGCCCACAGAGCAGAGGACAACAGCACATCCTTCTCTAACCTCAGCTCTTCTTCCAACTTTCTAACTTGAGTTTCAATCTGTATTTGGGCATGTAGTTAGCCCACTGTGGGAGCCATTTGTTACCCTTCTTTGCAGCAGTGTATTATTCACTGTTTCTCAAACAAGGGCATTGGATCAGCTGGTGTTTTCAGGGAATCCCTGTACTCAAATTGCAGTTCACAAGCACCTCCCCACATAGAGGTCAATGGCCAGGTTGGTATTTCCCCAACAAATGCCTCTTTCCCAAGGACCATTTCTTCAGTCTGCTGTCTGGCAAGCCAGTTGTTGGTTTGCAAACTGGCCCCTGTACACAGAGGGCAGGAAGAGACCAGAAGAAAGAGGCAGACACCTCCATTGGTAAGTTGGTGGTTTTAATAAGGAAAGGAACTTATGACTTGTCTTGTGCAGCCACAAGATGAGTAGATCTCCACGTTCACCTGCCAGAATCTTAAAAGTTTATGTGGAAGCTTTAACTGGGTTCAGTCACATAAACCATCCAGATAGTCTCAACAACACGTTATTCTCTCAAGGCTGCATCCTTAAAAGTGGCTCCCACTGTGGGAATGGTGGGCAGAGTGTGCATTCCAAAGACATGGGAGGGGGTGAGGGGCCTCTGATTGCCCTGATCCAGCTTGCGGGTCAACCAGTGGTCACGTTATCTCAATGGACCTCCTCCAGTACTGTATCATCTCTCCTCTAAGATAATGAATGTTATAAATGCTACGTATAAAATGGGGAAGGGAGAAGTAGGATAGTGAGGAAGAGAGAAGACAGGGCTCACGGTGAATACTGAGCAAAAACGCAGCATGGGCTAATCCATTCAAAACATTATCCTATTACATACAGAGTAAGCTAACATTTTATTCAGGACTAATTTTGAGCCAGGCTCAAAACTTTCTAAGATATTTCTTAGAGAACTTTCTAACTTATATCTTTACTTTCAAAATCATTTAAAGCAGACATCTGATATTTCATCTGAGGTTCAGAGGCTAAACCATTTGCTTGAGATCCCACAACTGGTGAGTGGAAGAGGTTAGATTTGAACCCAGGCCTTTTCTCTTGAAGTAGGGTAACGTAACTCATATTGACCCATACTGAGTACATTGACTGCATTAACTATACACTAGACAATAGTTAAGTCTCTTAATTTCTCTGCATGTATACATGCCATGGATTTAAAAAGACTTCTTTAGTATTCCCCAAATGGAATGAATACAGAATAAAACAAAGATTTCTTTATTTTTTATTTCTATACAAAATCATGCTGCTTTATTCCTAGCTAATTTGCTGTTGCAAAAGAATCTACTCATTTGTCAATTATAGGTTTTATTACTATAATAAGCTAGAAAGGAAAACATATTTTCTCTGCTTTAATTTTTCTCATCACAATACGAAAGCTACTTAAGACAGTGCACTTTGTGTTGGGATCCAGATTTTCATGGGTTCACCAAGGCCAGTTTTTATTTCTTCAAAATGATGAAGTAAATTCCAACAAGACACTTTATTTTATGATATAAAAATATTCACAATTAACGTTAAAAATTAAGTTACACTATAAGTAAGCACTCTGTTAAGTAAACTATGAAGTGTAATGAGGAAAATTTAAAGAGAGTAAAAATATGTATTATATCTAACAACCTGGGAAAATAAATTATATAAGAAATATTTTACCTCTGGTACATATAACAAAATAAACTCATGGGAAATAACATTAAAAGTGGCATTAGAAATAATGTAAAACCATTTTAAGCTAAATATAATTCTCTAAAAAATGACAAGTTGACAGCTTAAAGAACCTCAAGCTTCGTCCTGCCATTGTTCATTTCTCTTCTTTTTCATTTGAAGATGCTTCTAAGAGATAGGTACCATCGAAGTATTCCTGGCAATGTTAAGCATATCAAGAGGATAAAGAGTTTTCCTCACTTCCAAATTTGGTTGGGTATAGGATATAAAGTTTTTGATTTATTTTTAAAGATGTGCAAATATTCACCTAAATTCCAATGTCACTAGAAGGCATATTCTAATTTTATGAATATGTCACTACTCAAAATATCCTCTTTAACATTGACATTATTGAGCAAATTTCTTTCTTTTGAGAGAGGAAAGTCTTTTCAACATAATGAGAATAACCATAAAACCAAGGTGCATATCTCTTGGATAGATAAATAAATAAATAAATAATGTGAAATATGAAATTATATGTTCATCTCGTCTATGCATTTAAAAGACAAAACAATCATTTTCATTAAAATTACTAGTCGATTCTGCAAAAGCTGAAGTTGAATTAATATTCTTAGTAAATTGTACCAGCATATTTTAGTTGCAGTGTATATTTCCACTCTTTTGGATAACCTGGAGGTGTGTTGAATGATGAGCATTAAAAAGAAAAAGGTGACTAAAGACCTGTCTTTAAAAATCTCATCGTGTAGTGGAGGGAACTGACATGATAATATACAATAATGACCAAGTGCAATGCTTGTAACTGTGGTATGAACACAGTGCTATAAAAACACACATCACATTAGTGACCCTGTTGCCTGGAAGGGTCAGGTGAGGTGACATTAGAACTGCTTATGAAATTATGAGAATTAGATTTTTTGTTGTTTCAGGAGTGAAGGGAGGAGTGTCACAGGCAGGAGATGTTACATGGAAATGAAGAGTAGTGAAAGGTCTCTTTGGATTTTGTTTTCTTCACAGAAGATATTTGTATTAAAGAGGGGTTGAATATTTTATTAGTATAGTTCATTTCTTTCCTTTTATTTAAATAATTTCAAAGAAGACATGAATTTTTTAACAGCTTTATTGAACTATAACTCACATAAGCCTACAATTTGCCCATTTGAAATGTACGATCCAATGTTTTTTAGTGTATTCAAAAATATGTGCAACCCTCACCACCACAGTCAATTTTAGCACATTTTCTGCACCTCAAGGAAGAAATCCTGTTTCCTTTAGCAATCACCACCCTATTCCCCTGCCTTATCCTTCGAGCCTTAAGCAACCATCAATCTATTTCTATCTATATAGATCTTCTTACTGTAGACTTTCATATAAATGGAATCATATAGTGTGTGATCTTCTGTGACTGACTTCTTTCACCTAACATAATGCTTTTGGTTCATCTGTGTTATAGCATGTATTAGTACTTCATTTTTTTTGTGACTGAACAGTATTCTATTGCATGTATATGCCACATTTTGTTTATCAGTTCATCCATTGCTAGACATTTGGATTGTTTCCACATTTTGGCTGTTAGGAATAATGATGCTATAAACATTTGTGTCCAAGCTTTTATGTGGATGTATGTTTTCATTTCTCTTGCATGTATACCTAGAATTGGAATTTTTGGGTCACATTGTAACTCTATGTTTAATCTTTCATGGAACTGTCAGATGTTTTTCCAAAGTGGGTGAAATATTTTACATTCTCAACAGTAGCAAATTCCAACTTCTCCACATCCTCACCACTTGTTGTCTCTCGTTTTAAAATTTTAGCCATTCTAGTGAGTGTGAAGTTGCATCTCATTATGGTTTTGATTTGCCTTTAACGTTTTTGTTATGTCTACTTTTTTCTAATGTTAGTATAACTTTCCTGTGGTTGCTGTTTGATGATATATCTTTCTCTATTCTTTTACTTTCAATCTATTTGTATCTTGAATTTAAACTGTCTCTTATAGACAACATATAGTTGGATCATTTTTTTCATCTAGTCTAATAATCTCTGCCTTTTTGATTTGATTGTATAATCCATTCACATTTAATGGAATTAATGTATAGTTGGATTTATGTCTGCCATTTTATATTTTGTTTTCAGTATATCTCTTGTCTTTTTTGTTCTTTTGATTCTCCTTTATTGCTTCCTTTTGCATTAAATAAATGTTTTCTAATGTAGCATTTCATATGTATTGTGATGGTTAATTTTATGTGTCAACTTGACTGGTCCATGAGGTGCCTAGAATTTGGTTAAGCATTATTCTGGGTGTGTCTATGGGGGTGTTTCTTGATATGATTAACATTTGAATTGGTAGACTGAGTCAAGTGGTTTGCACTCCCCAAAGTCAGCAGACCTCATCCAATTCATTGAAGATCTGAATAGAACATACAGACTGAGTAATGGAGAATTTGCTCTCTCTCTACTTGATTGTCTTCAGGTTGAGATATCAGTCTCCTCCTGCCTCCTGACTCTGACTCTGACTGGAACTTCCACTATTGGTTCTCCTGGCTCTTAGGCTTTCAGATTTGGATTGGAAGTACACCATCAACTCTCCTGGTTTCCAGTTTATGACTGCAGATAGTAGGATTTCTCAGCCTCCATAATCATATATGCTAATTATTTATGGTGTCTCTCTACCGTCTATCTATCTACCTATCTATCTATCTATCTCTCCAAGCTTTCCTTCAGAAGTGAAAGTGAAATATAGACTTTCTTAGATAAAGAAAAACGGGTAATTCATTGTTAGTAGACCCACTTTACAAGAAATACTGAAGAAAGTTCTTCAGGCCGAAAGCAAGTGACCTCAGATGGTAATTTGAATCCTTGCAAATAAGGAGCAAGAGTATTGGTAATTATGTAATTATAATAGGTACTATAAGACATATTTTCCTCCTTTCTTCTCTTATATGGTTTAAAAAGTAATCATATTTGGGTAGTTGGCCCTTAACATATAGAAATTAATACAACAGCACAAAGGAAGTGGGTGACATCAAAGCTGTAATGGGCTAAGGAAATTATGACCGGTGGTAAAGTTACAATTATGTCATTGTATTATTGGGTGTGTAAGATTAGTAGACATACAGTGTATTACGTAAGGCCACAAACACTAAGAAAAGGGAATAGAGCTATTTAGGACTAACGTTTCTATATCTTACTGGAATTAAACTCACGTAAATCTGATGCTGATTCTGATAAGTTAATATGTATATGGTAAACTCTACAGCAACTATATATTTACGTCAAGGTTCTCCAGAGAAACAGAACCAATAGGAGCTAGATAGAGAGACATAGTTGTATTTATCTATCAATCTATCAGAACCAATAGGAGATGGATAGATAGATATCTATATATAGATCTATCTGTTTATCGATCATCTATCTCCTATTGTATACAGTATTACAAAAACATTTATAAAAATATTTGCACAATTCTTTGTATTAATGCATTTTATTAATGCCTGTATTTACTGCCTTTAAAAATAGATGTTTTTTGTTGTTGCAGTTTTCCTCATTTTGGGTTTTATATTTTTAGTATATATCCATTAGTCACTTTCATATCAGAAAAAACACTATATTAAAATGTCAGATTTATTTTTTAAATTATGTTAAATATTTTATGATAATATAAATAGAAAGTAAGGGATTATGTGAGGAAGAAGAACGTTAAGAAAAAGTAAATGATTTATTATGTGGGATGGGAGGAGACTGAAGAGATAGTGATTATTTCTAACAATAATTAGAGAAATATAGATTAAAGTACATTTAAATCTAATGGTAGTTACAAGTAAAGTTAGAAGAAGGAGCCAAATAGGAAAAAATATAGTAAATTAGCAAAAAGAAAATAAACTTCTACAGGGACAAAACATGAAAATGTGATAAAGTTTAGATTAAAATATTATGTAAATAAACATAAATGGCTTAAATTTACTTTTAAAATACATATTCATTTGGGTAAAACACACACACATGCACACATACACACACATCACAATTCATTTCTTGTTTCATTAAACAGATAATCCTAAAGTTTACTTAGAACTATTCATGATGAAAAAAAAAAATGAGGAAGTAATACCAGGAATAAATATTGCTGAAAAAGTTAAGATTTTAATATGAATATAAAAAGTTGAAGGCAAAAATTCTTTAGAACCAAGAGAATTCTTTTATTCCTGAAAATGACCGTTTATGACGTATATATAATAAACATGAACTCTCAACCTCTGTCCTCCAAATGCAAACTGAAATGGCTGAAGAAATGTAAAATTAGAAAATTCTTTTCCTCGACTGAAAACTAGAAAATGATGCTATCAGCCACAACCTTGAAGGAATATGTATGAGATACAGGGCAGGAAAGGCAGGATTGGTAAAAAATAAGGCTAACACAGAACCTCCCTTCTTACAAGAGCAAAGTGACATCAAAGTAAATAAATAAACAAGATGTGGTCAAACTGCATGAATAACTTTGATTTGTTTGGTCATGAGCTGGAGGTGAAAGTGGACCAGGTTCAGATCAGTAGAATCCTCCCAGAACGTCTTTTACCAGTGGGGAGCAGTGTTCTATTCCAAGGCAAAACTTGCGCTTGCTACACGAGAATGGCTTTCCTAGGATTTCCTCCCTGTTACCTGGGCTTAAAGAAACCTATTGATTTTTATTTTGTGACCTTTTACTATGGTTTATAAGTGTTCTGAGTTTTTCTAGGTAGATGGTATCATCTACAATAATGTTGTGTTTTCCTTGCGGCTGTGTTTTTATCATAGTTACGTCTTGAATTATTGTATTAGCTAGAACATCCAGGTAATATAGGCCATCCATATTTTATTCACAACTTTAGTATCTCCATTTCTAATATATTTCTAATGTATTCCTAATGTATCTCCATTTACTTGAAACATATTTATTGTCATATAAAGGAAATATCTTTTTAAATTTAATATATCATTTACTCAAAAGACATTGTGTAATTTCTTCAAAAGGCATTGCAGCATTTAGCAATAATTTTTTCCGTTGATTCAATAAAGTATTGAATTATATAGGTGAAAAATCCTAGTATCAAACTATAGTTACTTTTCCAAAATAAAATATATTGTTGTCATGATTTTAACACATTTCTAGATTTCATTAATAATATGTTGACTTTTTCTTTCCTAAGGTTGTTATTTAGCATTTAATAAATAGTTATTAAGCTAAAATATTTTGATATCAGGATTAAATGGATTATGACGTATTAATTGGGGCACATTTGTGTTTTCTACACGTATAATAATTCATTTAGCATGAGGTTTATATTTTTTCTTGTAAATTTGAAAGCCATTCTGTTAAGCCATCTGGGTCCATTTCACTTTTGAAATTCCTTCCTTAAACAACTTTTCCTAATTTTTGTCATTGAGTCAGTTTGGCAGTTCTTATTGAATCTTGTCAAATATTTCAGAATAAATTTTTAAAAGTTTTTTTTTTTTACTCAGTTTCTATAGTTCTACTCATTTCTCATACAAATTGTATTTCTAATATTTATTTATTTTTATTATTCTTGATTTGACTAAAGATTACATTGCATTTTTAAATGAGCCAACTCTGGAATGTAGTTACCAATTCTGTGGCTTTTCTGTAATTTCAAGGTACTTTCATCATAGCTTGTTTATCCATTTTTCGTTACTACTTTTATTTGTCATTTTTCAAAAACATTTTAATTAAATGCCTTGTTCTTTCATTTTCATAACTTCTCTGATTATTAAGGGAAACATTTAAATATGAGAATTTTCCCTGATTACAACTTTGATTGCATTTAATACATTTTGATGGGCTTAACTTTTGTGTTTTGTTCTATTTTATATTGCAGTTTCAATTCCTACTTGAGCCAACAATTTTTAAGAATTTTTTTCAAGTTCTAGGAAGTTTGGAATTTCATTTCATTTGATAGTCTATGCAATTTTTGTTAATTTAAAAAGTTTAAATTAATTAAATTTAATTTATGTAAGTAATTCATTATATATATAATGTGACTGTGTTGGATGGATTAGTTTGCTAGGTCTTCCACAATAAAGTACCACAAACTGCATTGTCAACAATCTGGTTTCAAAGAAGATTTTGTGAAATAGGGTAGAACCCTTCTAAGAAAATTTGGGAACAGCAATGTCTAAATTCAAATAATATCCACTGAATATTCAGTTTCCTTCTTAACTTTCTTTCCAAGCGGTGCTCTAGTTTTTGGTCACTGTGTCATTGCTGATGGATAAATTGCATATAAGAGAATGTTTGGGCTTTCCTCACAAACTACATGACATTAACTCTATTAGTAAGAACTTTCAGAATGAGGTTGAAATAATTGGCTCTAAATTCATTCTAAAGCTTTCATAGCTGGTATATGCTTGACAGCTGTATTTTCTTAGATGATTAACCATAAAGCAGTTAATGTATTACAAAAAATATGGAAAAAACGTTGTTTATATTAGTGAGCTAGAAATCACTAATTAGATCATTAAAGTAAAAAATCTTGGCACTAAGGTAACTCAGTGAAGTATGTTATTATAACAGCATCACATTTCTCATTCCGTATCTCTCTACAATAAATCCTGAAAAAGAAATGAGAAGTTTTATGCTTTTCAGTTCCTTGAACTTGAGGACAATGATGTAAAACAACTTTGCCCTCTCCCTACCTGTCACATGATGAGCATGCAATAAATACTTGCTAAATCGAGCTGTTAACAGTGCCCTCTACTTTCTGTTCTTTCTTATTGAATTTTCTCCATGGATGCTTTGCTCAAGAGACCATTGATAACCTTATCCAAGAACTTTTGTTTAAATCTCATTGTAATGTTTTACAGTATCTGAATTCTTGAGTACAATATGAGACCTTGGATTTGGTTCTTTTAATAAAAAGGAGAGTAAATTGCCCAGAACTTGACTTCAGGGAGAGTGTTGCATAAGTACACATTTTGTCTAAGACTAGGAAACCTAGGTTTCTAGAGCATAAATCCAGAAGAGTTGTTTGAAGTTGTTTAGATATTAGAAGTCCCTGGAGAGGGGCCTAATAACCTCTACCAAATGACTTATTTGATAGAATTAAATAGGACTGATGAAGAGCCTTTATCCGTACACTTCTTTAACATCAATTGGAACAGTGGTTTCCAATTCTTGCCAAATTATTACTTTCATACGTGAACTCCTTAGCTGTGATTCATTCCTAGTGAACTTAAAGCATACTCTCCTCCAGGGTGTGCCCTGATTTTTAGTAGACTTTTTTTTGCCCAAACACAAACACACACACACACACACACACATCAACACATCCTTTAATACTCAACATTTTTTGCTCAGTAAGCTTTGGAAACCTTAAGTTAAACTGAGTGTAAGTGGTATCTTTATAGCAAGCCTTCTTCCATTCCATTCATTATGCTCCATATTCATTGTCAAGTGAATAGAGGTTAAATAATACGCAGTATTTCCAGGACTTTGTATAGCTCAGAATGCTATTACTTATCATACATGTTAAGTGTCTGGAAAAGTGCTTCATGGAATAATAGAAATAGCTTTATAAAAAAGCTGATCTATTCTATTTTTTTAAGTTTACTTTTAGCTTTTAGAACAGCTTTAGATTTATAGAAAATTAAAAAGTGCAGTTTCCTCATATTATTTAGGATGTTACATTGATGTCATGCATTTGTTCTGATTAACTAAAACCTACACTTCTATCAGATTTCCTTAGTTTTACCAAATGTAGATCCCTTTTCTGTTCAGTATCCCATCAAAGATACCATATTATATTTAGTCATCATATGTCCTTAGACTCTTCTCGGCTATGACAGTTTTTCAAACTTCGTTTTTAATGATCTTGACAGCTTTGAGGAATACTGATCAGATATTTTGTAGAATGTCCCTCTGTTGAGATTTGTGTATGTTTTTCTCATGATTAGACTGGGGATATAGGTTTTTGATAGAAAGACCACAGAGATAAAGTGCCATTTTCATCATACTATATCAAAGGTACATACTATTAACATGACACCGCTTTTGGTGACAACCTTGATAACAGGTTTCTGCAGTAAAAAATTACTCCCTGCCTGGCCTTTCCATATTGGACACTTTGGAAGGAATCACTATATGCATCCCACAATTAAGTGGTGGAAAGTTAATGCTCCATCTATTTGAGAGCAGTGTCTACTTAAATTATTTGATATTTGTGTGATAGATTTGTCTATTCTTCCTTATTTATATATACATTTTTTACTTCTTTAGTCATTTATTTATATTGCCATGGGCTCATAGATGTTTGCTTTATACTTTGGTTTATATCTGATGCTACTTTAATTATTTTATTGCTAAAATGTTCCAGGTTTGGCCACTGGGAGCTCTTTAAATTGGCTTCTGTGTCTCTTTGACATACCTTTTCATTGTGCTTTTCTTTTTTTTTTTTTCCGAGCACTTTCTAACTTTCTGACACTATAAGATATTCTAAACTCATCTTATGTATTTTGTTCTCTAGTTTTAAAATCAACCATTTCTTCAAGAGCTCTTATTTTTATACATTTGTAATAGAGTTAGACTTTTTTAGTTATACTTTGCATTTCATCCTGGTATTCTCCTGACTTCCTACATGATTATCTGTCTCTCTCTTTTTTCCCCTATGTTATCCTTATTTTTTTAATTTAATGTTTTTTATTGCAGTAACATTGGTTTATAAGATTATAAATTTCAGGTGTACGTCATTGCATTTCGGTTTCTGTGTAGATTACATCATGTTCACCACCCAAAGACTAATTACAATACATCACCATACACATGTGCTTAATCACCCCTTTTACCCTTCTCCCTCTCCCTTTCCCCTCTGGTAACCACCAATCCAATCTCTGTCTCTATGTGTTTGCTGGGTTTTTTTGCTTCTATTTATGAGTGAGATTATATGATATTTGACTTTCTCCCTCTGACTTGTTTCACTTAGCATAATTCCCTGAAGGTCCATCCATGTTGTAAAAAATGGCCATATTTCATCATTTTTTATGGCTGAATAGTATTCCAGTGTGTATATACAAACAGTTTCTTTATCCATTAGTCCCTGATGGACAGTTATGTTGCTTTCAAGTCTTGGCTATTGTGAATAATACTACAATGAACATAGGGATGCATATATCTTTACATATTCGTGTTTTCATGATCATTGGATAAATACCCAGTGGTGGAATAGCTGGATCATATGGTAGTTCTATTTTTAATTTTTTGAGGAATCTCCATACTGTTTTCCATAGTGGCTGCACCAGTTTTCACTCCCAGTAGCAGTGTTTGAGAGTTCCCTTTTCTCCACATTCTCTCCAACACTTGTTATCTCCTGTCTTGTTAGTTATAGCCATTCTGATGGGCATGAGGTGATATCTCCTTTAAGTTTTGATTTGCATTTCCCTAATAATTAGTGATGTTGAGCATCTTTTAATGTTCCTGTTTGCTATCTGTATATCTTCTTTGAAGAAATGTCTGTTTAGATCTTTTGCCCATTTTTTAAATGGATTGTTAGATTTTTTTTGTTGTTGAGATGTGTGAGGTCTTTGGAGATTTTGGATATTAACTTCTTATCATATATTTGCTTTGCACATCTCTTCTCCAAATTTTTAGGTTGTCTTTTCATGTTTTTTGATGGTTTCCTTTCCTAGGAAGAAGCTTTTTAGTTTGATGTAGTCCCATTTGTTTATTTTTTCTATTGTTTCCTTGCCTAGTCAGACATGGTACTTGAAAATATGCTGCTAAGACCGATGCCAAAAAGTGTACTGTCTATGTTTTCTTCTAGAAGTTTCATGGTTTCAGGTCTTACATTCAAGTCTCTAATCCATTTTGAGTGAATTTTTGTGTATGGAGTAAGATAATGGTCTACTTTCATTCTCTCACATGTGGCTGTCTGGTTTTCCCAACACCATTTAGACAGGAAATTCCTGTCTCCATTGTATGTTTTTGATGTAGAAAATTAGCTGTGCATAAATGTGTGGGCTTATTTCAGGGCTCTCAATTCTGTTACATTGATTTGTGTGTTTGTTTTTGTGCCAGTACCATGCCGTTTCTGTTACTATAGCTTTGTAGTATATTTTGAAATCAGGAAGTGTTATACCTCTAGCTTTGTTCTTTTTTCACAGGATTCCTTTGGCTATTCAGGGTCTTTTGTTGTTCCATATGAATTTTAGGATTCTTTGTTCTATTTCTGTTAAAAATGTCGTTAGAATTTTGATAGGGATTGCATTGAATCTGTAGATTGCTTTAGGAAGTATGGACAGTTTAACTATGTTAATTCTTCCAATCCAAGAGCATGGAACATCTTTCCATTTCTTTGTGTCTTTTACAATTTCTTTCAACAATGTTTTATAGTTTTCAGTGGACAGGACTTTCATCTCTTTGGTTAAGTTTAGTCATAGGTATTTTATTCTTTTTGTTGCAATTGTAAATGGCATTGTATTCCTGATTTCTTTTTCTTCTGCTTCGTCGTTAGTCTATAGAAACACAACTGGTTTTTGTATGTTGATTTTGTGTCCTCCAACTTTACTGTATTCATTTATTATTTCTAATAGTTTTCTTGTGGATTCTTTAGGGTTTTCTACATATAAAATCATATCATCTGTGAATAGTGACGGATTCACTTCTTCCTTTCCAATTTGAGTCACTTTTATTTCTTTTTCTTGCCTGATTGCTCTGGCTAGCACTTCCAATACTATGTTAAACAAGAGTGATAAAAGTGTATATCCTTGTCTGGTTCCTGTTCTTAGAGGGATGGTTTTCAGTTTTTCCCCATTGAGTATGATGTTGGCTGTGGGTTTGTCATATGTGGCCTTTATTTTCTTGAGGTACTTTCCTTCTATACCCATTTTATTCAGAGTTTCTGTCGTAAATGGATGCTGGATCTTGTCAAATGCTTTCTCTGCCTCTATTTAGATGATCATGTGGTTTTTCTTCTTCATTTTGTTAATGTGGTGTATCCCGTTGATTGATTTGCAGATGTTGAACCATCCCTGCATCCCTGGAATAAATCCCACTTCATCTTGATTCAGTTTTGGAAGGTTGTATGATTCTAAGCATTTATCCATTTTTCTAGATTATCCAATTTGTTGGCATATAGCTTTTCATAGTGTTCTCTTATAATCTTTTGTATTTCTGAGATGTCTATTGTAATTTCTCCTCTTTCATTTCTGATTTTACTTATTTTATCCTTCTCTCCTTTTCTTAGTGAGTCAACCTAAAGTTTGTCAGTTTTGTTTATCCTTTCCAATGACCAGCTCTTCATTTCATTGATTTTTCTGTTGTATTTTAATCTCTATTTCATTTATTTCTACTCTGAATTTAATTATTTCCCTCCTTCTACGGATTATGGGCTTTGTTAGTTTTTCTTGCCCTAGCACCTTTAGGTGCAATGCTAGATTTTTTATTTGAGATTTTTATTGTTTGTTGAGGTCAGCTTGTATTGCCACAAACTTCCCTGTTACAACAACTTTGGCTGTATCCCATAAATTTTGGCATGTCATATTTTCATTTTCATTTGTCTCCAGGTATTTTTTGATTTCTGCTTTGATCTATTCATTAACCCAATCACTGTTCAGTAGCACTTTGTTTAATCTCCACTTGTTTGTGGCTTTCTGATTTTCTTCCTGTAGTTGATTTCGAGTTTCATACTGTTGCGGTTAGAAAAGGTGATTAGTACTATTTAGATCTCCTTAAATTTATTTAGATTTGTTTTTTGGACTGATGTGTGATCTATCCCAGAGAATGTTCGATGTGCATTTGAAAAGGGTGTGTATTCTCTGGTTTTTGTATGGAATGTTCTATATATGTCTACTAAGTCCATCTGGTCTAATTTGTCATTTATGGCTAACATTTCCTTATTGATCGTCTGTTTGAGTGATCTATCCATTGGCGTAAGTGGAGTGTTAAATTCCTGTACTATTATTGTGTTACTGTCTATTTCTCCTTTTACATCTATTAATAATTTCTTTATATATTTAGGTGCTCCTATGTTGGGTGAATAGATATTTACAAGTGTTATATTCTCTTGTTGGATTGTTCCCTTTATCATTATGTAGTGCCCTTCTTTGTCTCTTATTAAGGATTTTGTTTTAAAGTCTGTTTTGTCTGATACAAGTATTGGTACTCCAGCTTTCTTTTCATTGCCATCTGCATGGATATCTTTTTCCATCCCTTCACTTGCAGTTTGTGAGTGTCTTGAGGTCTGAAGAGTGTCTCTTGTATGCAGCATACATATGAGTCTTCATTTTTTATCCAATTGGCCACCTTATGCCATTAGATTGAAGCATTTAGTCCATTGACATTTAAAGTAGCTATTGATAAGAATGTACCTATTGCCATTTTGTTACTTTTTTCCTGGGTGTTTTAGTAGTTCTTTGTTCCTTTCTTCTTCTCTTGCTCTCTTCCGTTGTGGTTGGATGGCTTTCTTTAGTATTGTGTTGTGGTTTCTCTCTATTTTTTGTGTTTTCATTATAGGTTTCTCGTTTGTGATTACCATGAGATTCATATATAATAACCTACAAGTATAGCAATCTATACTAAGTTGATGTTTCTTTAATTTAACCTCTTGCTTTTACTCCCCTCCTCCTATATTTTATGCTTTTGATATCGTATATAACCTTTTTTTGTGAGTGTGTATCCATTACCCTCTTACCATGGAAATAGATAATTATAGTATTTTTGTCTTTTGACCTTCATATGAGCTTCATATGTGTTTGATCTGCTATCTTTACTGTATATTTGCCTTTCCAAGTGTTTTTATTGCTCTTTTTGTGATAAAATTTCTTATTTCTGCTTGTGGTCTTCTCTTTTTCACTTAAATAAGTCTCTTTAGCATTTATTGTAAGGTTCATTTCTTGGTGATAAACTTCTTTTGTTTTTGCTTGTCTGGGAAACTCTTATCATCTCTCCTTCCATTCTGAATGATAACCTTGGTGGGTAAAGTATTCTTGGCTGTAGTTTCTTTTCTTTCAGCACTTTCAGTATGTTGTGCTACTCTCTTCTAGCCTGTAAGGTTTCTGCTGAAAAGTCAGCTGATAGCCTTATGGGGTTTCCTTCATATTTAACCCATTGCCATTCTCTTGTAGCTTTTAAGATTCACTCTTTATCTTTAATTCTTGACATTTTAATTATAACGTGTCTTGGTGTGGGCCTCTTTGGGCTTATCTTGTTTGGTGCTCTGTGTTCTTCCTGTATCTGGATGTCTGTTTCCTTCCTTAGGTTAGGAAAGTTTTCAACTATTATTTCTTCATATAGATTCTCTACTCCTTTGTCTCTCTCTTCTCCTTCTGGGATACCTATTGACATGGATATTAGTATGCTTGATGTTGTCCCAGAGGTTCCTTAGACTGTCCTCATTCTTTTAAATTATTTTTTCATTTGTCTATTCAGCTTGGGTGATTTCCTCTAGTCTTTGGTCCAGCTTGCTGATCCATTTTTCTGTATCATCTACTCTGCTATTGAGTCCCTCTAGTGAATTTTTCATTTCCAGTGTTATAGTCTTCATTTCTGATTGGTTCTTTTTTTATATTTTACAGTTATTTCTTGAAGTTCTCACTGAGTTCTTCCATTCTTCTCCCAAGATCAGTGAGCATCTTTATAACTCTTAGTCTGTACACTTTGTCAAGTAGATTGTTTATCTCCATTTCATTTCATTCTTTTGCTAGGTTTTTGTCCTGTTCCCTTACTTTGATCATATTCCTTTTCTCCTCATTTTTCCCCTTTCTCTCTGCTTATGTCTATGTATTAGGTCATTCAGCTACATCTCCTGATCTTGGAGATGTGGCCTTATGTAAGAGATGCTTTATGAAGTCTAGCAGTGTTCTCTCTTGTCGCAAGTTCCAAATATTCCAGGAGTATTGCCTGTGTGGGCTATGTGTGTCTTTCTGTTGTGGCAGGATTTACTCTTGCTGGGAGTGCTTGGGGAGGTTAGCCTGTCCCCCTGGCCAGCTGGTTGTAATGCTCAGCTTCATGTGGCTGCTATGGACCCTTCAGTTACTTTATCAAGCATGGGAAGCCCCAGCACAGTTGGCTGCAGGGTCTAATAGCACATTTTTCTTAAGTGGGTAGGACCCCAGCATGGCTGGTTGCTAGGCTCAGAGGCTTACAATTGCTGTAAACCTTTGGACTGCAAGGCTATTGTTAGCTCTTTCAGGATTGCAGCTGAGTAGGGCCTGCCCCAGTCATGGGAGCACCCAATTGTTTCAGGCTTTGGAAGGTAACGCCAATCCTCTATGTGGCTGTTTGTAAAACACAAGTCTGCTGCAGCTAACAAGCATTATCACCTACAGGGCCCCAGACCTTGTCAACATAATCATGCCCCGTGCATGTGCCCCAATCTGCTGAAGTGGACTCAGTTGCCCCACTGCAGAGGCTCCACACACTCCACCAGCACAGACCCACCTCTCATGCACACCCTGCCCTGCAGAGGCCAACCCACTTGCCCAGCTGCAGATGTCTAGGCACCCTCCCTATGTGGGCCCACAAATTGCTTAAGGGCTTGCTGTTTGGTGGGGTCAGTCCCTAGGGTGGACTGCCTGCCCTGGCTGTTCTGGATGAAATTGGTGCTCGATGGGATGGGGCATACCCCTCAGCTAAAAGGCCAGGGGAAGAACTCCAATGGCGTCTGCCAGTGTCTGTGTCTGCATGCCTGTACTAGATCACAGTAATGGCTGCTGCCAATATTTCAGTCTTTGGGGATGTCTCACCTCTCACCAACATGTGCTCAGAGCCTATAAAGTGAGTCTCTTTTCACCAAAGTGCACCTTTCTTTCTGGTGATTTTAGATTATTTTTGGAAATGTGTGAATTTGTGCAAGGCCCTTTAAGAGCAGACTTTCTTTCCCTTGTGTCTGATAGTTTTTCTGGGGGTATTCCCTGTTGGTGCTAATTGCCGGCAAAGCCAGATATTATGACCTTTGTGTTGGCTGTGCTGAGTCCAAAAGCTGCGTATGTGGGAACACTTCTCTGCTCAGATGCCCCGCTACTCTCGGGAAGGTTTTGTACCCTAGGATTTCTCCCCACTGGCTGTTTTGTGCTGAGACTCAAAGATGGCTCTTTTCTCTCCGGCAAGGTATTTCTCCCTCTTCCACCTCAGTCAGTACCATCCCTTGTTGCGGGGGTTCTTTTTGTCCAGTTTTCAGTTCTCTCTCAGGATAATTCTTCTAAGAGTAGTTGTAAATTTGTTGCATCTGTGGGAGGAGGTAAGTTCAGAGTCTGCTTACATTGCCATCTGGACACCATCTCTGATTTTCTCTTTTTTATATACATTAAGGTTCACTTTTTGTGCTATAAAGTTCTATGGCTTTTGACAAGTGCAGAGTGTTTTTACTGTATTATACAGAAGAGTTTCACCTCCCAAAAATCCTCCTGTGTGTCACATTTTCAACGTACCCTGACCCTGAAGCCCTGAAAACCACTAAACTTTTTACCATCATTGTACTTTTACCTCTTATAAAATGACATAATTAGTAAACATATATTTACGTAGTTTGTAGACTTCTCTGAGTGGCTCCTTTCACTTAGCTACTTGCATTTAAGGTTCATTAATTTTTTTGTAGTTTGGTGCTCATTTTTTATTATGGTTGAGTAATATTCCACTGTATATTCCACAATATGTTTATTCATTCATCTATTGAATGGTATCTTGGTTGCTTCCAGTTTTTGGTAATTTTCAATAAAACTGCTATGAACATTCCCGTGCATGTTTTTATGGGTACGTAAGTTTCCAAATCAGTTACATAAATATCTGTTGTCAAAATTGCTGGATCATATGGTAAAACTATGTTTAGTTTTGTAACAAAGTGCTGAACTGTCTCCCAAAATTGCTCTAGTTTTGCCCTCCCTCCAGCAATGAATGAGAGTTTCTGTTGATCTATATCCTCACCAGCAATTGGTATTGTCAGTTTTTAGAATTTTAGTCATTCATAATAGGTCTACAGTGGTTTCTCTCTGCTGTTTTAATTTGCAATTCTTTAATGATATATAAGGAATATCTTTTATATGCTTATTAGCCATCTGTATATTTCCTTTGCTGAGGCCTTTTTGATCTTCTGTTCAGTTTTTTAATTGCATTACTTGTTTTCTTATTTTTGAAATTTAAGCATTTTTTGTGTATTTTTGATATACTTACTCAGATACGTATTTTGCAAATATTCCTGCCAAACTTTGACTTATTTTTTCATTGTTTTAACATGATCTTTCACAGAGAAGAAGTTTTAAATTTTAATAAGGTACAACTTAAATTTTCTTCTTTCACAGATTGTGCTTTTGGTATTGGATCTAAAAGTCACCAAAACCAAGGTCATTTAGGTTTACTCCTATGTTTTCTTCTAGTATTTTCATCATTTTGTGTTTACATTTAGGTCTGTGATCAATTTTGAATTAATTTTGGTGAAAAGTATAAGGTTTGTGATTTGACTTATATTTTTGCACAAGGACATCCAACTGTTCCAGCACCATTTGTTGAAAGTACGATCTTTTCTTCATTAAAGTGTCATTGCTCCTTTGTGAAAAATTAGTTTATAAAATTTGTATGAATCTATTTCTGGGCTCTATATTCTATTGCACTGATCTATGTGTCTCTTGTTTAGCTGATATATGCTGTCTTGACTCCTGTGGCTTTATTGGAATTGATTAATGTGAGTCTTCTTAAGAAGAGCTTTGTTCTTCTTATTTAGTATTGTGCTGGCTATTCTAGATCTTCTGCTTTTCAGATAAACTTTAGAATAATTTTGTTAACATCTTCAAAAGAGTCTGCTGGAATTTTGATTGAGATTGTGTTAAACCTACAGATCAAGTTCAGAAGAATTGACAACAATAATTGAATTTTGCAATCCATGATATGTATGCCATATATGTATGTTAAGTATTTCACATATAGATGATAGGAAATTAAACAAATTCAAGCATTATTAATTCAATAGGTAGTTAAACTATTCAATTGTATTTTAAAAGTGGTGTGAAGTAACAGATCCTAAAGTGACAAAACAGAAACACAATCTTTTTCAGAAGGCTTTGTAGTCACATCAATAATTTGCAATTTACTTAACACAATTGTTTTAAACAAGAGAGTTTTATATCCACTTTCTTTTTCCCATTTGTTTTGATGTTCTGTGCTATATATGCTAAAAAAGATGTCTAAATTATAGATTGATTTCTCAAATGAGGATCTTTTTCTTTTCTTTTCTTTAACCATAAGGTCAAGCATTCTAGAACTGGCTGTAAAGTCTAGAAATCTTGTTATCTATATGAGTCCAGGAAACAAGAAGAAAGAAATCTGATCCTTTATTGAGAGATGGCTCAAGACTTTCTAAACGCACAAAATTTAGTATCTCAGTTAGAATCCCCTAACAGGCAACAACCAGAAAAAGGGACAATAGAGACAAATAAAAGTCTTTGAAGTTGAGTCTAAGACTCCTTTATCTCTTTCTTTTTCATTCTCACTTGTGTCAGTAGTCAATTTTTATCATAGATAACCTTGATGTTGAACTCAAATTACTAAAACCTTTGACAATATGAATATGTTTATTGTCTTTGCCCAGCTCATAAATACTAGAATGCCAGAAAATACAACTAAATTAGTATCTAGGAAAATCAAAGATTTTTAAAACTATATCCCAAAGTTTAAGTGGTATAATGACTTAAACCCACATTTTTACAATACCGTGATGTTTCCCAAGATCCAATTCATAAAAGACACTAATAAATTTGTCTCATATTTATGTTTATGTTACATTTAGATATCGCTCAATGCCTTTATATATAACTTTATGTCATTTTAGACTTGTATCAGAGATTTTAATATACACATGCAAAACGTAAGATATTTGATAAATTATTTTTATGGGAAGATGCATTGCAAATGTTCAACATTTTGTGCGGATTAAGCCATGACATATCTACATGCTTGATTTTGCATTCTTTGGGGGTCAATTTGTAGAGAGAAGGTAGTTATGGTTTTTTCAAACTTCAAAAAAGTCATTGGTTGTCTTATTTTGCCCTTGGTGGGGCAGGGTAACTGCATGGGGTACCACGAGTGTATACTGACAATCCTACCATGAATTAGCTGCTTCAGATGCACTATCTGCTTGGCAGCTTGTAATACCAAAGTTTTTGTTTTGCTTGTCAAATCTGCACTCACACAGGAGACTTACTATACCAGAAAGCATTTGTGTTGCCATTCCAGTGTAAACGGAGTCACTTCCATTAAATGCATGAGGTCCTTGCATAGAAGGCACCTTTGAGCTACATTAGGAAAAAGTCTCAGCTGACTGCCTCTTTCAAGGGCTCAGCATTTGTAGCAAGTCTGCATCTTCTCTCAAGTCACTCTTGAGCTCTTCTTTTCATCTGGCATCTACAGAGAGATGCTTACTTTCTTTCATCAGCTCCCACTTGGTTGTTCCTCCTTTGTTCTTTTTTTAGGAGGATTAGCCCTGAGCTAACATCAGTTGCTAATCCTCCTGTTTTTACTGAGCAAGATTGGCCTGAGCTAACATCTGTGCCCATCTTCCTCTATTTTATATGTGGAACACCTTCCACAGCATGGCTTGATACACAGTGTATAGGTCTGCACCCAGGATCTGAAATGGCAAACCCTGGGCCACTGAAGTGGAACGTGCAAACCTAACTGCTGCACCACTGGGCTGGCCCCTGGTTATTTGCTTTTTTGACGAAAATGCCACAAATTTCACCCAGATTTGAGCCATCTTATATTGAAACAAGGTATATGTTTTTACTCATGCTGACCCTTCCCAGCATAGAAATAATTAAGCCAGATTTTGCGTGTGTGTGTGAGGAAGATTGGCCCTGAGCTAACATCTGTTGCCAATCTTCCTCTTTTTTTCTTGAGGAAGACTGTCCCTGAGCTAACATCTGTGCCAATCTTCCCCTATGTTGTATGTGGGACACCGCCACAGCATCGTTTGATGAGTGGTGTGTTTGTCTGTGCCTAGAATCCGAAACCATGAACCCCGGGCCACCGAAGCGGAGCGCACAAACTTAATCACTATGGCACCAGCCTGGCCCCAAGCCACAATTTTTAAAATCTATGCAAACAGAAAAAGCACTTTTTAAATTAAGGCTTGTCATTTGGGGGAGGATTGAGATACTCTGCCAGTCCATCCCCTGCTCCTCCCCACCCTTGCCTCTTATCTCAATTAGTCTCAGTCCAGAGAAATCATCTTCCCCTCACCAAAATTATGTCAGAAATAGACATCAGCATGGTTGCAAGACTATGTTAATTCAATAGACTAGCAACCTTGGACAGATCAAGATTTGTCAGTTTATATTTATCAAGTATACATTTAGGTGGCACATCCTCCAGCTTTTTTTTGGTTAAATTCTGCAGAAGTGCTTTTGCTCAATAACTGTGGATCCTAAGATAATGCCCTTTGTTGGTGAGCAGGGAGCAGAGATGCTAATCATCCCCTACTGTGTGGGATGATTCTGAACAACAATGTAATACAGTACTCTGAACGGCAACAATGCCATGGTTGAACAACACCTTATTCCTGGCCACATCCCATACACATATTCATCATATTTTAAGCAGAAGTTTCCAAAAGAAATACCTTTTACCTACTCTTACCCGTTAAAGTTTTCTGTCTCAATTAAGTACTTTTGCATTTGCACTTGGAGGCCACCTGTTCTAATTAGAAAATTATTTCTGAGACCCAGTCTTCTGCATACCATTATTTGTAACCCAATTAGCTTGCGCAAATCACAATGCTCCAAGGTCATTGCTCTCATTTCAGCCTGTCTGTAAAGTAGCAAGATTAGCTCATACAGCTTAAAACAGAGTTGCTCACAATTAAAAGTAATACCAAGACTTTAACTTATTTTGTCTTTTTCCTGTGATCTGATCCCTTCTTTTTTCTTTTTTTCTGCAGTTAAAACTTCAGTGGTATGCGGTAAAGCACTTCTCAGCTCCTTTCTCACCCTTTCCCATATCTAATACCTCAGCAGTTTGCAAAAGCATGCCTGGAAAGTTGCTGCCTGCCAGGCTGCGGCTTGCAAGACTCAAATGGCCTCAACCTTTCACAGCACCACCACTGCAGCTGTCTTCATTCCGGCCATGGGGACCACAGTTTTAGTATCTGCTTCCTTGCCAGCCAGACACTTAATCTGGTGGTTTCTTGCTTTTTTCTCTTGCATAAAACCTCAGGTGCCTCATCCATTGAGCCAATGGAAGCCAAAGGGAAATTATATATTTTGCTTGCTTCAGATTCTAGGTTTTTAATTTTTTAAAAAATTTTTAACAAGTTGGCCAAAGTGCCAAAGATCCTGGAGTCAAGAGGGAAGAGAACACACTTTTACAACTGTGTTTCCTAGTTATCCACCTACACAGCTGTTGTTGTCTGCTACCAAGAACGGTTAAAACTATGATCTTGTTTTGTCTGAGATCATATCCTTCAGTTTCATTATTTCTCCCCAAGTCAGCATCTCAGAGTGTGATGCTTTGTATTAAACTTACTTTTGGTATCAATCTGCAGGGCTTACATTGTGAGGACGGTACCAAAAAGATGGCAAAGACTCAGTCAACTGATACAGGTTTTTTAATACACACAAAATTGTTATTCAAACCCAGGAAAATAATAGTAGTATCAGTCAAAAGGACAAGCTGCTCTGATTTTCAGATCCCTACACAGCATCCAGTGCCCTCCCCTGAATATGGTGGTAACCCAGTACTCCTTTTGCAGAACAACTCTCTGCCATTTTTTATGGGGCAGTATATATTTCTAGATTCAAGTAATATCCCTGCTTGCCGACCAGAGGCACATAACTACTAAAAACTCAAGTATATTTTTTAGTGTTTACTGTGGGACTAAGTGAGTCAAAGACCAGTTTCCCACGCATACCATCACTCTGTTATTCCAGAGTTTAGGCTTCTGTGAAGTCTGTTCCTGTAGATAATTGGCTCCAATTTCTAACTACCGTTGAAAAGAAGTTTCAAGAATAATTATATTCATAATATCATTGATTGCTTTTAGAAGATTGTTACCAAAATAAAAATGATTTCTGTTAAGTAATACACACATAAATGTTACCAATTACTATATTTGCTCAGTGTGAAATGTACACTGGAGATTATGCTTTTGAAATTGGATGTTCCACAGAAGCATTTGGGAGGTTTCTCTCTAATCAAATTAGACCATCTGTAATGTGCACTTTGAACAAGATTCAAACCAACTAGATCTGGGAAAAAACAGCATCTGTAATATAATCTATATTTTGGGACTCTAGGTTTTCAAGTAACTACAACTCAAGTGCTAGACTGGATCCAAGTGGTCTTCTTGAGGAAAATTATAGGCAAAAATCTGCAGCTATCTTTGAAGGTGCCACCTTTTTTCAAAGTTGAAGTGTTCTTTCTGGTTGAACAATAATGTGGATAGCACTTTCTGACCTTCCTGTTAGTGTGTCAGCCCTATAGCCTATTGATTTGGCAACCTTAGCCTTGTCTCCCTCAGTCACCTATACAGAATAGCTCCAGGCCAATATTATTGCCTCAAATTGTCTGTTTCTTCAGCTCCCCAGCTTAGAATGGAAGACTTCTACTCTGCCTTCTTAGATAAAATTGGATCATAAGGTTGTTCATTCGGGGTACCTTATTTAGTTTCTTGAAGAAGTCTTCATTTATTTTTATTTATTATTATCCCTTTATATCAAGAAGTAGTGTAGAAATAGTCAAGTGGACATTCCTAACACATTTGTTGTAAAATTTCTCTCACAGACACAAATGGAACTTGAAATTATCCATTTCAGTTTTCCTGCTTAAAATTTCTTAGAATTTACTAGTAAAAAAAACTGTTGAAGAACTTACATGTTTTCTCATTATTTATAATGAAAATGATACAATTTTTTTTGTCTTTTTTAATTCTTTCAAGAACTTTAACTTTCAAGAACTGTACCACCTTTCCGGACAAGTAGACTCCTAAAGCGTTTGATGAACTCTTTTTCTGAGATGGTACAATATTTATTGCTGCATAACAATCACATTTTATTTGCTCTCAATTCTGTGGGTTGACTGGATGATTCTTCTATTGGCCTTGCCAAGGTTTAGTCTTGCCCATGTGTTTAGTTAGGGGTTAGGTTGGGCTGAAAGGTCCAAAAAGGCCTCTTTCACATGCCTGGTGCTTCAGTGTTTCTCCACATGGCCTTTCTCTCCATCTCTCCATATGGCCAGCCTGTGTATTTTTATGGTAAGGTGAGTAGTCAGGCTTCTTGGATGGCGACCAGTTCCAAGAAGAAAGATACAACCAGCCAGTCCTCTTAAAGATTAGGCCTGGAAATGAAACAGCATTACTTCAGCTTAGTCCACTGATGAATGCAAATTTTAAAGCTACCTCAGAGCCAAGAGAAAGGGAAATGAAATCTACCTCTTGATGGGTGGAACAGCATACACTTATAGGAAGGGGAGGACTTTATGGTAATCATCTCTGGACACTATCCATTACAAGAATTGAGAGTTTGTTATATAGTGGGTCAGTGGATTTCCTTTCAGACAAGTCAACTAAAGTTTTTTTTATGATTTTGATCAATCGGGCAATTGATACATTGTGAAATAGTGGATCAGTTGCTAAGAGTGAAAAATAGTGTTAAGCACTTCATTAATCCATTTCTTTTGAGAAAGGGAAGGCAGCCCCTGCCACTCAGAAGCTGACTTGATACTATCAGGCAGGCCTTAGCATTGGTGGAACTGGCTTGGCTTGCATGGCTAGGCCTTGATAGTCTCCTGAAGAATCTAAAAATTTTCACAAAATATCTTCATCGGATAAGGCCACTCTGTGAATATGAAGAATCAAGAAAACAACAAGACCACTGCATAATCATGTTTGAACAGAGTCAAACACACAGATATTGTCCAAACCAAAAATAAATGACCATTCATCCTCCCAATGTGGCTGATATGAGCCACTGATGCTGCTTTCTTGGTTATAGCTGTGATCTCTACCTAGTCTTACCTTCTCCTAGGTAAGATGTAGTAAGATACTCAATCATAGAATTAACCTCACTTCTTGATTGCATCAAACCAGAGTAAAGACTTGCTTCCTTAGATGTGCCCCAAAGTCACCTAACACAAGATGAAATCCTGTAATATGTCCTAACACCCTCTTACTGAGATGTCCTCTGATTCCCCGTGATGGGTAATTTTCTCCACTACCAAGACTCATAAAAACAACTTGTTTAACTACAGGTGTGTTCCTGGTAGTCTTTGGCTGGAAGACACTGACATTTTATTCAACAGGAACAGAAGATCGTAAACACCAATCATGCAACTGGACAATGCTAGGCATTAAAGATGCTGCAAAAAAAGATACTCTATTCTCAAGAAATTTACATTTGCATGGGATGGAGAACAATAAGAAAATGAGCAATTTCACTACAGTATGATACAACCCTTAATAAGAGCATTTAGGAAAAGCTGCTAATATTGTCTATGAAGTATCACTAAGAAAGTTACATGGCTAAACAGAAAATACTGAAGTACAAAATTCAAGTTTTACGTAAATTTAAGTTTAATTGATTTACACTTCCCATCATCATCCTCACAGATTCAACTTTGGGGTGCCAAGGAAGTAGGTGGTGATTAATGGCATGAGGGTGTCTCATATTTCCCTTCATAAAGATACATTGTGTCTGGTACATTGTGTCTGAGGGTTTTCTCCTTTCATACTTACACTTTATATTACAAAGTGTTGTTTATTTTGTTCTCCTTGAGTATGTTTGATAATACTTTGTCTTATTCAATGTTTGGTTTTAGCTTATCGTGTCAATGTATTTCCTGAATCATTTTTATTGTTTTTGAGTTAATCAAGATTTAGAAAGCATGAATAGATTTAAACGTCAGTCCAAGGATTTTGTTGTTGTTGTTTTCTTCTTGGGATTGTCTTGTATTTTTTGCTTTTAAAAAAGATGCTGATTCATACTGATTGATTTTTCTTGCTGATGTTAGCATTCAATGTGTAAAAAAAAAAATCCATCTTAACTAAATTTCTGTCTCATTGCTCATCTCCAAACTTTCAAGGAGTGTGTGTGTGTGTCCAATGGTAAATGATATGTGTCATTTACTTCTTTAAAATTTACACCTGGAGTAATTTAGACTTTTGAATTCTCTTAAGAAAAGAAAATGGTGAGAAGAAAACTCAGTATAGTTTAAAATGCTTTATCCACATATATTGGAATTTTAAAAGTTCTGCTAATCAGAGGTAACCATTCATTGGCATGCTAATTTGCATTAACAGTGCAATTTTATATTTCAATGTCTTTCCTATTTAATCTTGTTTTCTCTTCACAAGAAAACTAAATATCCTGAATAGTAAGTCTATAGGCAGGTGTTCATGCATGCACACATGTTCTGCAAGGAAGGAATAAGAATTAATTCCCTTGTAGAATAAGATATAAGATCCTGGGATATTTTTCTCCTTTTAAAATAAAGATTAGAAGTTTGATCACTGAAGAGTAATTTAGAAATAAATTTATCCCCTAAAATATTTAATGGATGAGATAATAAATTGTTTGATGGTTGATTTATTAGTTAATTCCTTCACTGATTTGTTCAATATTTGTCAAGAGCCAACCATGTACCAAGTGAATCAAACAAGTCTTTTTGCTCTCCAGGAGTTCAAAATTCAGTATAGAAGGCAAAATGTATCCCTTATTATCCAGAATTGTGTTCAGTTCTATGAAAAGTTCTATGAAAAGCAACACATGGATGCTAAGACTGTGTGATAGTATCCAAAAGAAGTTCAGGAAAGTGAAGGATGAGAAGGAATTAGTTATGTACACAAAGGGGTGTAGACACTTCAGGCAGAATAAACAACGTATTTGAGATTATGGAGATGAGAAAAAGAAGAATACCTTTGAGAAATTTAAGCAGTTGGGTATGATTTGAGCATAAAGAACATGATGTAAAGAAGGTATTTATGGACCAAATCATGAGGGAACTTTTAATTTTGCTGATTTTATCTTTACTGAAGGAGTGTCACTAAAATCTTTCAATTAAGGAGATGACATAATACTCTCTGGATTTTTAAAATTTCATTTATGCTGGAGAATGAAAGCTCTAAGAATGGAGATAGGGAGTCCTAGTTAAGTAACTATTATGATTAGCAGAGAAACAGTGGATCTGAAACAAGGCAGGACAAGAAAAAATGGAAAGAAAGGGTGTTTTGTCATATTTAGGAGGAAAATTGATAGGATTTGGAAACCATTTGAATAGAGTAGATGAGGAAGAGGAAGCTCTTACATTTTTTTGGCTTAATGAGATGGAGGATCACATGATTCATGAGAGATGAAACCATGATTGAGAACAGTTGTAGAGAATAGGATGAGAAAGTCAGTTTGGACATATTGAATTGTGTCACTGTGGAATGACTGGTAGTGAAGATCTAGTAGGCGGTGAGAAATGTTCATCTGAACTTCAGTAGAAACTCTTACGTTAGAATTATAACTTTTCCAAAGATAGGCAGTTGTGAAAGAACTCAGCATTGCCTTTCTCAGCTACCGTTCTCTGATTTCTTCCCTACACTGTGTTATTCGTCCTCTTTTGTGTTTTTCTCTTCCATAGCAATGGCCATTCTGCTCTTCAAATATCCATTTACTTCCATAAAACTGGTAGTTTTTTGTTGTTGTTTATTTGGTTTGATTAAAGAAACAGTTTGTCTAACAGTTTAGACAAGGTTAGACAACACGGTTTGTCTTCTGGTAGACACTCAATAAATATGTTGAATTCTTCTGTCCGTCCCTCCCTCTCTTTCTTCCTTCCCTAACATTCTTCCTTTTTTTCCTTCTTTCCATCCTTCCTCTTCCTCTGTTCCTGCCATGCTTCTTCTCCTTCCTCCTTCCTACTCTCCTTTCTTCCTTCTTCCTTCATTACTTTTATTGCAGATATTTACTGAGCATCTACTACATAACAGTGTTAGCTATAAAGAGGTCAACATCACAGACATAGTCCTTGATCTTGTGGAGATTTTACTTTAGTGAGGGAAAAGAGGAAATGAACTAGTGATTTAAATACATATCTAGTCTAAATTGTCATAAATTCTATGAAGGAAATAAAAAGGGTAAAAACTTTACATGTAGTGTTCACTGCTATATATCAAGACTTCCAGTCAAGACTTTCTGGCCCTTAGTAAGCATTTAATAAATACATATTGAATGACTGAAAAATAAGTTTAATGAGCGATGAATGAATAATGAGTAAACAACTAGAACCCAGGTCTTGACTCTTAGTTCAGGAAAGTTCTTATTATAGCTTAAGTTATATAGCAAAAAACAAAACAAAGCATAGTTTTTGTATTCTGAAATCAAGACTAACTTGAAGTTTTAGTAATGCTGTGAATGCAGTAATTTATTGAAATTCCTTATAAAATTTCAGACCAAATGTTGCCGTTTTATAGTATCTGTATATCTTACACCATCCCCGCAGTGTAAAGCACATTTAGATGATTTCTAAAGTAGCCTAGGCAAGTTACTCTCTCTTATTTAACCCTGATTTACTTTCTTCATGTCACTTCTAACTGATTGACATGTTTTTAATTGTTAATTTTTTTCTCTATTTCAATTTTATTCCAACTAGGACACAAACTTCAGAAGAACAGGAACTTTATATATCGTCTAGCTCTTGGATTGCTAGCTTGTAGAATTCTAAATAAATTATAGTTGAATGAATAAATAAATGATTATGAATCATAATTTAAAATTCTCTATAAATGTTTTAGAGGTTTTTAAATTAACAGCAACAACACCAAAAAGCTTATCTGTGTTGCATTGTTTTACTACCAGAGAACTTCTTGTGGTTTTCGAGTTATAATTTCCTGCAAGGAAGTAAACTTACGCCATATTGACAATCTTCTGGTATTGTAGTGCTGGAGTGGCAGATTCAAGGATAAACTTTAAATTCCTTTATGGACACTTTTATTTATATATAAATATTTTATTTTGTCAAGGTCTCACTTTGATATCTAACTAAATAGTGTAGGCGCATTTTTAGTTTGAAATCTAGAATTAATATTTAATGCTCCTCAGGCAATATTTCTTTACAATAAACATATATTCATGATCCAACTCTTTTTCCTTTGCTTTATTCCTCTTAGAAGACAGCATCTAGGTCTATCAGTTTTATTTTCACAATATAATGTTTTTAACAACATTTTTCTCTTCCCAAACACTTTTCTTAGCAGAAAACTTTGATCTGAAGACTCTTACTCAGAACTCTGTAGGACCTCTTTGTGTCACAAATCATGTATTTAGCTCAATTCTGAGATCCTTGATTTGTTTTAAAAACAGGTTTAAAAATCCCACGGCCAGATATATATTTGGAATCTATAGATGCTTTCTGCTTCTGTGAGTATTCAAACATTTCCTTAGCTTAAAATAATATAATTAACTACCCTCCATGTTGGTTTACAACCCTTCTGTAAGGATTACTGATTTGTATTCTTTTGCAAGCCTTGGATGTTAAAAAATTGTAGGAAGTTCTTAGCAGTATGATAAGTGTATGCCTGTTCTGCTTGGATCAGCTCTGAGAGCTTGGGGCTTTGTGTAAATTAGAAAGGCCAGCCAAGGGTCTGGAGAAAAATGGCAAAGTTTATTTTATCATCATAGTTTTAATCATTTTTGAATATTAGATTAGGTTTTCTTCTTTAATAATTAATTCCAAATTCTCTCCTTTTCGAATTCACCAATAAAAATTTCCCAAATTACTTTGTGCTATTCATTTTATGCCTTCTAATTAATGTAATTCCTCCATAGAATATTTTTCAGAGAAACAATTTCTAATAGCAACTAATGGTAGTTATAGTCATTGGCAGCCAATTTTCATGCCTTTACTCCAGTGGTAAAATGAAAGCATGAGAGCACAATTTCTTTCTTCCTTTTATGTTTTCTCATATCAAATTACAGAATGTGTTGGAAATGTCTCCATGGCTATCTTGCGATTTTAGTAGAGCAGGGTTTTTTCTGAACATCTGTGATGATTTCAGCGATTGACTATGAAAAACTGGAAATTCATGTAATATCCACTTTTCATACAGTTAGATGGCAGATTGTTGCAAGGGGAAGGAATTAATAAAGTCTAGGCAGCATATATATCCTTCTGGCCATCTTTGTTTCCCTTCCGAGCATCTTGGCAACATGAACTCAACCCCTCTAGTAAATCTAACAATTCAATGGCAGGAAAAAAATCAGGCCACATTCAGTTAATACGGCAGCATCGACTAGCACAAGCTGAAGAGTTAGACAGACTTGGTGTTGGAGTCTGGCTCACGTAGAACTAAGTTGTTGGAAGTTGGGTGACTCCTTTAACTTCTCTATTTAAGATGGCCCCCAAGTGAGCTGGACAATCTGGGGAAGTGAGCGAGGACTTTAATAGCATTTCCCATTTCTCCCTGATCTACCGTTAATAGTGATCAAATTAAGTAACCATTTTTGCTAGACTTTTGAGGAACAGGATATTTATTGGGAATGAAGGAGAAAAAATAGCATGTCAGCAAACTAACTGTCTGCACCCTCTTATTCCATCTTGATTCCCATGGCATGGTATTCCTTTAGGATGTCTGGCTGGTGATGCATGTAGTAGTGATGGGGGTTATGTTTCTTAAACCAAAACTTAAGTGCTGCCAAGTTCCCTCTTTACTTACTTCCTCCTGGCAACCTGGGGAGTCAAATATGTTCTCACAACATCATCTGATCAAGCAGGTTAAATATTTTGACAGCTGTAGATTTCACTTTTTTTTTTTTTTTTGAGGAAGACCACCCTGAGCTAACATCTGCTGCCAAGCCTTCTCTTTTTGCTGAGGAAGACTGGCCCTGAGCTAACATCTGTGCCCATCTTCCTCTGCTTTATATGTGGGACGCCTGCCACAGCATGGCTTGACAAGTGATGCCGTGTGTGCACCTGGGAGCCAAACTCCAAACCCTGGGCCGCTGGAAGCAGAATGTGTGAACTTAACCTCTGTGCCACCAGGCACCGGCCATAGATTTCATTGTTTTAATAATTTTTTTTCCTGAATCACAGGATCAGGAGTTGGATCTGCTTCATAATGGTGCATTTTCAGAGTTGCTACATCAGATGGTGTGTGTGTGTGTTACACTGGACTTAGTTATTGCAAAGGTTCCACAACAAAATGGAGACTCCATTTTTCATTGGTTGAGCTGTTTCTATTATTTTGTATATCATCTCATGAAATGCAGCTGTTATTTATTTTATTTATTCATTTATTTACTTATTTATTTATTTTTAAGGAAGATTGGCCCTGAGCTAACACCTGTGCCCATCTTCCTCTCTTTTGTATGTGGGACGCTGCCACAGCATGGCTTGATATGCAGTGCGTGGGTCTAGGCCTGGGATCCAAACCCATGAACCCCGGACTGCCAAAGCGGAGCACGCAAACTTAACCACTACACCACCAGGCTGGCCCCGTAGCTGTTATTTTTATCTATTACTCCTTCCTTCTCCTTTATATTCCCATGATGTCCCTGCTGTGGGTAATGCTGGTTGAGTTTTTGAAAGATAAGTGGCTTACACAATATCTCCTGGTAGAAATAGGCCAAACAGCCTGCCCCACTAAATTTTAACAACCAAAATGAATTTTCAAATGCATAAAGAGCTAAAATTCCAGCTATAGTACCATATAGTGTTTAACCCAAATCTTCCAACAAAAGAAAGAGAAAATAAAAATATTAACCATAGCTTCCCTCAATATAATGACCTTATTTAAGTCATCTTAATGACCTTATTTCAGTTGCCTCACTGTGTGAAATTGTTGAAGAATAGATAGTGATTTTATGAAAAGACCTATAAAATTATTTGCTTAGAGCATGTTTTAATATAGGCTTTCTTATAGAACCATCAAGTGCTTATTTTTCATAATAAGAGCCCATGCTTGGCTCATAATAGCTGTTAAATGTATTTATCTTAATAAATGATTCAGTGAAAAAATTGACCTTTTCAATTAAAGAACCAGAGGTTATCAGGAGAATTTTATAATTTTTTAACAGTAAGTAGAAATGTTTTATGTATATATATATTTTTAATTTGTAGTACATGCATAATATACTTTCCATAATCACTTCTTTGGATATAGTGCAAGAATAGTGGATTTAGTTCTGGTTCAATAAACAACTTTAAAAATGCAAAGTGATTTTGACTCTTAAGAACCTATAGATTTACTACATGATATACCATTTGAAAAAAACTGAATGTGGAGTTTAGGTTAAAATTTGAAACAATCATGAATATATTACCAGGTATAATATACTAGAGACTTAGTGACTTACATTTCAATGATGAGATTAAAGGCAATAAAACTGTTTTAATCCCCTTAAACAGTAACATCTCTAACAGATAAATAATGGAAATAATCTATACCTTATCATAAAGAAGGCACTTTCTATGTGAAGTCATGTAATACATATATTAAATTATGCAAAAATTCTCTCACATTAAATGATGGAAATTATCATTAAAATTTTGCCATTTTGGGGGCCAGTCCCAGTGGCTTAGTGGTTAAGTTCAGTGTGCTCCACGTCAGTGGCCTGTGTTTGGTTCCTAGGCATAGACCTACACCACTTGTCTGTCAGGTGCTATGCTATGGCAGCCACTCACATACAAAAAAGGGGAAGGTTGGCAAAAGATGTTAGCTCAGGGTAAATCTTACTCAGCAAAAAAAAAAATAAAATAAAATTGATATTTTGATTTAACCTTTATGGATAATAAGTGGTACGGTTAATTGATACTTGATATTAAGATTAATAATTGATATAAGATAATAATTGATTGACAATGGATAATAAATGGTATGGCTAATTGATTCCTTTGAAATATGGTGTTGGAGGAGAGCTCTACAAGTACCCTGGACTGCCAGAAAGATGAACATGTGGGTCCTAGAGCAAATTAAGCCTGAACTATTGCCAGAGGCCAAAATGATAAAACTAAAGAAGCTGTCCTACTTTGGGCACATCAAGAGAAGGCAGGATTCTTTGGAAAAGACAAGAATGCTGGGAAAAATAGAAGGCAGCAGGAAGAGAGGAAGACCAAATATGAGATGGGCTGAATCCATAAAGGAAGCCATAGATGTGACTTAACAGAGGCTGACTAGGGCTGTGGAGGGCAGGACACTGTGGACATCACTCAGTCACAGGGTTGTCAGAAGTCAGAGCTGACTTGATTGCATGTAACAACAACATGGTTAATCAAATCAATCAAATAATTAGTATGGAAGGTAGTATTACTTGAGGCCTTAATCAAGATACCAAGTGGTAAAAGTAATGGTGATTTTTGTTTTCAATTGTATAGTTTACTTTATTCCTGATAAATGTGTAAATGCATGAAGAAAATAGCCATGTCTCTTCTATATCATAGTATCTAACTCAGGGTTTAGTTTCTAATGTATGTTTGAAATACTTTTCTGCTATGTGGTATCCATATTAAATAGTTCAAGCAAGCTCCTCCCCAGTGGTCCCCCCCTTCCTCTCCTGTATCAATTTGCTGACTTGGGTAAAATATACTTGGAGTGACTGCAATTTGATAGACCTTAAATATTTTGTTTTCTGTAAATTGCCTTTCTTAGATCCATTGTGGTTATAAGACTCAGTGTTTTCCCCATCACTCCCTCTCTTCAACTGAAATGTCCTATAAGTACTTTTTAATTAAATGCTACTGCTTCGTAAATAAAGGAAATCATGAATTTCCACACATTAAAATATCCTGATAGAATAGATATTAAGAGGTATTTACTTCCTAAATTCATCAACCCATGAAGCCTTTTTAGAAGATTATTCTTCTTGCTTCAGTAAACTTGCTCTGTCTCTCGCTACATGGATTTTTATGCGGCTAAGCTGTTTTTAAATGTGTAAGGGTGGACAGAAATTGTGGGTAGTTGAATTTCTTGATACTATTGTATAGATAATAGACATTTAATAGTAAAATAAATCATAAATAGTGTTTTTTAAACATATAACATATAAACATATAGACATAAAACAGTACTATCTTGTTATGCTAGGTCATATTTAAAAATTTATACTGCATTGTCTTAATTTTGTGTATCATAATAGCATATAACTTTAACAAAACTTTATTCTGTATATATAATAAAGGTAAGATGCCCTAATACCGACAGTTTGTGAAAAAAGACTAATTGCATTAACTATATTAGTAAAAGTTATTATGTTGGAAAGGTCTGTATTGAAAATCTTGGGATTTGCTTGCATTGATGTACCTTGAGTGGAAAAAATAGTTCCAACTTTGGTTAGGATCATGTAACAGAGAAAAGATTAAAACTATGTTCAGTGGAAAATGGTAGTTTTACCTATAACATTTATATTAGCTCAACACAACTGGTACATAAAGACCACTCATCCACAACTTAGTTCAAATGGAATCCTGTAAGATCTCATATCAGGGAGCTGGAAAAAAAAATCTCCATGTGAACAAAGGAAGAAGGCCATGAAAAACTGAAGCATTGTGACACGAGTGTACAAACAGAATAAGGGATCAACTTTGAAACTGTCAAAAATACAAAACTAAAGGCCAAAAAAGTGAGAATAAATTGTTAAATAAAGGAAAAGATTCTAAGGCATATTTAATAAAATATTGTGAAGTTATTGAAAACAAAGAAGCCCTCTTGGCTTTAGGTGAACATCTGCATTGCCTACATTTAGGCCATTCCATTTAGGCAAATTCTCTCTTATACCCTTGTCTCTCTCTTGATGTAACTCTTTCTCTTCTATTTCCTGTTGCATGTGCTCATTTTAACCTATTGTGGTCATTTGACACTTTGATATTTTCAAAATCTTACTTGTAGAATGTCTTTCTTTGCGGGAGATATGATTCAAAAAATCAAAATATGAGAAAGAAACACCAGGTATTTAAAATCTATTAATTGACTATATCCTAAGGTAGGAACTCTGCTAGAGCAGATGAAAGAAACTATATCTGCTATCATCTGGGATATTAGAGATGAACACAGAGTAATATGAGTGTAGAAAAAGGTGTTTACCTAAGCCTGGAGACATAAAGATGAAATTCCACAAGAAATGTCAATTGGGCTGGGAATTGAGAAAATAATTTGTTTGTAAAGCAATATAATTAAAACCTATTGTTCTTTGTACAATACTACTTAGATATCATAAATGAATCTTAAATTTAACAAGTCTAAAATAAGTCTTAATTTCTTTCTGAGAATGTCTCCATTCCCTCTACAGTTGTTTTGGCCCCAAACTGGGCAGAATCATGTATGCTTTCTTTTACTTCCTTGCCACACTCCACCATCACATCCAATCCCAGAGAGAATCTCATTTCTTTAATCTCCAAAATACAGCTCCAATTCAACTATCTCTATCATTTTTACTGATATCTGCTCAAATGATACTATCCTGACCTGAGCTCTTGCTACAGCATCCCGGCTGAACAATCTGATTATTCTCCTCTTCTTTTCAATTTATTCTCTATTTAACAGCCAGCAGAGGTGTATTTAAAGCATAAATCAAAGCATACCATTCCTGTTGTCACAATTGGAAAGAATCCAAACTCTTCATTATGCCTATAAGGCTCTACAAGAGCTGGACCCACCACCTCTCCAAAGTCAATTTATACTACTCTTTCCTTTGTTCTCAATATCACAGTCACTCTGGCCTTTCCATAACTTAGACAAACCAAAATTTATCATTACTTGGTTTGATTTTTTATGCCTTGAATGCTGTGCCTCCAAATCTTCACATGGCTATGTCTTTGTTTTCATTCAAGTGTCCACTGAGATGTTAGTGGCTACTGCTTAGAGGATTTGCAGGGGTCCCTAATTAAAGTCATTCTCAGAAACTGAACAGGGGGCTTAGCAATTAGTCTTACTTCTTTTCATTTTGTAAAATACCTTCCTTCCTTCTGGATTGTAATAGTGGGTATACGACTATGCATTTGGCAAAACCCATATATCAAACAGTATATTTTGCTGTATCTAAATTATAAAAAATAAATTTTTAAAAAAGTACTATGAAAAGTCCTTGGAGTGTTTTCATGAAGGACCAACATATCTTTATTTTATTTCATAAAGACTCTTTGGAAATTGGGTGGAGAATAAAGGAGTGGTGGGCGTGGTGGCAGAACTGATGAGCCGGACACCACTTGGAAGGCTATTTAAGTAGCGGAGGTAGAGATGTTGAAGGCTTGGATTGGTGGAAATCCGTGAAAAGTAGAGAAATGAACTGATAGAGGGTATGTTTGGGAGATTGAGTGCTAGGACATGTTGATGAATAAAATATGTGTGAGGGGTTATATAAAGAAAGGAATCAAGAATGCCTATTTTTATACTTTGTTCTGTCTTTTGCATTTCTATATATCATTTGCTATATCTTTTCCCAAGACCTATAATCTGTTGGCAAGGAGAGGAAAAAAGGGTAAGACGTAGTGAGCCCAGCATAGCGATTGGCATTGTTTTCCCTTCCATGCTTCCAATCGTAGACACATTGACTTCCTCCTTCTTGTTCTTTCTGAGAACTTGCTCCTATGCATTTCACTTTGAAGGCACTAGCATTAATTAATTGAACACATAGCAGCTGTCTTGGCTTTCACGGGTCTCTCACTTTAGTTTGGTATGGCTATTGATGATTAATGAATTTAAATAATCTCTAGTTTGAGACTTTTATTTATTTTTTAAATTAGAAAATTATACTTAGGGTGCTTCGGAGTATTTTGAAATCATCCATAGTCCCACAGTGTTTTTGCTTATTAGCTCTTGATTTGATAGGTAAAATACAGCTACTATGCAGTTTACAGTGACTGTCTTCTCTCTTTGAATTTACTCTAACAATATCTTGTTGTGAATTTTGGTGCTATAACAGAAACTCTAATTTACTGGTTCCAGGTAATGTTTTATACTACCCCAAAGATAGAATTTTGAGGCAGCACATCAAAGACATTTGGCACTTATTTTCCCATGGCTATTTCATTTGAAGGCTGGGAAGAAATTCAAAAGAATGAAGTTTATATCCTAATGATATTTAAGGATAAAGATCAGTCCATTAAGTTGGTGAATGGCTTGTACTTTTGACTGTGTCTTTCTAGCTCTCTTTTCCACAGTGTCAGATTGCTTACTCCTCAACTGCACAGCTTATGTCCTATTTAAGAAGATAGCAGCCATAGGAGAGAACAGTGCTACACAATGGTATTAAGGAAAAAAGAACTGAGGCCTTAAGTTTAGGGAAAGCTGTGTGATCTTCTGCACTCTTATCTATGCCTTCCTCTCCTAGAATACCAAATATTTTTTGATCTGAGCCTTCCAGATGGTTGTTTTTCTTTTAGCTTTTGAGTATTTAAAAATTATGTTTGAAAAAATATTCAATATATCTTGGTGCATTAACTACATGATTATTTCTGCTGACATTATATAAGTGTATAGCTTTGTATCTCAGATCATTCAAAAGCTGGACACATCACAAATTTAGAGATATGTATCAACACTGTAGAAAAATAATTTTATTAAATGCTCTTTATGCAGAGTGGGTCTGAAATTTTAAAAAAGTTAGTTGTAGATTATGTATATTCTTTGAGAGTAGTACTTATTTACAGTTTGGTGCAAATATAAGAAGAAAATAGATTTTTTTTTTGCTTGAGGAAGATTAGCCCTGACATCTGTGCCAATCTTCTTCCACTTTGTATGTGGGATGCCTCCACTGCATGGCTGATGAGTGGAGTAGGTACGCACCCAGGATCCAAACCTGGGAACCCCAGCTGCCAAAGTGAAGCATGTGGAACTTTAACTCTTCAGCCACGAGGCTGGGCCCAAGTGTTCCTCTTTTTTTTTTGCTCAAGGAAGATTAGCCCTGAGCTAAGGTCTGTGCCAGTCTTCTGCTATTTTGTATGTGGGTTGCCATCACAGCATGACTGACGAGTGGTGTTGACAATATGGCTGATGAGTGGTGTAAGTCTGTGCCCAGAATCTGAACCTGCAAACCTGGGCAGCCAAAGTGGAGTGCGTGAACTTAACCACTACATCATGAGGCCAGCCCCCGGAATGTTTTTTAATTTTAAGAGACTTGGAGCTTGATGAGATTGAGAAAGATACCCATTTTATCCTTCCCTACTGTGCAGATAAAAATCATTCCCCAGCCTCTCTTTCATGGCTACAATCCCCCAAAACTCACTTCAAATCCGCAAAGAAATGACCTCAAATTTGTGTTTGGCCTGTATTAATACCAAAATAAACTTCATAATATTGTTCAGGAGAAATCCCATCTAACACCTGGTGCTTTCACGGCTTGAAAATTTCTGTTCACTATCACTTTCAATATCTCAATTTTTATTTAGCCAAATGTTATCTTCTGTCCATTTCTATTTTTACTATCATTGGTCCTGACTAACTGATATATATTGGCCCTCTTATCTTCCTACCGCTCCAAAATTCTAGCAGAATAAAGTATATTATGCTTCTTCTTCTAAAAAGGAATATTTCTAATCACACTTGTTCTGAAAAAGCTTCATCTTGTTCACACTGTTTTGCCTGTTTCCACTCCCTATTCCCTCTGGCTGAATAACTTCTCTTCTCACTTCTGTACCTTTTCAAGCCCACTTTTTCTCTGCAAAAGTCCTGCACAAGTCTGCCCTTCTCTGGAAACAGCGTTGTCTTTATGCCACTGGTGCCCTTTGCGTTTGCTTCTCTGAAAGTTCCCATCCCACTGTATTGAGTAATGATTTGTTTACCTGTCTAAATCCTCTGGTAGATTGAAGGCAGAACTAAGATGACTTCATCTCTCACAGTGCAGTGCACTTAGCAGATGTTCAAAAAAAGTTTTGAATGATTGCAAGAAAGAATAAGTAAATTGCTAAAAAAAGAATTAGTTTCTCTTAAAGGATTGAGGATGAGAAACAATCAACCACAGAAGCCAGCAGTTTGCTGCTCTCTTGGCTGTGTGTTGAATTGAAATGCCTGCCCTTTGGGGGAAAAAAGAAAACTGCATGGTAGTGAAGCACAATCTAACAGCTTATCAACATGAAGTTGTGCCTGGGGTGGGCCTATTCTGGGGTTATTCTGCTATCATGTGCTCAATATGATCTCAGTGAAAAAAAGCACACAGACTGGATATGGTTTTCTCTGACCCTTTTATGTTTGGCTGAGACTACATTAATAGTTCTCAGCCTGATGGGAAAAAGGGACCAAATCATCCCCCAAATTCTATCTCAATATACAAGTTCATTAAAAACCAGGCAGGAATAATTTTCAACCTTTCAAAGGATTCTGTGATCAATCTAAATTAGCATGCATGAGAATTTACAAAGAAAATTGTCATTATAAAGTTATTAGAAATGCATGCTCTGGGTCATCTAAAGTACAAACTTCCATTTCTCCAAACTTTTAACTTTCATGAAGTTTAGAAGTTTAATTTATCTTTTCTCATTATTACTTTTTTTCCCTCCCTGGTTCATTTCTGATTATAAATGGAGGAAGAAAAGTGACACCATGGAGTAGGGGTTATTTTTTTTCTTTTTCTTTCTTTCTTTGTCTGAACAATGGGTAATTTACCTGGGGAGGTGACTCACACATGCTGGGTGAATACAAACTGCCTCAAAGTTGACGAAGCCATCATTCTACTCAATACCACTTATCTTCTATGAACTGAATCCTTCCCCAATGTTCCCACCTTAATTCACAAACATTTACTGAATATCTACCACATGAAAATCACTGTGCTAGGCCATGGGTCATTGGCAATGTTTTAGGCGGAAGTTGTAGAAAATCCAAATATCTCAAATCTGTACTGGTTTAGAGAAAAATTCATGTTGCTAATAAGTCATTTACTGATGGATGGGATTTGGAGAACTATACAGAATTAACCAGCTAAAGCATGAGGCGACAAATTTCATCTTAGATTGAGTGAGCTTAAAACTCAGAATCAAAATTCTAAGTAAAATCAGAGGAAGGTGGGAAGTGAAAAAAATAAAAATAGTGAAACATTTTGATATGTGAAGTATTTAAAAAATAATTTAAAAAATTATTTCTACTAATGAAGGCATATTATAGCTCAAATGTTGAAAAGGTAGAAATAGTTATGTTTCTATACACACATTGATATTTCATTTTGCTATACTTACTTTAGACAGATGGAAAATCAGGTGTGCAATTGTACTTATTTTGATGAACCATCAGAATTATATGAAAGTTGATTTGTTTTATCCATTAGTGGTTGTGATTTCTCCTAAACTATCCATAATCTCTTTTCTAATGACTCTTAGTTATCTGTGATAAGTATTTACAAGCAGGCTGACTTTTAGTTAATATTAAATAAAATGATGCATTATTGGATCAGAGCAAATCTAATTACTTTTTGGAACATTGTCACCCGTGACTTTGGCTTCATTAGCCATGTGTTCTGGTCACCTGGAGCACAGTTTTTGGGAAAGATACATGGATTAGTAATAAGATTTAATTCAAGACTGATCTTTGACCTTTATTAGCTGTATAACTTAAAATGAAGAATAATCTGAAGATCTCACTTTCTTCCTAAGTAAATGCATGTGGTGACAATGAAGTCTCACACAAATGATATGTGGATTATATAAGATAATATAATATTTACAGCACTCTGTAAACTATAAAGGACTATTCTTTTCTGTTACTAGTTGTATGTTTTATTATGTGCCCAGAGATTGCGTGCCTGTAGGTTTTCCATTCAAACTCTTTTGGCAGAAACAGTGCTTCACTCCGTATTATGAAATAGGTGTTAAAAGGAGGTTTAGAAATGGAGATTTCAAATATATTTTGAGGACAAACACGTAAAATTCTATGAAAATGGAATATTCAAATATGAATATTGGTGCATGATTTTTAAACTCTAAAGCTGTTTATTTTTTATCAACTTTGCAAATATTTGCCTCATTCAGCACAAAAGTTTCTACATTCCAAGACTCTCACACATACGCAAACGTAAGCATATATCATGGTGTTTTATTGACATCATAACCAGAAGTTGCAGGGGAACATCAAGCCTATGAAACAGGTCCAGTTCTTAGGTTTGATAATTAACTGGAGTTAAGTATCATTGATGATACTGTTTTACCCCTAGGCATTAAAAATAATCTTGCTTTATACTTTTTCAGTTGAGAGATTCAGGAAAAAAGAGTTATAAATGCAAAAGAGTTACATTATTTTCTTTCACGTGCAAAAGGATGAGTAGAACAGTTTGCTGGTAGATGTGCCTGGATTTGGAAAGCTTCATGCATACGGGATAATGGGGGATTCATGTTGAAATGCAACGGATAGTAAAAATGGGTCAAGCTTTCACACATCATTGACAAAGCAGTTATTGCATAGCTTCATTTTCCTCAGTTCTTCCTTTCCCCCATACTCCAGCTGTTTTGGGCTGATAACAATTCCCCAAAAATCTCAGGGCTTTTGAAATTGTCTGCAATACTCTTCTTCTCTTCGTCTTTCCGTCTTGTCAGTGTCTATTCTTTAATATTTCATTTCAATATTTCGTTATTTTCATAATTGTAGGTAGTACATTTATGAACGATTTCTCGCGGGCTTTTTGTCAATAAGACTCCATCTATTTTCATCCTTATTCTCCAAAGACTATATCATTATGTTTAGCATTTAAAAGATGATACATAAAAGTTTTCTGGGACAAATGAATTATTTATTAACTAATCGTATTTATGAAGATGACACTAGATTTCCATGGGCACCTTATGTTATTTGTAAATAATATGTAATACTTGAAATGTATGCTATATATAAATTTAAATTGGAAATGATAGCAGGTAATCTTTGTACCATTTCTGGTCTTACAAAATTCATCCCAGTTTAAAACCACCCATTAGGTTTTGACTTCCCTTTTTTCTTTTTTTTTTTTTTCTGGGGAAGATTCGCCCTGAGCTAACATCTGTACCAGTTTTCCCCTACTTTATATGTGGGATGCCTCCACAGCATGGCTGTTGAGTGGAGTAGGTCCGTACCCAGAATTTGAACACGTGAACCCTGGGCAGCTGAAGTGGAGCACGTGGAACTTTAATGATTCGGCCATGGGGCTGGACCCTTGACTTCCCATTTTGTAAACAAAATATTTTACCTAACTAATCATTAACTTTATTTTACCAAGTTATCAGAAAGTCAGAATTGTAATAAGTAGGTCAAGTGATTTACTTCAATTTTGTCTGATTGTTGGATTGGGAACTTTTATTTTATAGGAATATTTTAATGTAAATTTTATTATTAAAAACATATGCCTTCCTCAGACTATGAAATTCTTATTCACAAAACTGTTTGCTTTGGGCCACCATAATATTACCAGCCATTGCTACAGTGTTTCACTAGTTATTGATTTTTCCCCTTTCTAGTGCTCGATTTGTGTCAAAACTATGCATTAAGATATGCAGGTATAATTTCAAAATTTTTATCATTTTAAGTATCCACTTACCATTTTTGCAATAAAATAAAAAGTCTCATCTGAAAAAGTTTAAAGGGAAGAAATACAATAGAAAGATGCAGAAAGATTAATAGTACGTCAATAAATTGCTCACAAAGAATACCACAAGCAGCAGTGATGAAAACAGTAATAGTGCCAATTGCCTAGTAAAAAGGAAAAGCACAGAGAAGGTCAAGAACACAGCTTGCTTTTATTCTCAACTAGTAATTTTCCGTTAGTCTCCCACATACACCATTGCCTTCAACATACTTAGGAGCTGGATTATTCAAGGTATTGTAGCTGGTCATACATGCTGGAAAAGACTGCTGTGCTTGAATGAGACAATTGATTGCCCTTTTACTCGTGCGGCAAATTTTCTGATCATGTTCACCATTCATTTACAAATATGTATGTGCCTCCTCTATGCTGAGGACGTGACTGTGAACCACTAGTTTCTGTCCTCAAGGAGATTTATGCATTAGGGTGATACCTATTACTCTCTTACTTGCTTTATCTTGTTCTTAGAGCCAAGACCAGTGTTAATGGGATGGATTTCTGTCCAGAGGAAGAGATCCTCTGCTTCAATCAAGCTAATCAGTCTAAAGGGACTTAAACCTTGACATCATCAAAGTTCTTCTTGTTGGAAGAGGTGTTGTTTTTGTCTATTTGTTTTAATGTCTGTGAAACTCCATAAGGGTAGTTGTCAAACTTTAGTGGCTCAGATAATCATGTAGGAAGCTTGTTAAAAATGCAAATTTCCAAGATCCACCTTCAGAGATTTTGATTTAGTAAGTCAAAGCTGATGCTCAGAAACTTGTATCTTTAACTAGGACCTCAGGTGTAGGTATAATCCATATTTTGAAAAAAACAAATCTTAATTTCAGGTTATGGATTTTGTGCAGGTTTTGAAATATATTTTAAGGTTTCAGCATTATTTGTTGTTTGTTTTCCCCCCTTTATGGGATTTGCAACATTTTTATCTTGTGGCAATTTCTTGTCTGTGTATGAGATATTTCTGAACAAATTTTATTTTCTCTCTCCACGTGAAATCTTTTAAAGCTCAACAAATTTGTCAAAAGAGCAATTGATTATATATTATTTTGATTACATAAAATATACTGATGTGGTAGCTTGGAAAAGGGTGAAAATGAGAAAATCTTTACAGAAAAAAATCTCTAAGTCTTACAGTTTCAAGTAGGGCAGTGGTAGAAGCCAAAAAAGTTTCTTTTTTTTCTTAACACCGAACCTGCAAAGTCAAGTCAAGTACAACGGATTTGGAATGTCAGCACCCTGAATAACCCAGGTTGTCTGAATTGTAATCTCTTAAAAGTGACTTTTTCTGTTCTGTTGAAGTTCTGCTTTCTTCTCTGGATAAAATGTTCCAAGTTGTTGTGACCTGGCTAATTTTTCTCTGCAGTCATATACAGATTCAGGTCAACTACAGGTACTACAGGAATCTCTAGATTAATGCAGAGTGTGAAGTATCATTTCTCTCAAAGATAGATCTCTGTGTCCATCTGTGGTATTTCTTCCAAAGACAAGGATTGCTCATAGTTCCTCTAACCTTGAAAGGATTGAAAGTCATAGGCATAGAACTACTGATCAAACCATGGAGTGCTTACATGATTATGTCAAGTATGTGAATTTGGTTTGAAAAATAGCCAACAAAGTAAGCATGCAGTTTTCCATTTTAAGCTATGCTTCTGTCATCTTCCCTAAGTTAGAATCACTTGGTGACTAAGTTTCACCAACTTAGATATGAACTGTAATATTCATTTAAGAATAAGCTCAGACAAATCAAAGAAATTTGAAATGCATTCTTTTAAAAATAAAAACTTCAGCATATGTAGAACTCTCTACATAGGGAGAGTTCTACGTATTCTGAAATTTCTGAATATATGCCTACATAATTTTCTCTTTCTATTGTTTTTAATGTAATGAGAACATTTATCTATGCTTACCCAAGGAATTGGCAGTGTGAAACCAAGAAAAAGTAAAGTTATCACCAATTCCACTACTTCTCAAGAATTTTACAAATTATTTCAGTGAAATTTATTCGTGGTTGGTAATTCACTATATTTAACTCTATTTAAGTTACCCAAATTGCTCTGTTTTTAGAATGTTCTCTTCTAAGGGATGGGAATCCGGGAAACAGTTCAGCTTCTTTCAATCTCTAAATCAGATGTATCTCAGCAGTTCTCAATTTATTCTGAGAAGGAAACAAGAAGTAATGGACTTAACTGAAGCGTGAGTGATGTAGGTTAGATAGACAGAAGGAATTCCTGACAAGAGGATTGTAAAATCTTGGAATGAACTAGGGGAAGTTATACAATCTCTCCCCAGTTGAGGTCTTAAAAACACATAATTTACATCTTTCAGTAATAGGTCTAGAGTTTTCTTTACTAGATGGAGATACTCTTGAAAATACCTACAAGAGCCATAGGATTCTAAAACTTTTATAAATTCATGTTTTGCATTTAAGAGAAATAGATTTGTCCTATTAGCTCCTATAATTGACTCTTCTCATGTATTCTTTAATAGAAATTACAGTTTGCCAGTTAACTGAATTTAATCTGGCAAAAATTTAATGTTATTTCTGATGTACTTACTCTATTTGGGTAACTGATTTTCGTTTTTCAAAAGAATCATTTAAATGTCAGCATGACTAATGGGTTTTATAACTGATCATGGGAAAACTGTACCATTTTTTTTTTTTTTTCTTAAATGCTATTCACATAAAGGAGAAATGCTCTCCTGTGATTCTTCAGAACTGTACAGGGCATACATATTTTACACGACTCCATTTCACAATTACTTTAATATCCTAACTAGAATTTTAAATAACCATGGTAGAAACATATAATCAAGATATTTCCTCTGCTAGAATATATTTGTTTAGAGAATTGGCAGACTCCTAAGAGGGAAAATTTACTATGAAAAGGGTTCTAGGCAAGATGATCTCTGAAGCCCATCAAAGCTCCCTGATGCTCTGATTACTTGAAAGTACTGACAGAATCAGGAACTACGTGAAGAGAATTGGAAATTTCTATTCTCCCCCTTCTTCCCTTGATGAATACACTGCTTCATATTTGCATCTTAAAGATATAAATGCAAAGGCTAATTTAGAAGTAGAAATTGTTAGTTTACTATTCTGTTCATTACAGAATGCCATATACTTGAGTTTATTGTTTATGTGATTTGGAAAGTATAGGACTTAACATTACTTAATTAAATCATTGCTTGCTAATAATTCAATGTGATACTACTTTTTCCTTTAGGATGTTCAAGATAATTAGAATTTTTCCAAAGGTGTATTACTTAATGAGTAGCTAAAATATCCTGAAAGGAATAGTGAATTAAGTGATGTATCATTTGGTAGTAGAGAACCTGGAGACTGCATACCATCTTTGTATTTTTTCCATATAGAAATACAGCATGTTTTTAAATGTTAAGGAATACATCCATAGACTAAGTCTATATGGTTAGACTATTATTATTTAGGCATGAGGTGGGTTGCAAGGATGGACCAGATACACTTGCATGTGTGCACACACACATGCTCACACATACACATACACACTATTGTTAACAGAGGAGTATGAAGTGCTAGTGATACCAACTGACTTCTTGGAATAATTGTAGTTCTGGAAACAACCTGACTTTTTCATAAGCTTTGAACTTACGAATTATTTATGTTTCAGAGTTGTTTATAAATGAGTTTTCATATTTCACCAATATACATTTTTAGGGAAGTAATGCCATAGATGGTGCTAAGGTACCAGATCAACCCACAAGAATCTAATTACTTCAATTCTTGATATAAATGTATTACTGGAACCAAAAGACAAAGCTGCAGACATTTCTTTGTTTTTTTGGTGAGGAAGATTGAGCTAACATCTGTTGCCAATCCTCCTCTTTTCGCTTGAGGAGGATTGTCTGTGAGCTAACATCTGTGCCAATCTTCCTCTATTCCATATGTTGGATACTGCCAAAGCGTGGCTCAAAGAACTGTGTGTAGGTCTGTGCCTGGAATCTGAATCCATGAACCCTGGGCCACTGAAGCAGAGCATGAGAACACAACCACTGCACCACCAGGCCGCCCCAAAGTTGTAGACATTTTTAATTGAAATGTACCCTTTGTGAGAAGAATAACTTAAGACAATGAAATTAATTCAAGTGATATTAAATGAGCAAGACATTGTAGGAATGATATAAAAGTGGTTAAGAACCAGGGCCCAAAAAAGAGGTGGTAGATACGCTTTCCCCTCCAAACTACAAATCTAGGCATCCAGAGGGATGACTTTGTAGGATACTTATTGGGGTGAACCATCGAGTGTAAGATAGGGTATGATGTAAATTGCGGGTGACTGTTGCCATTATGTTTTCATCAGAAGTGATGTGTTATTCTCCCACTGTATTTAGAGTTACCTTCCCTTTGTGTGTGTGTGTGTGTGTGTGTGTGTGTGTGAGCTTCCTTTTCACTAGCTTGCCCTCCTATCAGGCAGTTAAAACAACTTACTGGGAGTTGAGAGAATATATATCCACTGAGATCTGAGTCTCTGATATGTTTATGTTTTATCATCTTGCTCATCAGAGGAACTAAATAAAGGTGTTTTAGAATTGATCAGAAACTGGAATATTCCAATGTCCGTAACAATTCAAATAGAGCCTTGAAAAAATCACTAAACTTCTTTCTGTTGGCCCATATGGCCAGAGACAAGGCTGAACTGTTGCTTTGGGGGAAACTTTGGGCAACTTAAATCGTTGTAGTAGCTGGAGAGCAACCTTCAACGTAGGCAGTGCCTTCTTGTTTGACAGTGAAGTTCCCTAGAAAGACTTCCCGTGGGACAAATAGAAACAACTAGTGAAATAAAAAGTTGCTCTCTTATTTAGGGTGCTACTTTAAATGCCAACATTTGAGCATTAGTTTTCAACTGTAGAGGTATTACACAGAAGCCTCAAGGACCTCTGAGAGAGGGTAAGATGCATGGGATTCAATGTTTCATGTAACTGTGTTAATACCTCATGCTATGTAGTGTTTAGGAATTCTTATGATAGTTAGAACTGCATGTATAAATCAACTTGTAGGAGTTCTTTATGTAACCTGGGTATGAGTTCTTTGTCAGATATATGTTGCAAATATTTTTTCTCAGGCTGTGGCTTGCCTATTCATTTTCTTATTGATGTCTTTTGATAAGCAGCAATTTTAAACTTGGTGAAAACAAATTAATACATTTTTCTTTTATGATCAGCGAAATGCAAATTAGATCACAATGAGATATCACCTCACACTTATTAGGATGGCTATTAACAAAAAGGGAAAGATAGCATGTGTTGGTGAAGATATGGAGTAATCGGAACACTTGTACCCTGTTGGTGGGAATGCAAAATGGTGCAGCTGATAAGGAAAATAGTATGGAGATTACTCAAGAAATTAAAAATAGAACTACCATATGATCCAGCTATCCTACTCTGGGTATTATCCCAAAGGATTTAAATCAGGATCTTGGAAAGATATTTGCTCCTACAATTCATCACAGCATTATCCACAATAGCCAAGAAGAGGAAACAACATAGATACCCATTAATGGATGAATGAATAAAGAAAATGTGGTATCTACACATAAAGGAATATTATTCAGCCTTAAACAAGAAGGAAATCCTGCCATATGTGACAACATAGATTAACCTTGTGGGTGTTATGCGAAGTAAATGTCAGTCACAGAAAGACAAATATTGCATGATTCCACTTTCCTGAGATATCTAAAATAGTCAAACTCACAGAAGCAGAGAGTAGAATGGTGGTTTCCAGGAGCACGCAGGAGGGGAAAATGGGCAGTTGCTATTCAACAAGTATAAAGTTTCAGTTATGCAAGATAAATAAGTTCTAGAGATCTAATGTGTAATGCTATGCCTATAGTTAACAATACTGTATTGTGCACTTTTAAAAATTTGTTGAGGGTAAATCTAATGTTAAATATTCCTACCACAATTTAAAAAATCATGGCATAATTTGATGAATCTATTTTTGCAAAGTGGATCATTAGATAAATTTTATAATACAAAATCAGAAAGAAATCTAAACATTTATAAATAAGAAAATAGAACACTAATTCAGTTACATTCATATAATTGAATAATACCTAGTCATTTAAAAATGAACCATTTATTTGGAAAATATCCTAGTTATGAAGTCAAGTGGTAGAAAAACGTTATATTACACAATTTGTTTTGGGGAATAAAGCAACATGTATATATATATGTGCACATATAAATTGCATTTGTATTGCATTAAAAATTAGGTGTGCATATATGTTTGGGTGTATTTCTGGACTCCCTATCTATCTATGTTATTATTTTATCTTTGCACTAGTGCTACCAAGTCTTCATTATGACTGTAATGTTTCCAAGAAGAAGTTACACTAATAGTCATAAATATGTGGAAAGATGGTCAACATTGTTTTTATAGGAAAAATGTAAATTAAAACCACAATTAAATATCACAATGTACCCACCAGAACAGCTAAAGTAAAGTGAGTAGCAATACTAAATGCTGGAAAGGATGAAGGGACAATTGAAACTCTCATACGTTCTGGGGGATGTGATTTGACAATCATCAAATCACTGCACAAAATGACTTGTCATTTTCTTATAAAGTTAAACATACAGCAACTTATGATCCAGCAACTGCAATCCTAAGTATTTGCAGAAAAGAACAAAAAACATATGTCCACAGGATGCATTTTAATGATTGTTCATTTTAGCTTTATTCAATACAGCAAAGTATTGGAGGCAACACAAACATCCACCAATAGGAGAATATATAAATAAATTTGTCTGTTTATGCAATAGAATACTGCTTAGAAATTAGATAGAACAAACTAGTAATAACTAGTAATATATGCAAAAACATAGACAAGTCTTAAAACATTGTCCTCAGCAAACAAGCCAGACTTAAAAGCACAGACAATGTTATCCTGTTTTAATGAAGTTCAAAAACTTCTACGTGGAGGCCACTGAGAGGAGGCTTGACAGAAAAGGCATGAGGGAGCCTTCTAGGGTAATGGTTATGCTCTTATTTTCATTGGGGTTTTGGTTACAAGGGTGACTATCAAAATATTTTATACTCTTAAGATTTATGCTTTTACTTTAAAATATCACAACAAAAATATACATGAATAGAGTGGTTTCCAGCATAAACACTATTTTGTATACTTTTGCTATCCAACCTCTTAACGAATTTTCACACATTTGGGGACATAGTTAGAGTTAGTTATATTTTATAAATTAAAAACCTCTGAATTTTCTAAAATCTCAACGGATCTGATAGGGCAAAGTATATAGGAACTCTAGTTTCATGTCCATTACAGTCTTCACCACACCACAGTGCATTTCACGATGATTCCACAGTCTGAATATCTGACAGCGGCTCTCTGGATGCAGCATAACAGAGGCATAAAAATGTAGTCTCCGAGGTCACACTGCCTGAGTTTAAAACCTGGCTACGGGCTATATTAGCTGTGATTCTGCGCAAAGTACTTAGCCTTTCAAACGGTTGGTTTCTTCTCTTGTAAAAAATAATCATTATAAATTTATCATTTAATTGCTGTTAGGATAAAAGACGTGTTACTGGTAAAAAGCACTTGCCACACTGCCTGCCATTACAAGTGCTCATTAACGTTTCCGAATGCCATAATAATAATAATTTGTAATAATTATTATATCGTTAGATTAGTTATATATTAACATAACAATATTATCAATTATATTAGTAATATATAGGCAACTTTACAGGTGACATGGTGGCTAAATCACTTTCCAGGAGGTCCAATTAAGATGGGCACTAAATGGAGCCCGTGTGAAATACCAGGACACTGAATTCAGGGAACAGTGAGAGAAGGTAGGACTGTGCAAGCAGACTTGATCTATTGCTTATATATGCATGTGACTGTCAAACTACAATTCTTTCACCTACATAGGCAGACCTGTCAGTACATCTCAGGGAACGCACTAGCCTGTCATTGTCACAGAAAGCAGCACTTTATTGTCTTGATGATAGATGGCAATGGTAAGGTTAGATAGCAGACAAAGGAACTGGATGACACACAAAGCATGGAATAGAGCATGGAAATGTTTACAATGATGGGGTTTTCCTTTTTAGTTTCGGTGACCTACTTGGACTCTATCATGTTAAATGAATAGTGGCTTTCTGCCAAGGCTATATTGTACCCAACTTTACAATTTATTTGTTTTAATTAATAGACTCTACTTTTTGAACAATTTTAGATTTACAGAAAAATTGAGCGGACAGTATAGGGTTCCAGTTTACTCCCCTTCACCTCCACAGTTTCCCCTAATATTAACATCTTGAATAGGTGTGGTATATTTTTTATGATAGTGAACCAATATTGTCATGTTATTATTAACTAAAGTCTATAGTTTACATTAAAGTTTACTCATCGTTGTACAGTTCTATGGGTGCATAATGTAGTGTATCCAACATTACAGTATTATACAAAATAGTTTCATTTCACTAAAATCCCCTTTACTTCACCTATTCAACCCCACCCACCCCTGCCAAACTGTCAACCACTGTCTTTTTACTATCTCTGTAGTTTTGCGTTTTCCAGAAAGTCATATAGTTGGAATCATACAGTAGGTAGTCTTTTCAGGATGGCTCTTTTCATTTAACAATACGCTTTTAAGTTTCCTCTGTGTCTTGTCATGGGTTCATAGCTCAGTTCTTTTTATTTCTCACTAATATTCCATTGTACGGATGTACCACAGTTCATTTATTCATTCCTCTATTGAAGGACATGTTATCTGCTTCCAGTCTTTGCATTTATGAATAAAGTTGCTATAAGCATTCATGTGCAGATTTTTATGTGGACATAAATTTTCAATTCAGTTGGGTAAATACCTAAAAGTGTGATTGGTACATTTTATGCTAAGGTTATGTTCAGTTCTATAAGAAATTGCCAGACTGTTTTCCAAAATCGCTGTATCATTTTTCATTCCCGCAAGCAATGAATGAGAGGTCCTGTTGCTCCACTTTCTTACCATAATTTAGTATTGTCATATTTTTGAATTTTAGCCATTCTAGTAGATATACAATGGTATTTTATTTTTTTAATTTTTGGTTCCTTATTTATGTCTGTTGTTTAGTATACTTTCATACGTTTATTTGCCATCTATCTATCTTCTTTGGAGAGGGTATGTTAGATCTTTTGCCTATTTTTAAATTGTGTGGTTTGTTTTCTTATGGTTAAATTTTAAGCGTTCATTGTATATTTTGAATATAAGTCCTTTAGCAGATATGTGATTTACAAATATTTTCTCCCAGTGTATGGCTTGTTTTCTCATTCTCTTAATAGTGTCTTTTGCATAGAGAAGATTTTACTTTTAATGAAGTCCAATATAATTTTTCTTTTCATGCATCATGCTTTTGGTGCTGTCTGTAAAAACTTGTCAAGCCCAAGGTCACCTAGATTTTCTCACACATTATCTTGTACAAGTTTTATAGTTTTGTGTTTTACATTTATGGCCGAGACTCACTTTGAATTAATTATTGTGAAAGGTGTAAGACCTGTGTCTGGATTCATTTTTTGTTTTGTTTTGTTTTTGCATTTGGATGTCCAGTTGTTCTTGTATGGTTAGTGGCAAAAACTGTCCTTTCTTCATGGAATTGCTTTCATTCCTTGGTCAAAGATCAGGAGACTATATCATGTAGGTCTTTTTTTGGGTTCCCTGTTCTGTTTCATTCCGTTTGTCTTTTCTTTCACCAATACAATGCTTTCTAGATTACTGTGGCCTTTATGGTAAGTCTCAAAATTTTGTAGTGTTAGTCCTCCAAATTTCTTCTTTTGCTTCAGTGACATGTTGGCTACTATGTGTCTTTTGTCCTTGCATATAATCATTAGAATCAGTTTGTTGATATCTTCAAAATAACTTGCTGAGACTCTGTCAGAATTGTATTGAATCTGTAGATCATGTGGATAGAAATTGACATCTTCCCAATATTAAGTCTTCTTAATATTGAACATGGAATATCTGTCTATTTGTTTATATCTTCTTTGATTTATTTCTTCATAGTTGTACAGTTTTCTTCACATAGAGTATGTACATATATGTTAGACTTATTCTTAATTATTTTATTTTTTGAGTGCTTGCCAAATCAGTCTCATAATCTGATCTTACACAGTATTGTAATTGACTAATTCAAATGATCCAAAAATAGGATACATATATTGAAAGACACAGGTGAAACTTGGAGGAGTGACACTAACACATCTCCACAGGTGCTTTCTTCCTTCATTTAAGCAGCACTCTGGTCCAGATTTAATGTACGAGTTTCTAGGTGGTGCATACAGGGCATCACTTAGCCGATGGAAGCTATTTAGGTCATGAAAGATGAATTTTATAATCATTAGAAAAGATTATGTTACTCCAATATGTTATGTTACATTTTCCAGAGTTCCATGCTGCATATTTCCATAAATTCCAGGTTTGTTTACTATAAACAACCTAGACACAGGCAAATCTGGCTAAAAGTTCTCCATAGGTACAGACTTCCTTTTATCTTTCTATTGATTTTCATCAGGAGGAGATTTGGCCTTATTTCTTAACCTTTCTCTCCCCAGGGGAGGGAGTTTGGAGTACAAACCAGTTGCTAACCCTTTCCTTCACTGTGGTGCGTGTGGGGGACTTTGGAGATAGGGGGAATGGGTAAGAAGAGCTTCTGAGAAATTTTTAAGATTCCCATAAATATGAGAATTACCTGGTGTTAAAAAGTTGCATTGATTACCCATATTTTCTTTGTATGTTCTTCTCCTAGAAGAGATACTATATTTTTCTACATTGTACTAGTTCATGCTACTGACCACTTTTTAATGACCCGGCGGACCTCTTTTATTTTTCCAGGTATGTTGAATGATCATGGTAAAATGAATGAATTACAGGTTTTGGATGAATAGAAGTCTATTCCTACTGTTTTCTGAAAGCTATTCAAATCTGGTACTTTCTGACTATATGAACCTAACCTAGACAACTTTTTAAAAATGTCACCTGTGAAATGGACATAATAATACCTTCCTTGCAGGGTTGTTTCAGGGATTAGAAATGATGTAAAAAACACAGAACGAGGCTGGCATATGTCAAGCATGACTATTATAATTATCCATATCACATTTCCGTTATATGCGTGGAATACAAAAAATTTGAGTTCTTCTTGTTTGAAACTGTGTAATGGTACAGTCAGCTTAACTTTACAAAGTTATTCTCTAAAAGTTATCCTTCCCAAATTTATTCTGTCTTAAAAAAAAGACTCATTCAATTCAGTAAACTAGATCAGTATAACATTAGAGCTAGCATACGAGAGGAAGAAAATATTAAATATAGGGACCCTATTTGATAAGTTGTAATTGTAGGGGTTATACTAGTTTTCCCAGTTTCAGTAACAGCGGCCTACTATTTGCATAAAGATGTTAAGAATTATTTTGATCAGGTAGAAAATAAGACAGGAATAAAATCTTTGCCCCCTTGAGGATCGGGTTGAATGAACTCTGAGAAATAAAAAAAATTAATAGAAGATTTTGCTGCGCAATGGTATAAACAGACACTAATTAGAGAGATCAGTATTAAGTTCTATCAATATAGAAGTTAAAGGTTAGAACACCTGAGGCTCACATTTCTTTCTAGGGGCTGCATCTCTCACCGATTATCAGCAAGCCTTTATGACAACGCTTCACAGCCCTGATGTACATTAGAATCACTTGGGGGAGCCTTTAAAAACTTGATTTCTAGGTCTTCAATCAAACCAATTAAATCAGAATCTTTGAGAGTAGAACCTGGGCTTGGAAATTTTAAATGCAACCCAAGTGATTCTAATGAGCAGTCAAGTTTTAGAATCAATGATCTAGTGGCAAGTTAACTGACAAATGACCGAGCAGTTCTGAAAATAACCAGACAATACTGAAAGTTTTATTTCATTACCATATGTCGGAGAAATGGATTTTTAGACTACAACTCCAATATTTGATTGAAAAAGATAAACTTAAGAAATGTAAAAAACATAAATTGGGTTGGGAATCTGTAATTTGTAGACTTACATTCTTTTATATTCCTACTTCAAAGAGAATCTCTCTCTTATTCGAACATGTGTGATTATTGCCTGGGAGAAATTGGAGAAAAATTGTCATTTCCTTTTCTTCTTTTACTTCAAGACGTTTTAAAATTCCCAATTCTTCAAACTGTATAAGTTGTTAGGCCATGCCAGGAAAAATGCAAACATGCTCTCTAGTGGAAGTACGGTTAAGCTTTAGGTCCCTAGTCCCTGGAGCTCTGAATTTGTATACACTGACAGTACACATCACATTAACCAATGCTCATATTTTTGGGGAGGACAATTACAGTATTTGTTTTTACTGGGTAAAAACAACAGGCCGGAATGGAGGCTGAAATCATGATTATGATACTCTAAACAACAGAAAACAGTGAGCCAAAACTAAAGAAGCAAAAGAAGAAATCGTTAATAGGGTTTAAAGTTATAGGAGAAAAAAAAATCTGAGAGGTGACTGTGAAAAATGAGAACTTTCTTCAAAAGGTTGAGAGGCCTTGAAATGTACTTTTTGTGAAAGCAAATTATTTTTATCATTTGAATTACAAATGAAGTTTTGATGAAATTGGACTGATGGAGGCAATTATTATTATCGTCTCAAGGCTGAGAAAATTGCCTAATTTCATACAAAAGGGGGAAAGTACCAGCTGGTGAATGCAACACAAGTCAGAATCTTGCACCTATGCTTGAATATGTGTAGGTTAAAATACGAGAAGTTCTGTGCTGGGCTCTCATGAGTCCTATTATTTTTGTATTACTAACAGATGTTTTCAAGAAATTTAAAGTATTTGGAACACATTTAGAAACAAGTTGATAGAAATCCAATATGTGTTAGAATATATAATACACATAGTAAGACATTAATATTCACAAACCTAATATTGATGCAACTACTGATGGAAGAAATTCAATAAATTGAGATTTAGTGTATTGCAAATCTGTGTCCTTTCATGGTAAAGCTCTGCTTCTGAAAAATGGTGTTCTAATTACATTTTGTAAAGATTTATTTCTACTTTTACATTTTTTACAAGTCAATCCCCAAACGTGGCTATTGCTTTTCCTAAATGTTAAAAATTTGCATTAAGAAAGCTTGAGGATTTAACAATATGCTAACAAAATTACAAAAAAAAATTTCCATAGGAGGAGCACAATTTTATAATTCCTATAAGCAGGTCATAATATTAGACAAATTTGGAGGGTAAAAGCAACACCAGTTGATCTTTATTCCCTTACACAAAAGGGAATTTTTTAAAGGAAATATATTGGAAGTTTACAGACCTGAATGTAGGCAGAGAATCCAGGCTAAAATCCAACAGGCAGTGCATGGGAAAGGCAACAGAACCATCACCAAGTTCTTAAACAAGAACACTTGGAAATAATGTTATTATTAGCATCTACAACTCTTTTCAATCCCAAGATTTGAATTCTAGGGGAGGTTTTGCGTAGGTCACATTATACACCTGTCCCTTGACTTGTGTAATGAGGAAGAGATAATTTCTCTAATCAGTGTGTGTTGAGGTAGTGTATGTATGTATGTATGCATGTATTTATTTTTAAATTTTCTTAGAAAAAAAGAAAGCAATTTTCCTGAAGTTTTAACTTAGGCCAAGATGTGAATGAGTGGTCTTTATTACTATAGGTCCCGTACATAATAAAAATTGTGTGCTAAGAACATCCCTATGCTCCTCATATGTGAGAATTATTAGAACTGAAACCTGGATGAAATGAGGCCTGTGTTTTCATAGAGCTCCTGATCAAGTAGGATTATAAGTATCTACTGAGCTAAGAATCCAATTATCCTACTTTCTAAACCCATGCTCTTTTTCAGTTAGAATACTGAGAGCACATTTGATTTCCAATTTCCATTATAATGTGTCAAGCAGAACACTTGTATTTTTCTGCAAGCCATAAATGCTGTAGACAGGCCATGTGAGGATAATATAAAATGGAAACTTGGATCATCTAACTCTTGGAATACTTTATTTGGTTCCATATTTGCAAAGCTATCCCCATCCTCTGACTTGGGAAGCCCTTTCAAAACAAGGTATTATCTCAATTCATTTGTAATTTAAAAAAATGGTTCTTTTGTTTCATGGTATATGATAAAACACTTATTTTTCCATTCTAAATAATGGCAATTATGATTTGATGTTACTAAACATTACATTATACATTTCCTTTTAATACATGTATTTAATACAATCTTTAATTATATTTTTATTTGTATATTAGACATATTTAGTTGCTCAACCATTCTTCCTCTTTTTTACTTGCTAACACATGTCAAATAGAGTTTCTCCAGTAAAGTACCCAGTCTAAAGGGATAAATTACTTTGTGTTTAATTCTATAATGACATTCTTATTCTTCTTTTCCAATGAATGTTCTAGGGATGGGCATATACATAGTTCTGGCCCAAGAGACATAGGGAACATCTGTTAACGTTTATGGGCAACATTTAACATTCCATGTTAAAAGAGAAGGGATTAAGAATTCTGCCTTTTTCAAGGACACTGTCTTGTAAGATTGTAATACCTTAGCTCCTATACTATATTGAGGCCATGAGAAAAAGCCAAGGGACACTCGGAGAAATGCCTGCTGCTAGCCTTCTTGACATATGAAACAAATATCAGAGTAAGTCTGTGTTCAGTTATCTACAGTCAAAAACAATTCTAACTGGTGCACTAGAGATACTGTATATAAATTTGGTTTGTTTTCCATTTAAGAAGTGATAAACATAATTTATCTAACTTATGTAAGGAAAATATATCTTATTGACAAATATTCACAAATTATAATGTCATTTGTTATTTGGATTAAATAAGAGTTTAAAAGTACTAAAAAGTATCTTGCAGTTACTGCATCAAAAATTGAACAAATGCTGAAAAGTGGTCAGTATAGTATACTTTTTATGATTTGCTGAAGTAAAGGGATTTTAGGCTGCTATTTTCAAGAACTTATTCACAAAGCACATATTGTACGATGGTTTTTATTTCAAATAAATTTTTAAAAATTTTGTAAATTATCTTCATCACTTGAGTCACATGTTTATAATTTTCATTTTAACATTGGTTTTGACCTACTAGAAACATTGCCATACTTGCAATAATTCAAAACTATAATTCAATTAGGGAAAGAAAAAGCTAAACTAGTCATGTACACTCATCCTCAACGATGTGTAAAAACTCCCAAAGGGTATTTCATATTCATGATAAAAATAATCAATATCAACAGAAAGCATTAATGTCCAACTCTTGACAAATGCATTAATCTGTCCAACCCTCCAGAAACTTTGAACTCTTTGCAACACAAAAAAATCTTATGAAATAATTTTTTCCTGGCAAGCGATACACCACAGACAAGGCAGTATAGTCTGTGGAAAATCCAATAACTAGAAGTTATACTAACCTGAATTTGAATTCCAGCTTTGCCACTTCCAAGTTATTTAATCTTAGTGGGAAATTGTTTAATCTCATTGTACATTAGTTTCTTCATCTGTATAATGGGAAAAATAGTGGTTGTTCTAAAGAATCTTTGCAAAGATTAAATAGAAAGATTAAACTTAAAGCTCTTAGAGGACTGCCTGGTACAAAGTAAATGCCTTCTATATTTTCTCTACAGCCATTTGAGAGTTCTCTGAATTATACTATTATATTTCGAGGCAACTAACATCAATGTAATGAATATGATGTCCGCTTTGCAAATAATCTAGATTTCCTATTAGTCGGTGAGGTGAGCTGCCATAAACTTCCTGAAATTCACAGTTGATTTTCCCAACTCTTCCATTTTAAAAAAGTCAACATTATTATTATATTTTTCTTAAGTATAACCTGCTGCAGAGCATTGACATAACCTCCCCACTGTGAGGTTGTTGTGAAGATTCTGTAGTTTATAAATTCTCTGTATTTTATTAATGTTTTTATTTCTTTCTCTCTTATTTATTTATTTTTCTCCCCAAAGCCCCAGTGCATGGTTGTATATCCTAGTTGTGGGTTTATTAACCATTTTAATAAAAGCTCCACAACCGTTTGTTACTGAGGACGCGTCTATTGGCAGTGTCTCTTTTAATTTTGATGAAATGCAATGGTACTGTGTTTCTATCAAAATCTTCTTTTCATGAGCCACTACTGGAGACTTTCATGATGAATGTCACGTGTGAGGTGATACTATAACTTATCACTTAAGTTACTAAAAGCTCAGCAATGGGCCAACTGATGCAGATATTCTAGAGAAGCAATAATATCATTAATTTGCTAAATCTGTATGAACCATGTAAATCTCTGAGCAAGACATGATAACTCCTATTAAGAAATGTCCATGCAATCATATGATAGTTCATCATAATAAACCCTGGGTTCAGCCAATTTCAATGATCTACACAATATTTACCAGAATAAATAGGAAATACCTTATTGCTTAAAAATGAGTTTAATAAACAGAATTTCACTCTTTTTCTGATGCAGTATACTAGATAATATGAAAACTAAGTATAAAACAAAGAGTTCCCTCCAAATATTCATATTTCCTTAATACCCTTGTATTTTTAAGCTAGTTTCTCTGGAACTATGTTCAGGAAAATTTTCCCATGACTTGTTAATAGTTAGTTTGAGTGTGAGGAGAATGTTTTATGACTATGGAACACTTTTATTTTATAACCTGCCTATTGACATCTTTTCAGAATTAGTGTCCCACTGAATACAGCTTGTGACATGCTTTTGTGATTCTTATTCCCTAAAAGATACTGCTAAGGAGTGAAGTCAAAATAATGCAATCTTAATGCTAAACTCAGTGTTGGTTTGTCTGAAAACCATTAGGCTTTATGTACTCACACTCTGTAGAATACATAAATATTACCAACTTTGTACACATAAAGGTAAAAGAGTCATAGATGACCCGCTGCCTATACCAAAAACAAAGTTAAGACATATAAAATTGAATTATTATCAGAAAAAAATCCACTTTATTTCATTGAATTATATAAAATTTTACTCATTATTTATTGATATCATTTTCATTCTGGCTAAAAACACATAGTTGATAGTAGGTCTCAGGCAGTAGATTGGTTTGTTCTGAAGATTATTGTCTGAAGAAACAGTAACTGATTCATAAGTAATACTGTTTTCAACCATAAATTGTATACAAAGATATCTGTTGATAAAGATAGAAACATATGAAACCATCATCAAATGAAATTAAAAGCATTCTCCAGTCTACTTCCTATTCATATTTTCCAGCTTTTCACTGTGGTTTACATATGTAAAGATATTTCCATTCTTTACTATCGTAGTAAAATTAGCTAGATTTTTCTGATTTTTTGAAATATTAGGCAGATTTCTGATGTAATCCATAGCATACAGAATTAACCTTCAAAATCTGAGGAGCATGCATTTTATTTTTTACCTGGAAAGATAAAATATTTTGGGATTTAGCTAAACACCACCAAAAGACTTATGTGAAATGTATAAACTATAGTCAAATTGTATGTTCTTTATAATATTTAATAACCTAAAACTCTGCTCTACTCGCTAGTCCCAAAGTCTTCTGACAACAGGAGTCTTAGAAACCCCTTCTGACTCTAGTGTCAATCAGGCCTGGTAGTTCTTTTGCAATGAGGCACAAGTGGCCAACATTATCACTAAATTTACCAGATGTTGGGTGTCATGGAGACACTATTTAAAAATAACTTGTTTGTTTTTAATATTTTGAGCTTTGTTTATCAATTTTTTCCTTATATTTTAGAAATCTGTTTCTTCACAATAGGCTTAAAAGTGTACATAAATACATAGTATCAATTTTTTTAAAAAAAGAAAACACCTTTAAATTCATGTTACAAAGAAACTGTGATGCCATGTCATACTTCTAAACAAATTGATTTCAATATTATATTCTTGATGCATTCATATATCCAAAAAATGTTTATTGAGTTCTTTCTTACTATGTGCCAGGAAGTGTTCTTGGGATATAATGATAAACAACTCAAAGTCCCTACTCCATTCCAGTGTGGAAGACACTGAGAGATAAAGAAGACACATAAGAAATAAATGATGTTGGATAGTGATAAATGTTATAGAGCTGCGCTAATATGGTAGCCACATACAAATTCATGAAAATTAATCAAAATAAAAGATTCAGTCCTTGTATCATACTGATTGTGTTTAAAGTGTTCACATGTGATGATTGATTACCCTGTTGGAGAAAATGGATATAGAACATTTCATCAACATAAAAATTCAATTCATGAGTGCTGTAACTATCAAAAAATAAAATTAAAGCATAGAGTCAGGATGGAGACTAGATAAAGAATAAGATTATATTTTGTTAGTTGGTGGTGACAATGGGGCTGCTCAGGGACGTCTCTATCAGGAGGTGACATTTGAGTAAATAATTGATTCAACCAAGAGAGTGGATCATGTGAGTGTTTGGATGAAGGGCTGCCCAGTCAAAAAGTTCCCTCTACAAACCTCTCAGTAATTATGAAAGTTTGTGATTTGCACTTTTTCAGAAATAATTATAATAGTTATCATCAACCATCTCAACCAACTCTAAAAATTCCTGGAGGCATTATAATAACACGTTCGACTTAAAAAATGATTGAATTACAATGGGAACATTTTAGTGTTTTTTAAAATTAATTTCAGTCTTATTATTATTCTAGTTTGGGAATTTTAATACTCATAAAAGATATCTCAGACCAAATCAAATCTATAAATCCAAAGGTTGTAGTGAAACTAATCAGAATTACAAGTGGTTACAAATTTCTTGTGTTTTTCATGGTGTGGTTTTATACTTATAGTCATGTATTTCTTTACTTTTACTCATTTTAAGAGATTGTAAATATCTTGGTTAATTTATGGCAAGAAATTCAGATATATTTGGGGCTAACACTAACTTCATGAATTATTCTAAAAGAATTTTAACAGCAACCGAGGAAAGGAAGGTTAACTATCAAGGCATGTATCAGAAGAAGAGTCAGAAATAATGACCGTAAGTTAAAAGGAATCAACATAAGCCCTTGATTTCAAAGATGGTAGAATAAGATACTGTTATTAATCACAATATTGTTGAACTTAGGAAAAAATGACAGTGTGCAAAGGAATGTGGTGAACCTACACTTTCCCCCCATTGGTTTAAACAGTAGACTATATCTAAGTAGATTTATGTTTTGTAGCATATTTTTTATATGACACCTAAAATAATGTGCCCATGGGGTTACACCAATTCAACCAAAATATTTAATCAGAATTTTTCTGAAGAGATTAGTCATACTGCATACTGTCTGGCTAGTTAAAATTTGTTTGCTAGAATTGCTAACTTTAAATTTTAATTCAGCAAGAATAATCAATTTTAAAGTGTATTCATCCTGCCATTTAAAAATTTAATTATATCCTTATATTTGAAATTTATTAAACCTAAATTTAACTTTTAGCTTTTCTTCATAAATTTTTCTCACTAGCATGAAAAATAGAAATAGATTTTTGCAGAATCTTAAACTCATTAGGGTAAATCAGTGTTATTTAGAAGTACTGATTATGACTATGCAGGCATTTCCTCTCTCTTTTTGGATAGAATGTTACTCCTTCTTTTTATATACATATTTTATAAATTTATTTATACCTTTGTTATATTTTAATCAAATGACATAAAACAGATTCTACTCCCATTTTATTTAAAATACCATCCAAAAGTTTCAGTTATTAAAAAAGTTATTAAACTTTTGTCTTATGCATTTTAAAGTCCACCTAAATATTTTATACACATTGGGCTAGTTCCTGGGAATCCTAAATAAGCACAATGCTTTTTATATACCCTAGGAAATATATCTATCGACTTTTTGTGAGTTGCTTACTTTAATAAACATTTTAATTCAGCATGTATTGTTGAGCATTTACTGTGATGTATTACAGAAATGTAAGATATGTTTTCTATTTTCATATCCCTAGGACTTAATAGGAAATTGGTAGTCTTACTGGGGAGACTAGACAAGATGTAGATGGCCAGGGGATACATAATGGGTGAAATGGGAGTTGACTTCATTCTTAAGGATGATTAGATACTACAGGCAGAGTTTATACGAGGAGTGGATCTTAGACAAGTTTACTTTTTAAAATGAATTTCAAGGTTTTGTATGGGACTTCACTGATGACAGATAATGTATAAACACATGTAAAATAACTTTTTTTTCTATATAATTGGGAGCTTCTTAAAAGGAAAGATGTTGTCCCTCAGCATCTAACAGAATATTTAGCATACATTGGATTCTGATTAAATTTTGATTAAATTATAAATTAATAAGTTAATAAATAAATGGTTTAATGAGTAGATAAAAAATAGATATCACTATCCAAGAGTTATATAGGTCAAGTACATATTAGCTATAGTATGTTAATGTAGATTCTTGCTGTTAGTACTGCAATGTGAAGTCTCCCACTCTGGATATTGGGTAAAGAAAAATTAGTTATTTTTGGCTTTTTATTTGGATTCTAAGTTTTGACAATTTCCTTGTATAAATTTTGTGAGCTCAGAATGCCATAGATTATCTGATAAAATGAGAATGACAAAAAATCAGGACAACAATGTGAGATACTAGTTACTAATTTAACCTTTGGCCACAGTTTCTAACTCTTTTTTTGTACATACCTAGATAGCGAGTATTCCTTTTTACTGTTTTTGTTAAAATCCTACCTTTATAATTGACCATATACAATATCCAGGTTAAACACTTGCTCAATCTCTTACTGCACTGAGTTTGCTCCCTTCTGTAAACTTTCTTTGGACTGGCTTCTTCCCTCATACAAAAGAGAGAAGTATTTTTTAGTTATTGAAGCTTATAAAGGTAAGAGTTCTGAAGCTACATTCATTAAGTGGTTACGTTGGGTTAGGACCTGGGTTATCTGCATATACTCTATCTTACCAACCTCATTTCACTCCTTGGAGTAAGATCCCCCTAATTCATATTCCTCTAGGCACAGCAATCCACCAAGAGTGAACATGGCATCCAGTCAGTCCAATCATAAGGAATCTTACCACTATTGCTGAAGCTTCAGGAAAAGGGACTCTCTCTTCCTATTGTACGTGGAGTTATGAAAAAAGAGTTTATGCTATAGGAACCGTGCCTCATGAGGGGTGATATTAGATACTGGAACAAATCCAAAGGAAAGAAGACTAAGAGAAAGAGAGAGAGAACTCCAGAGCCTTGTGAAACTGAGTCTCTTCAATAAGCTGCATTTTAAGTCAACCCTCCAAAACCCTACTCAGTTTGATGAATGAATAAATCTTGTAGATTCTTAAGCCACTTTTGGGTCAGCTTGTTTCCTTTGGAACAACTCTGGAGCAGATTGATGCAAATAGCGTGTGGAAGTCTTACCTAAACCCAGGTTACCTGACCACTAAACTCCATGCTCTATCCACTACCCCACACTGCTGGTTTCAGTCTCCTTGTTGCTTTTGAAGCTCCATCTCTGCTTCCAAATTGCTTTCTTCCATTTCTAAATCCTGCTGTCTTGAATATATCCCCCCCACTATGAACAACACTGTCCAAATACCTTCTTATCTTTTTTATTCCTGTTATTTTGTATGTGTACAACTTGCTCAATTTATGACCTAAAATTTATTTTCTCACTTTAAAATTTGAATATCTCATTGTTTTTCTTTGAATATGCTCCCTGGACTGATTTGCTGTCATTCTCTCTGGTACTTCTGTAGTGTTTCCCATGGCCATTCTTCAAATTTTGACTCCTGTGTATTCCTATTGCCTCTCTTTTAGTTTCCAAACTTTTGACTCAGTATTAGATCAAGTAAACTTCTTACTATAGTATTTGACTAATGCATGAATTTGATCACCATCCCCATAAAATTTAGTTATTCTCAGCTTTGTGATAATGCTCTAGCCTCAACTACAATTTCAGTCATAATCCTTATAAACCAGTTCACATAAGTCCTTTGCTGCTGACACTTTGCTGTTCAAAATATTGAGCTCAAATATGATCTGCTTTAAATCAGCAAGCCAGTTGACTCTATAGTTCATACTTCAAAGAGAGAAAATAGCATTGAATTGTCTGTTGAGCGTCCTGGTGTCAAGGTGGTCTGTCAGGACAATGAGCCAAACTGAAAGTAACAATCAAACTTTTATTCATTCACTGTGACTGTGCAAGCAAGAGGCCAAAAAGAGAGGCACAGGCTCCCCAGTGTTCCGTTTCCCCTCAAGGAATGGCACCAGATGAAAGTCAGATGCATGCAGTGCTGAAGGAGGGAATTGTCTCACTGCTGAGGACCCCAAACAAAAGCTGAGTATCTCCTCTATAAGGAGGCTTCTAAATGGATGTGCCTGGGCTGGGAATGCAAATATATGTATGAGCATGGCTGGTCCAGGGGAGCCTAAGTTCTTGACTGCAACTTCCTCTAGAAAACTGCAATGCACAGACTATGCAGCAAATCTGGTGTGAGAAGGGTTCCTTCCTGAGGCCTGCTGGGCAAAGACTTGCAATTATTTATTTGAGCCTGGAAGATAGCACATCGCATTTCAGCCTGGAATTGGATTCCTTATTGTCTATTACTGACTTTATTGGAGAACAAATATTTAGGGCACAGTGTTTCAAGAAAGTATGTTTGAAAACCATCCATTTCCCAAGGAGCTCATGTATATAATCTTATATTAAGTAAGATTACCAAAACTGCATATTATTCTACCTCTGATAGAATGCTTGCTTTGAGGTTATTTTAGGTCACCTAAACAATTTTCATTGATTAGCACTACTACTCAGGAAAAAATATGGTTGTGAAGCCTTCTTTGCATTTGACTCTCGGGATGTTGATGGGGATACTATCTGCTACCATGTAAAATTCAGTATAAACCTACATTAGAGAAATTCAGAAATGTTAGTAAAGTTGTTCCCTAAAGCTAAAGATGAGTGTAATTTCATTCCATGAAGTGATACGTTTCCCTCTAAGTACAGAAGCAATCATATACTACGTATTTTCATTTGAACATCCAGAAAGATCAGCGTTAAATCTGAAAGTTTGTTCTAATAAAAAACACACCATGGTTTATATAAATACCCTTATATCTTTTTTTTTTTTTTGAGGAAGATTAGCCCTGAGCTAACATCTGTTGCCAATACTCCTCTTTTTGCTGAGGAAGACTGGCCCTGAGCTAACATCTGTGCCCATCTTCCTCTACTTTATCTATGGGACACCTACCACAGCATGGCTTGACAAGAGGTGTGTAGGTCCCCACTTGGGATCTGAACTGGTGAACCCCAGGCCGCCAAAGTGGAACATGTGAACTTAAGTGCTACGCCACCCGGCAGGGGCCACCAAGCTGCCACTCCCTGTTATATTCTATTAAAGTGGACTTCCAGTTATGAATTTTCCCTGGTATGTGCTTGTTATTTATTAATCATACCTCACTAGTTTATTACATACGTCTTTGACTGCTATTTCAAATATTATATAGAAGGAAATGAGATAAATATTTTTTAAAAATTTAGAGTAAAATTGTTTTGACTTGTTCAAAAAGTATAATATAAAAGCTTTTAACAACATAGTCTTTATTATGGAAAGAATTTTATTCTATACTACCCAGAGCATGGGAGGATATACAAGAATTGTCTCAAAGAATAAATCTTTAATAATTTTACTTATAAATAATGAGTGCATATAAAGTCCAACTCCATTACATGTATTATTTGTAGAATCAGGCTTTACAAATGCTACTACAAAGAGTGGACAATCAGTCTGTCAAATTAATTTTTTATGATAATAACTGGAAATATAAATCCCATAATACCTTATCTCTATGCATTACCTCCTAATGATATTAAAAGCATAATAAGATTATTTTTTTAAAAAAGAAATAGGAAATACATCTAATGCATGATGAGTGAGTTCATTATTTAAAAGCCATGGGACAAATAAATTTTCAAAAGCTCATTATTCTAATCAGTCATCATGTATCTACGGAAACAATCATTTATTAGTACTCAAAATAGAGAATTAGGTTCTCAATTATATATCCAGAATCAGCCCAAAGGTGAACCTAAATCTGCACATACACACTGGCTTTTATAGTGTGAATACGTGATTGATGGTCAATGCTCCCTTTAAGGAAAAGAGCAGAATGTGAATTTCATTTTGTCACTCCAAGGCTTAATTATAATTCTAGAAACGGGAAGTAGTACTTTTAAGTACCCATATTTGACACTCTCAGATCATTTGAAAGTTTGGAATTTGTTGTAATATAGAATCCTAACAAGTTTTCTTATAAAATCTCATTTTGTATTATGTCTGTTCATTCTTATTTGATATTTGTTATAGGACAATATCAATAATAGTAATTGCAGTGGCAATAAAAAGTAATGCCTACTATTTCTTGTCCCCTTATACAGACCAAATCTCCAATGCTCAAAAAGAAAAGAAGTTTACATTAGTACAGATAAATAAGATAATATGAAAATACGTGTATAAGTTTCATAATGTTACAAAGCTACTAATTGATTTAATGGGGATTCATATTGGGTTTCCGTAACTGTACATCATTTTTTTTACATTATGTATACAAATAGATATCTGTGTACTGGATATGTTAGATTTTATCATCAATCATAAAGCATGAAGATATTTGCTGGAGATATTTACCCAAATATGGGAAAAATATACAAAACATCAAAATGGTAATGACACTTCATGGGATGAAGCTTTTAAAAATAATAACTATGGATAAGTAAAAACCATGACAATTTTACTCAAATTACATCTGTGTCCTAAAGAATCATAAATTTGCCTTAATAGAAGTGTTTGATTGAATATTGAGAGAAAAAAAGAAAATTGCTAGCTCTTAGAGGAGCCATACAAGTAACATAAATTAAAATATTGAATCTGGCTGAGTATGACGTAGCAGTTGTTGAAGAGAAAAAGTATATAAACATTTCAGTAGAAAAAGAAATTTGATATAAATTAATGTCAAAATTCTTAGTAAATTAGGAAAAGAAGAGACTTCCTAAACTAGTTAAAAAGTATCTATTAAAATTATTTAAGACAAACAGGATCCTAAATTGGAAATAATAGAAATTTATTTTTTCCTTTAAAATCAGTGACATCTATTTCAGGTCCTAGCCAGCAAAATATAATAAGAAAAGAAGCTAGAGATTTAAGATTTGTGAAAAATAAAAATATTATTATTTTATACATAATGTATGTTTTGATGTAAACATTTACATATAAACCAAATTACTAGACAATTTAACATAAAATTATTAGACAAATATTAGAACAACTTATAAAGATAATTGGATACTATTAGCATGCAAAAATCAGTTGCTCTTCACTACATCAATGACAGATATGGAGAAAAGATAATTGAGAAGAAACAATTGACAATAAGATTCCAGACATCACAACCAGTATAAAAAAAGATAGATGATATCTTTATAGGAAAAAACATAAAACATTGTTAAGTGAATTAAAGAAAACTAAAATAAAAGGAGGAATAGAAAAGCTGGATTTGATAAGTTTGTCTAGTCTTTCTAAATTAATATAGAAATTCAACATAATTCCAATCATAATCCCAACTTATAGTTTATGAAATTTGTTAAGCTGGTTCTAAAGTTTATATGAGTTAAGGGCCAAGAAGAGCAACAAACAATTATGAAGAATTCCACTACCATTCCCAATTAAAATGCTTATGTATCGTTTAAGAAATCCTTCCCTATCTCAAAGATTAAAATGTATTTATTAAGAAGTACACAGTAGGGCTTACTATTTAAAATTAATCAATGCAATAATTTTAAAATTAAGGCCTTTTGTTCTTCAAAACAATGAGGGAAATGCAAATTAAGACAAGGAATGGAAATGATTTTATACTCATTGGTTTGTTATTGCATGATAAAGTTGAACATTCACATATCCTGTGACTCAGTGGTTATCAACCTAGGTATATAACCAAGATAAATTTTTCGTCTGCACTTTGGGAGTTGTGTACCAGAACATTCATAAAGATGCTATACACAATGGCATAGTACAAAATGAGAACACAATCTAAATGTCTATGACAAGACAGAGGATAAATAATTTGGGATACTTAGCAATAGTAAAATTAATGATCTGCAGGGCTGTTTACTAATGCATGAATCTCAAAAGAACAATAAATGAAAACGTCACTCCAAATTACACACTTAATTATGTCCTTCTTAAATAGTTAAAAAGATTCAAAATTAAATATATGTCTATTTACCTGCAGTCACTTACACGATACATACAATTGAGATAAAAATATCTGAAGAGAAAAGTAAGAAAATAACAAAAAATAGAAGGACGTGGTTAATTTGGGTGGAGAGATGCAGGAGCATGGGATGGGGAGCATCACATGGATAGATGAAAATTATACTCAATGTCTCAGCCTCTGGAAAGGGTGGTTGTTTCATGGAATATATTGCTTTATTATGAAGAAAGAAAAAGGAAGGAAGGTAGGAGAGGAGGGAAATATAAATGAATGAATGAACAAATGAAAGCTGTGTGTGTGCCAATGAAAAAAATATACCATACTCCTAAGATCATGATTAATCCAATTCTATTTACTCGAGGGTGATAAAAATGTATACACATATGTGCCAAGTAGGTAAGAAACTTTTGTGAGTAGTTGACATGCTTATAAAGAAATGCTGAAATATTTGAAAATTATTCAAGGAACAGGGAGCACATTTTACTTATTCTTTGAGTGAATATTCAATGAGAGTCTATGCTATAAGCCAGGCATAATGCTAGGTACTCAGGACAGAGTCATGAATAGTTTAACCATGGTTCTGGCCTTCATGAAAATGCTCCCATGGTTTCCATATGTTTTAAAATATATGACAGAGAAATTATAAATTGTTTTCTCTATGATCTATCGTGAGTTGAGACTCATGATACCCAAGTTACCTGAGGTGATGGGGTAAGGAAATATGCATCTCATGAAGTTAGATGAATCCTCCAAAAAATTTAGAGCCATTTTATTCTCTGGCCCAAACTTTGAATAAATAGTTCTAGAAATGTTATGTCTTTTGCAAAAGAAATTAATTTTTTGTGTGTGTTTACAGAAGATTGGCCCTGAGCTAACATCTGTTGCCAATTTTCCTCTTTTTGCTTGAGGAAGATTGTTGCTGAGCTAACATCAGTGTCAATCTTCCTCTATTTTATGTGGGATGCCACCACAGCATAGGTTGATGAGCAGTGCTAGGTCTGTGCCTGGGATCTGAACCTGCAAACCCTGGGCTGCCGAAGCAGAGCAAACAAACTCAATCACAACACCACCCACCTGGCCCCAGAAATAAATTTTAAAATGTAATTCACTTTCCATCAAATTTGGCAGACTACATTTATGTTCTAGTGGAATTAGAACTTTGGGACATTTTACATCACATTATTCTTGGTGAATGATAAAATTCATAAGTGCTTTTGCCTAATGGAATATTACATTTTTTCGCTTTCAGGTGGTCTGTAATTTATAGTAATGAACAATAGGATTGTACAGTTGACTCTCATTTATATTTTACACATATTGATTGCAAATTTTAAATATTTGTATCTCAGTCAGTTGAAAGAGGCTGTTCTGTGTGTGTCTATGTGTATGTGAGTGTGTGTGTAATGTAAGTGGATCAATAACCCAGTTTCTTTCTTTTCCCAAGACTATGTTGCAGAAAATAATCAGCATACTGTGGGCAATGCTACAGAAGGATTTGTCAATGTCTAACAGGACTAGGATATCTTCTGTGTTTGCCTCACACAAATTTCATAAGTTTTCACTATTTTCAGGTGCCAATGCATTAAGTTGTTGAGCACATAAACAACTTCAATAAAATAGCATGCAATTGCAAGGTAATTGTAGTCATCACATTTCCTCGATGCTAACGATAAAAGAATCTCTTCCTTAGGCCCCCTAAAGGAAAACAGCCCATAATCCCTTTCACTTTTTGCCATAAAAACAGCTGTTTGATGACTGTTCAGCTTAGTTTAGAACATTTCACTTTTTTTTTTCTTCAAGAGATTAACAGGAGACAGATGCTTCATTTGACTCTTCTCTAAGGTACATCTTTCATGAGGAAATAACTGTATTAATCTCAGATACTCTCAAAAGTCTTAGCTTTTGATCTTTAGTCAGGTCCTAGCATTTTGTTTACATCACATTAATTTAAAACTCATTTAGACCGATTAGCACAGGACTTTTGATGTGCTGTGTTGAACAGTTACTTCATTTTTTTTCGGTGATTCATAATTATTTTTCACAAGACCATATTTTGGATGGTACACATTAAAATTGTAAAAATTGTGGAAACGATACTTATACAAAGAAGGACGTAGATATACGTAGATATCTCATTTTTCATATGTAGCCAGCAGTAAGTATTTTTGAAGAGAAAATGTCCTAACAGCTATTTACATTACCTGGGGCTACCAGGTTGATCAGCAAGAATGTTTGTTAAATGACATCCATAGTAAAAGCAATTGTCTTAAGGTCGCTAATTTTTTTATATGGTTTGTTTTCTGCGTAATTTATTTTAAATTTTGTTTATATCCTCTCTCTCTAAACTAGAAAACATGCAGAGTTGGTTCCAGTGACGGGAAGGAGAGTTACTGCCTATCTTACGTTTTTCCAGTGATAGCTACCTGAATACATCATGTTTTAAAATTTCCTAATAAATATTTTGTTAAATAAATGAGAAATGAGGTTGCCAATGTGATGGGATAATGTATCAATACATTAATTTGTATTTTTCTTACTATTATAGTCCCACTGATATCTGTCTATCTATATCTATCTATACTAGGTAGATGATACATAGATAGACAGATAGGTAGATAGATATGTCAGATTGGTTTTCAGGGTTTTTCTCTCTTCTGATTCAAAAAGTTTTAAGTTTTTCAACTAAATTTGGTCTCCTCAGTCTAAAAAGAATGTTTTGTGTTGTGAAGGCTATATTTTAATACAACAAAATAACGCTTAAACCCAGGCATTTGTTTTAAGAATATACTGCCACACTAAATGGGTCTGGTGATAAGCCTGGAAGAGGTAGATTTTCCCTGCTCACAAAGATTAAAAAGTAGGTTACTTGGAAGTGGGCGATGATGGCAGATTCTGCAAGTGAAGTGAGCACTGTGACCTGCATCCTGAGATAGGACCTCTGAGGCGATGGCAGTGGGTCCCTGGAGGTTGAACACTAATAGCAGATGTTCTTTGACAATGTTTAGCATGGAGGAACTGGAGCTGCCAGCCCCAAATGACCAAATATGCTAGGGAATAAAATTCCAGTGACTACCATTCTTGGGCCACAGATCAAAAGCCTTTTATCTCTTTTCCAGGCATCTCATAAAGCTCCAGGTCGTCAGAATCTTGCATAATTTTAGGAAGCAGGAAGGACCATCCTCCACTTCATGATGCAGAAGCACTTCCTCACCCACCTTCTCTCATTGGATGAAGTTGAGTCAACATTTAGCAGCTTTAAGATGGATACAATAATGTGAAGCTTCTTAAATCTAAGTGCTGCTCGGTATATTTTCACGATTACACAAAAATCTGCCTGACATCTTGGCATAAGAGCAAGCTTAGGAAGACCATATTTGAGCTGTCATCTCATAGCAGCAATGATCTATATTGTAACAGCTGAATCATAGGCTTGATTGATCATTTTCATGCACATTCATCAAGAAGGATCGTAAAGCCTGCCTTACCATCCATAAGTGTCTATTTTACTTCTAGAAATGATTATTTTTTCCTAGGTGACAAATCTCAGGGCAGATTCTTCCTATAATTAAGATCCAACATGAAAGGAAAGGATACTTACATACAAAGACACAAGTAAAATAAGAAAAACATACCTTATGAATTTAGAAAATATCTTTTCTTAGAACAGAAATATTAAGCCTCTAAATCTACCATATTTATTAAAGAAGATGCAAAGAATTGTATAAGATAAGTGAAAAGAGTTTAGGAAGAACGTTTTGAAAAGTGTTTGGAAAATTTAAGGTTATTACATGCCATAAGTTTCTAATCCAAAGAGCCATTAATTTATTCATTAATTTATTAATTTCACTAGTTCATTAATTTATTCAACTGTCGGTCATTGAGTGCCTCTTTGATCAGCACTTTCTCCCTCAATTAAATGGCTACTTCATGTCTTCCAGTAGAAAAATGCAGGATTCATTTATTTGATGATGAATTGCTTCAAATGAGATAAAAAGAAGAAAATACAGAGATTCTTTAGTCCTCTTGAGGCTTATTTTTAACAACTTATACTGATATTGACCATTTAATTTCTATCTTGTTTTATTCATATTACACTTGGATTGTGGCCACAGAATTGCTTCCTGGTGAGAACCGAGCCAAAAGATGAGAAGAATCAGGAGAGACTGGAACACCTTGGTCTGGTAAGTCAGAAATAAGTGAGCCTTTTGGCTGCAGAATGGCCTCCGGGATTTGGGGAGCAATAGATAGATTATCATTCTTCCTTTTAGCAGCTGGCTTTGGGGCAGGCAACTGGCATCTTGACAAGGGCTATGAGAACCTATTGCATAAGAAGGGCTATTTGAAATCTAGCACAGAAAATGTCATGTGGACAAGGACAGTGATGGTAAAAGGAATGGTGTAGGCAGAAGCAGAGAAGGAAACAAGGCTGGCTTTGTTCTAGCCTTTGACCTAGGTGGCCCCCAGAGAGAGCTTGGCCCAGTGCACAGCCAAGGGTGGGCAGGGAAATTAACTTCCCCATAAAGTATCAGGCAGGTGTAGTTGCAATGACATCCTTGAGGACAATGCAGTGGTCAGACTGTGTCAGGGCAGGGGCAACAAACCTAGCAGTATAAATCCCTATAGTCGATGTACTCAGATGCAAAATCAGAGATGCTACATGAAGACTACAGAAATTGATGCTACTGATGGGTACAATGAAATTCATTTGGAAGTGTCTTCTTGGATCCACCTAGAGACAAAGACACTGATGGTAAAAGGGACGGATAACCTGGGGACACATGGGGACAACCTGGACTCCTCTCTTTGAGGCCTTAAAACACTTTTCGCCATTGTCAAGACCACAGTGGCTTTGGAGCTGACGCTGCCACCTTTAAAACATCTGATTTTCTACCATCTATGTACATGCATTTATCTGTGAGCCACATTCATCATGGGCAACCTCCATTTTCTCCAGCTTGAAACTTTACAGATTCTTTCTAGACCCAGCAAATGTGGGCAGTTGTAACCTAATCATCTTCATGATGTTCCAAGTAAAGTCATCTTTTACTCTTCACCTCGTACCAAGCTGCCTACTTGACCTGATCCCCAAAGTAATCTTTGAGAAGGCACAATGTCAGATTGTGCACTGGAAGCAAGGGCAATTCCTGTCCCCAAAGCATGTCAAGATGCATGGAATTTGCCACAAAAGCAACGCATATTTTTATTCTTAAAACTATGTGCATAAAGATAGAGTGTCACTTACCCTTCACTCAAAAGTAGACAGATATATGTTTGCAGAACTATCAGGAAGCAACTTTTCCAAATACTTTCATGAGTAGGGTAAATGGCTTCTTCCCTTCCTTCTTTCCTAGTCATTTGAATGGTTAGTTTCTATGTACTCCAGCTCAAAGAATAATCCTGACAAGTGCCTCAGCCGTGTTACTAGGACTTGCTATCTGCTAGCTCCTTCTGATAGCCGTTTTTGTCATCTTGGCTCTGTTCTTGCTCTTCCTATTTTCAGTGGAAAATCTTAGAAGGCTATCATCTCAAATCCAATATTCTTTTCTGTTTCTTCCCTGTATTTTTGGACTACTCCGTAAGACCCTTATCTACTTTGTAAGAGTAGATTTTCATTTTCACTTGGCTTGGAAATAACTGAATGCTTTATGGCCTAGCTCTGAATTGGATTTGGAATGTCAGTTCTTATTCACTAAGAAAAGGGAAGAGGACAGGGCACAGCTTTGTCCCCACTTTTCTAAGATCCTCTTAGATCCCTGATAATCCCTTGTCACCCACTGCCCTGGCTTTCACTCTCATGCACCTTGGGAGAGGAAGGTATAATGCAGCTCACAGCTGGAGAGAGACTTTGACTATTGTAAAGGCTGGTGCTTTTGTATACAGCTATATTATGGGACTCAAATGGCCCATTATGACCAAAATTTCTATGTTCCATTGTCCACAGATCTGTTTGTTCTGTGCTCTAAACAGTTCTTTGGAATACAATCTTCGCTCAGGTTGAGCACTGTGTAATACCTAAACCAGTGAAGAATCTCTAGAAGATGTGTGGTTTTGGTGTCTATTTTTTAAATCTTTTAAAATCTCTTTTTCCAGCTTACAGTTGCCTATTGCAGTTCACCAGACAGCAGGTGTTTGGATTCTTTGCTGCCATTTAGTCTCAGCACATGTTCTGCCCAGCTGAGTGGTTTTTTTTTTTTTTTTTAAAGATTTTATTATTTCCTTTTTCTCCCCAAAGCCCCCTGGTACATAGTTGTATATTCTTCGTTGTGGGTTCTTCTAGTTGTGGCATGTGGGACGCTGCCTCAGCGTGGTTTGATGAGCAGTGCCATGTCCGCGCCCAGGATTCGAACCAACGAAACACTGGGCCGCCTGCAGCGGAGCGCGCGAACTCAACCACTCAGCCACGGGGCCAGCCCCCCAGCTGAGTGGTTTTTCAGCAAGCACTCCTTCTAAACATCAGTCAGAACTTTCCTGGGTCAGCTATCAAATAACAAAATCAACCGTGAGCTCCCAGAGCCTTCTGTCACTGAGGTCTCCACGTGCTGTCTCTGAGGAACCCTTTGTTATTTGTAAAGTAAGAGAAAAGTAAGAGATGCACATTGAGACCTCAACTCCATATTAATTCACCCTATAGATATTTGATGTTACTCTTGGTCAGCTACTAAACAATGTGAATTTTAATAGAAATGATATTGAAGCTGTGTTTTTTATGTGGCTAATCAAACAGTTGCCTGTCAGCAGGAAAATTCAAAATGAATAGCTTCGTGTTGAAGAGAGACAAGGAAAGAAGAAAAACAATATAACTACAGAAAATGTTGAATTGTATCTAATATAAAGTATATCAAAATACGATCCACAATAGATGCATTAACTTTTTAAGAGGTATTCTCATGAGAATTCACCATCAATAGAGACATCCCTAGGCAAGATTTGCCTGTAGCAGATGTGTGTTTGTGTTAGGAAAAAAAGAGCAATGGGAATTGAGAAAAGGGAGGTAAAGGGGATAGCATAAAAAAAGAAATATTTCTTAAATTCAGCCTTAGGAGAAATAAAACTGAAGCAAAACAAGAAAACTTAGTCAAAATATCCAGAGCTTCAAATATTTTCTTGTCTGTTAGCAAAAGAACTAATATGAGTTGTAACATGTTTTGCAGGTTTAGAATTTCTGGTCAGAAAATTTGGTGTACCAGTTTATTATACTTAGATTTATTTTAAAAGATTTCAGTCAAAACTTAAAGGGCATTGTGGAAGATGTTATATTCATTTTTCGCAGTCTAAATGCAAAAATGAGTATAACATAATAATATAAATTGCTATGGAGCAATATATAAATCAGATTTACAATATAATTTCCTTAAAGGCACAAAATGAATAATTGTGATTCTCCTTGGAATCTCATTGTTAGTATTCCTTCTATTCTTGCTATCCTACAAAATACCATGATATATTTGGATTCATTTAAAATATAACTATTGCAATTAATTTTTGTATTCTTTATTATCTAACACTAATTATAAGTTCATATAAATATTATATACATTGGGTTTTTAACTTTTGGTTTTTATAAAAACTGGTTTTTTCAATTTTCATGTTTCTAACTTGGAATTTTATGATGTAGTGGGAATAACGATAGACTTGGTGTTTGAAAACTTCGGCTTACATTACTGTTTTGTGTCAATATTGAAGTTCTGTGTTGGTGTCAATTTCCTTTTTAAAAAATGAAGTTAGTAAATTTTATTTCCCTCCTCCATTTTTCCTTTCTTTGTGTGTTTAAGAGTCAATGTTAGTACAATTCTTTATAATCCAAATACCACTTTCTACTATAGGCAGTCAACTAGGAATGCTATTCTTTCCATCTAAGGTGTTTGGAAGAAACCATTGAATCAAGTAGAACTTGTAAATAGATTTAACTTTTACTTTGCTAATGCACTAATTTAAAGTTTCTAGCAAAAAGACTAGATATTTTATCCTATTTATAGCTATGCTTCTAAATCCACTTATTTGACTAATGGTTGCAAAGAAAGTTTTAGTATCTCACAGGTGCATCTGCCTCAAGGACATCTCCTGTCCAAATCGCCAGATGGTCAAACATCAGAGGCCTCTCTGTACCTGTAAAATGACTATACATTTATAAACACTCTATTTATTATGCAGGTAATTTTAAACCTTTTGATTTATTTATGGTGGTGTTTACTTGGTACCTGAATACTGTGCATACATATTTTATATTGTTGACGTAACTTAACAGGTACTGTCATTCCATTTGGCTTGGAAAATACAATAATCAGGTCAAAAAGTGTGGTTTTTGTCCTTTGCATCAAAGTTTTCAAGTGAATATTTCATTTCATGACTTCGCTGGTTGATATTATTAAAATTTAATGTTTATATTATATTTAACAGGATATTATGTCAGAAGTTTCACAATCATGTCTAGGAGGTATATCCTCTGGTATACGAAGTTTCTCTTCTTGATTATTGAAGTCGTTATAGGTCCATCTTAGACAGTAGGACACAAAGAGAACTTCTGTGTCTTCTAGAAAACACAGTGCAGATCTGAGTCATATCCATTTCTAAGGTCCTGAAAGAAGTCAAAGTATCTTGGCACAAATTTTATGGGTGTGTATTCACTTTTTTGGTGGGCTGAAGTTTCAGATCAAACAGATCAAAATCAAACCAAGGATAGACACAAAATAGGCTGACAAGAAATATTTACAACATATATAACTAAGTGTTAATAACCCTAATATCTTAATGCAAAAGTAGCGGCAAATAGCAAACAAAATAAATATATTTAAAACCATTATGTTGGAAAATATAGCAAAGGATTGATACAATCCAGTATTGCTGAAGATGTGAGATAAAGTACTTCTCCATGTTATTAGATGATGATGAGAGTAAAATTTGTTTGTCTTGTTAAAGAGCAATTTTTCAATAGCTATCAAACATAAAATAATTTTATAGTTCACCCGGCAAGTTATCTTCAAGCATTCTTTTTGCAGAAAAAATGTCCACAAGCATATACATAAACATATGCACATATATGCATGGGTATTTTGCACAAGGACACAAATATTAATATGTATGCATACATATAGAAACGTGTATGCATTTAACTTTGTTAACGTGTCTATTTCCTTACCTATAAAATAGGGATATTAATAGCTCTTGTGTCATGGAGTTTATTAAGTGAGAAAAGACATGTAAACAATTTAGACAATGCAGGTCACCTAGAAAGTACTCAATTAATGTGTTATTAGTATTTAAAAAATGTAAAATTCTCTTATATTCTCTATGACTACAAAAAAAAAAACCAGCCTGGAAGAACATACCTTAAAGCGTCCCGGAAGAGTGGGAATTAAGAAAGGAATGAAGTAAGAAGAGAATTTTCATGTTATATAATATGGACTCATGTTTAACAATTTTCAAAGAGGATTTGTAGATTTTGTAAATTAGGAAGTAGTTATGATACTGATAGTGGTAGTGGGATGGTGATTATAATGTAGAAATTCAGAGACTTTTCACTCAGAAATCACTATATCTGACCTTGGATGGAAAAGCTTTTGTTCCACTCAAAACCTTCTTGTTGGTCTATAAGAATTAAACAGTCGCTGGTACACAAGTTCTCTAGGAAGGACAGCTTGTTGAAAATATTTCACAAAATATTTTGGTTACACATAAGCAGTAGAGAACATACCTTAGGAGAAGTATCAAGGTTAATCAATTTAATGAGCTTAATTTATCCCTGAAAGAATACAATTGACTAGTTCTTCTTTATAAGTCTGGAAGGATGTTCAAAGGAAAAGCTCTTCATGAAAAATCTCTAGTTTTCTCAAACTCAAATCTGTGAGCAAACAATTGATCTCACCTATGCTGGGGAAAGTACCAATTTTTCTTGATTCATGCCCTTTATGTTTGAAGTTGATGCTTATTATGGTGTTGTTATTGATGTGAATGAGCATGACTAAAAAAAGCTGATGCAATTAGGAGTCTTTACAAGAAGACTTCACATAACGATCTTTCTTTTCATAGGTATTTGTAATTGCTATTTATCATGCTGCCCCTTAAACTCATAATTATGTTTCTCAAAATGACTCATTTCATTTTGAATTTCTTTTGAAAAAGCGTTTTTATTAGTATCTCTTCAGGGCGTTAATTGAGGCTATGTTTTTTTTAATGCGTCTACGAAAGTTTTTACACTCCAGCTCTTCTCATTGTCCTCGTTCGCCTAGTAATTGAGTATCCAAGGTCCCCAGCTGTTGTCTATGTTTCCTGACTTGTACGACCCTGAAGATTTGCGTGGTGCTACCATCAATAGAATATCTATTAGTCTGACCTATAGGCCTGAATCTTATTATTGATCCTATATTAAAATCATTTAAACTTGCTGAAAGTGTGAAGAAAAGTACACAAATTTTCAGTTTCATGGGTACATCATTTAAACAAACCAATAGCATTCATTCCTTCATTGTCATTTAGCAAATAGAATAGAATGATTTCTACATACCAGGCATGATTTTAGGTACCCAGGGACAGATGGAAACACAATGGAAGAAATTTATTTTCTAATAGAACTTATATTCTAATTGTGGTAATCTAAAAACCAATAAAATGAGTAAGTGAAATAATTTAAAACATCAACAGAAAATATAAATTGATATGTTGAAACTAAAATCGTTTAATGTGAGACCTTACATCAACTTTTTAAGGGGTATATCATTATTTCTGTTTTACAGAAGATGAAACTGAAGCCCAGAGATAATTAGCAAGTGTTCCAAGAGCAAGTAGATAATTAGGAGAAGTGGCTCAGTTTGAATCCAAGCATCTTACTCAAATTTATCTTTATTTATAATATGCCATATTGCATATTCCTCACCATCTTTATTTTTAGATATCACTTTGGTCTAAAACTTAATGCCACAAACATCTTCCACATCATCATCCTAATTCTCAAAATACCTGATTTTGGTACATGTTGTTAGACGAGCCTGGAAAAATAATATGTTACTTTGTCATGGGACAAACTGTAGATGATTAAGAATTTATAATCATCATAATAATTAGTTAGTATAATTTATCTTCTAATATATTTCAGACCACTGTCTACTAAATATTCTACATTCACTCTCACCTTTAATCCTTACAACAGCTTTAAGTCACAAGTAATTTATTATTCTCATTGAATAATAGAAGAAGCTACGTCTGAGAGAGTTTATATAAATCGTCTTCTTTTTGTTGCTTGGATAATCCAAACTCTTTCCTATCTCTGAGCTTTGGAACTTGCCATTTTCTTTACCTGGAAATTTTCTTTGCCTCCCCGACATTTCTCCCAAACTCTCATGTGGCTCTCTCCTTCACATCAGCCCGGGTTCAACTCAAGCATCATAACATAGCACAGTCATCCCTTGGTATTTGCTTGGGCGGATTCCAGGCCCCACCCACACCCACATACCAAAATCTGGGATGCTCAAGTCCTTTATTTAAAATGGTGTGGTATTTGCATATAACCTACATACATCCTCCTGTATACTTTAAATCATCTCTAGATTACTTATAATAACTAATACAATGCAAATGCTATGTAAATAGTTGTTAGACTGTATTGTTTAGGGAATAATGACAAGGAAAAAAGTCTGTACATGTTTAGTACAGATGCAACCATCCTAGGCCTTTCAATCTGTGGTCAGTTGAATCTGCAGATGCGGAACCCACGGATGCTGGGAGAGCTGACTGTATAAGTCTTCCCTCTTAGTAGGTAGATCACTACTCTAGCTACAGTTATACCCTATTGCTTCCTATTCTATAATTCTATTTTAATTTTTGTAGAAGTCTTACCCAACTAAATTTCAATTGTTTACATCTTTTTTCTTTTTTACTACGTATGTCTTCCAGAGAGCAATCGCTCTCTGTCCTGCTTACCAAACTCTACACAGTACCCTAAGCAATGCCTGACATTTAGTAGGGTCTGGCATGCATTAGAAGATTAAAAATATGTTAACTAACCAATATTATGATTATAAGTTCTTAATCACCTATAGTTTAGCACACGCATTTATTAGGCACTCAATAAATAGTAGAAGTATAAATGATATTGACATAAGAAAACTAGAAATAGGATAGGGAAGCTATTTTAGTTACTCTTTGATAAGACTTTCGTCAATACTTTTGTAAGGAAAGATCAGAAATTAACTCTGAATTCTCACTATGCTGTATCTGTATGTGTTATATATTAGCAGTGAAATTAATATATTCGTGTATATACATACATTCTAGCAACATTAGCCTTACATTCTTGGACAGTTTCTCCCCCTTCAAGTATTTGCGAATTTTCAGAGTAAGGCATAGAAAAAAAATAAACCAGCCCTCTAGAGCTTAAGTAGTCTTCGTGATTGTATATATATATATATATTCTTTGTTTTCTCTAGGATCTAGGATCTCAGATCTCCGTACCCTTGTTTCTCTTTCGTGCCATGATTTTGTATTAAATGCCTGGTGCTCTATAACGGATTTTATATGCTTTTACATGAAGTGCTGCAATGGTTTGCATCAGTATCTGCCATGATCTCTCTCAATAACCATGTGGGTTTTTTTCCACTGGAGATCTTCCGAGAGGAACTAAATGTAGGGCAATGGGGAAAGAGAGGACGACAGGCGATTCACACTTCAGAGAATTCTTATAGGAGGGTATTGAATGATTGGTGATCTCCATAATTGAGAAAATAAAGAAGAAAGAATTGGAGTGTAAAGTAACTATAAAGTGGGCTAAACTCACCTCCTAGAAAGATTCTCTTTAACTTGTATTGGTTTGCACTTTCTTCTGCTCGATCTCTGTCACTCTGACCCCATCTACTTCTTTTCTTCCAGACACTTCTTCAAATTTCTGCATCTTGTCCCATTGCTAGCATTGTTACAATTTTATTCTTTATTTGTATGTTTTATGTCATTCCAGTGGCATTTTAGACAGAATAGGAAATAAATATGTTTACTCACTCAACCATCTTTTATTGGAAATATCAATCAACCTATCTCATTTCATTTGCCATCAAAGAGGAGTTTATAAATGATGGTAACTAGTATAAAGAATAGTGATGGAAATATGTAAGTATTTTATTTTCATACACTAAATCAAAATTCAGGTCCCAGGGGCCCGCCCATTGGCATAGTGGTTAAATTTGTGCACTCCGCTTCGGCAGCCTGGGGTTCGCAGGCTCAGATCCCGGTGCAGACCTAGCACAGCCTGTCAAGCCACGCTGCGGCAGCATTCCACATACAATAGACGAAGATTGTCACAGGTGTTAGCTTAAAGACCATCTTCCTGAAGCAAAACGAGGAAGATTGGCAATAGATGTCAGTTCAGGGCCAATCTTACTCTCTCCCTCTCTCTCTCTCTCTCTCTCTCTCTCTCTCTCTCTCTCTCTCACACACACACACACACACAACAATTCAGATCCCAAATGTAACTATGAATTGAAAGATCGCTCAAGGAAACAAACATACGAAAATTATACTAAAAAATGTAACACCTTCTAATCCTCAAAAAATCATTTCCTCATTTTTCAAGAATGAGAATCAGATAGCATTTCATTCAAAGACTGTCTGCATTTGTGTGCAATAGTTAGGATTATTTAATGATACCCTAGGTGGAAGAATGTGTCCACCTGGAGTGTGGCAAAAACTGTGGCCAGAAATGGGAATCCCTCACAGTTTTCTAGGGTGTTCATGAAAATCAATCATTCACATTGATCCAGCCACATCAGTTTTTCTTTCAAAATAGTATATTTCATGATGTTCGCCAATGAGCTAACAAGTTACAAGGCACAATATTAAATAGCTTCTATCAATATATCTAGATATTTCTATATTTCTGTAATTTACATATATTTAAAAAATATCTGCGTGAAACTGATATGAGCAAGTCTATTTGCTGCATTATTGTTATAATTTTCCTTTTTCTTTTGTTTTACCAGCTCTATAGTCTATGTTTCTTTATTATCATGATAAAACTTGCTATCACTGTCAGCTATATCTGAGATTATGTCATCAGTGGAGGACTTACTTATAATTCATATTCCAGCTTTCTTTCTTTTTAGAAAGCTATTTGTCAATATTTTAGTCATACTTTATTTTTTCTTGAATTTTAAAAATACTAGACTGATTTTTATTTCTGAAGGCACCTAATGAGTGACACCTAAGTTATGATAATTAATTTTAAAATGTATAATTGAAATAATCAACTGTATGTTAATATTTGTACATTCAATTGAATAAAAATGTGAATTAGAGCAAAAGCACTAAATCTGATTCATTATTGACATGTATAAAATAATAAAATAACTTTTCCTTATATGTTGATTTAATATGTATTATACTGTTCAACAATGATAGACAGTTTTTCAACTTTCCTCTTTTGGGGTGACTTGATGAAAGTCAGAGTTCATCTTACATTTCACTGTAGGTGAGGAATTCCAAAAATATGAGTCTGGGAGCTTATAAACGCCCTTTTTCTCTCCCTGAGAGATGGAGAGAAAATGTTTCTTCCTAATGTAAATAAACTCTCCTTGGAAACAAAAGGGGACGAATCCTGGGTTCTTAACCTTTGAAATATAGATAATTGTCTCTAGGGGGACAACCAAGCTGTGTGTCAATGAGTTTACAACCCAGGGTTTTACACTCCTTGAAATGTCAACACTTACCTCAAGGAGGGTACATCTCTCCAGAGTTTTCACTAACTAAGCTTGTTTTTTAACTCAGGTCCCAAGTTTCAGTAAAATTTTCCCAGGAATATCTGAGATTACAAAATGTTATTTCTGTATAATAGTATTTAAAGATATAAAATATCTCAGTATAATATATCAGTTTAAAATCTTTACTCTTCCACAAAGGGCTTTTTTGCTTTTTTTTGTTTGTTCTTAAGTCAAGAGATGCTAAAACATTTGCTGGAAATTCCCAGTGAAAAGAGAGAAATTGATAATTCTTGAGAGCACTGGTTCAGTTGTGAGAACAAAATTCGGCGAGGAGTCAAGTTGATGGACTATAGCACACAAGTGGAGAAACTGGACTAATTAGAGCAGATGATATTCTTTCATCCGTCATACTAGAAGAAAAGAAAGACAACAAAGATACAAATACTGGCAACTTAGTAGACTTTGTGATGAGAAAATGAGATAGTTCCTCTATCATTGCTTATTTATTTTAATGAAATTTATTGGAAGTTTATTAGCTAAGAGTTGGGGTGGGATTAACAGTACATGTTAGAGGTTTAAGATTAGAAGAAAGATCTAAAGTATCTATCTTAGTGATTGGGAGCATGACTTTACTGGGGAAATATAGTTGGCAAATAGTTAGAATAAACTAATAGTTAGATTTTTTGCAGATAAATCATTAAAAAATATAGCAGTAAAGAATTTAAGGGTGTATGATGGTTAATATTCTGTCAACCCAGCTAGGTTATGGTGCTCAGTTTTTTTGTAGAATATCAGTCTGGATATTGTTGTGAAGGTATTTTGTAGGTATCATTAACATTTACAATTTGTTGTTTTAAACAAAGACGATTACCCTCTATTATGTGAGCGGGTCTCAGCAAATCAGTTGAAGGCCTTGAAAGCAAAATCTAAGGTTTCCTAGAGTAGAAGGAATTCTGCCTCAAGAGTGTAACATAGAAATCCTGTCTGAGTTTCCAGCATGCCAGCCTGCCTTATAGATTTCAGACTTGCCAGTTCCAACAATCAATTGGTTGTGTGATCCAATTTCTAAATATAAAACCTCCTATTGGTTATGATTTTCTGTAGTATCTTGATACAGTGTACTTTCATACAAGTTATGTTGAACTTTCCTATAAGTTATGGACTCTAGATTGAGTAGAGAGAGATATGACAAGATGGAGCAGAGATAGATTGTGATAATGTAGTTAGATTAATAGATTGCCCTCAACATAGCTGTTGAAGAAGAGATGTAGAATGAAAACTTTGAAGGATTTCCAAGGCATTTGCTGATGAAAAACTGAGTTTCAAGGGGTAAAATTAAGAGCTTTTTAGACAAGAATGAAAAGGAAATTGAGTTGGATTATGAGTTATAAAGAGTGATATAAGGATAATTTTCCAAATGACGAGGCATGAATTGGAAGGCCTGAGTTTCTGGTATTGACTGAGGTAAACAGGCATGTGGATAATAATGCAATTAGCCTTGATAGAATCTTAGCATACTGATGGTAATCAGTCTAAGCTGTTTTCTGTGCATTTCATTGGTAGTGGTAGGGACCCCTAGGCAACTCATGTCTCCTGTGGGATGGCTGTTCCCATTGGAGTAATAATAACAGTAACAATAACAATAATAAAATATTACTAATAATAAGGACAAAAAGAACAAGAAAAGACAAAGGCAGCTAATATTTCTATACTATGTACTATGCCCATGGCATGGTTCAAAGCACTTCTCGTATATTATCCTACTCCTCTACTCATCAAAACTATTAACTAGGTGAAATAATTATGCACAGTTTATAGATGAGAAATAACTTTTCCAAAGTGACACAGACAATAAGACTTGGACTAAAATCCCTATTTCTCTACCTCTGTTTTATCACCTATATTATGGAGATAAATAAATGACCTGAGAGGCTAGATGAACTCACTCATCAGAGCTAAAGACACTTACATCACTTTCTCAAAGTAACTGGCCTGACCAGAGCTCGCTTCCAGTGTTAGAGAAATAGGAATCAGTACTGACTGATAAAGAATATAATCTTATAATATAGCTAATAAATGGGACCCTGTCTAAATGTGGACATGTTCCACTGTGTACGCACACATATATTCCCTGATTGATTCAGTCATGGTCCTTGGAGAAAACAGATGACACACATCAATGGGGTAATTGAAAATAATTCAACTAAGGAAAAACACAATTATTTACAAAATTGTTGGCAGAATTAAGGGAAACAAATGAAATTGTGAAGCACACTTCCAAGCAACAGCTTGGAGCTATTATCACCCCAAGGCCTGAAGAAGAAAAGTGAGGTAGCAGTTATCAGAATGCAAAGAGAGCAGCTCTAGGAGAGAGAGTCATTCTGCAGGAGTTGAGCCTTTGGTAGAGGGAAGCAGTCAATCTGTGGCTCTGACCATTTTCTTTTCCTTCACTGCAGTCTTCTGACAGTTAGCTCTATAGGTAGAATCAAATAGAAAGACAGAGAGCAAGGAAGCCTGCTGATGCAGCCCACAAAGATCAGCCTTCCAGGGGCATAGAGCAGGGTAGAAAAAAGAGTGGTTTGGAGAAGCATACAGACACTCTTCAGCATACTTATACTCCAACCCAAATCCACACTGCAAATAACTATGGACAAGGGAAATACATGGACTCATACTTTTAATTCCTGAAGTCATGTATATTGGAGAAAGAGCGGAATGTCTTAAAGGGTAAAATATTCTTTGACGAAGCAATAGAAAAATATGTGGCCTTTTTTCTCTTTTTTGACTATATTCTAGTAACTTTTATCTGCCATTACAGTTTTATCCTCTACAAACCACTTTCCGCAAAAAGAATATGAAAACTAAGGCTAAGAGAAGTTAGAGATACATACCCACTGTGTAGTTTACAAAGAGACTGAGGCAAGCTGCAAGACATCTGTCTTTTTTTGAAAGGCAATGATCTTTCCATTACAATAGACATTCCACCAGAATAATTGTGTCCCCCGCAGTGACCCCTGCTCCTGCCTGTCTTTGGCTTCTCCCAGTGAGTTAATCTCACCTCAGGCGCTTTCATTTTCATCTCTACAAAAATGTCTTTTTTATCTCCTTTCTTACCTGCTTCTTCACTATTTAGGCTTATCTTAATCTCTTTTCTGCTTTTTTCCTGTGTGTCTCTCTCAGACCTAATTGAATCTCATTAGTCTTTTATTAATGATTTCCTTGTGCAAATAAACATTCTCAGGTCCTACTTTACTACCAAAATCTTTTTTCCCCCTAATTTCCTAATCTGTTACCTCTTCAAGTTTCTATCTTGAGCATTTCGCCAACAGCTTTAAAACTCTAATAAATTTACAACTCAAATTACTTATCTCTTATTTCTTTAGCTCCTTTCGATCTGAATTCTGATGGCACCATTCCTCTGAAGCTGCTTCCTTTGACATAACCAGACTTAGGAAAATTGATCCCCAAACTTTTTTTTCTCAGTATTCATTCCCCACAAGATGTCTACAGAATTTAGTTTGTAACTGAGTCTTTTTTGAAATGATTTTTTCCTTCTCTTCCAGTGATGTTATACCGTTCTGATTCCCTTAATTCTCTATTTCAATTTGCCTGTCCCCTTGAATGTGTCCTATTCCCGTTTCCGTCTAAAAAGGGTAAGAATTACTCTCTATTCTAACGCACATTTTTTCTTAGCTCCCCACATTGGACAGTCATTCTGTACCCTAAATATCTTCAGTGACTCTCTTCTCCTAATCACAATTCTTCTAATTTAAGGACCTATGGGAAAAGTCTATACCTGTTTTCTAAAGTATGTTCTCTTGACCATATATTACAGAAAATATGCTGGGAAAATCTTCTTCAGCCAAGCGTTCACTCTCCTCTTAGATAACCATGGTGTATATGACAATGTTAAAGGTGCAGAGAAGTCCTGCAAAAGAAATCACTTTAATCAGATCAGATATTCCAACAATTGCGTCAGCACAGAGTCCCTCTCCCTCTTTTTTTCCTCATAAAAGCCTACTAATTATCACCAGAAATTTGGCTTCCCAGAAAACACACTGCAGGTTGATATTCCAAGGGAAGTCCCAAATTCAAGAAGTCCTCAATGGAATTAACCTGGGCATGCCTACTAATGGCTCCATGAAGCTCCTAGTAACCTAGTTTCAAAATATTAGTGTTCTATTCTCTTCTGTTCCCAGTAGTCTCAACGTTTAGTCACTCAACAAAAATTTTTAATTCTGTTTAAAAATACTTCATTAGTCATCTCTCTTCCTTCCTATTGTTGAGGTCTCCTTTTATCTCTCAAACAAAATTTCAGAACAGCATTTCTATTTACTTTTCTCATTTTCCTAGTTTAAACTATGATGTTGTAATTTTCCCGTTTAAAATCTTCACTGGTAAAATTACTCTAATAGAAACGTACACGTCTCTCATTCTGACATTTAAAATACATCATCCAATACATGTCCCGAATCATTCAAGTGAGAAGGAATTCATTCTTCACTGCAGTTTTATACTAGATTTCTATTTAAGACACTTCAAACCATAAAATATGTTGATTATCTTTGCTAATTAATTTGTTTATTCAATAAAATTTGGGACTGTTCAGTATATACCTGGCTTCATGACACTTCATGGGAATATACAAAGATAAATAAATTGGTATCAGGCAATTGTGGTTGTGTGTGTGTGTGTTCTCACCATGTCTTACTGGCTCTCTGATTACTCTGGGGAGAAATTTACTCAAAGCTACCAAAGAATTAAAAAAAGATGAAATCCCATATAATAGGAACCCTTCTATTAAATAAAGTGTGACATTTATAGGTGACTATGATTATAAGCTACATAAGACCTATATGTCTAATTAAGTTGTTTATACAGGATATATAAGTTGTGTTTACTGTGCCTGGTCTCAGGAATAATCTCCTCATCCCACTAATAAATGCACAAATCCATTGGTTGGTTAGGTCCTATTCATTGTTCCACTTTCTGAACTCTCCTAAGTCTGGGTTTGGTGAAGTGTTATGACACGGTGGTTTAGACTTCATGATCTGAAATCACACAGCATGGATTCAAGCTCTGACTCTCCCAATTATTAATTTCACTTTAAGTAAAATAAATTTTTTAAAATATTCACTCCTCAGAAAGGGTGGAAAATATTTTTACCTTAAAACTCTTGTTTGTCGTGAGAATTAGATTAATATACCTGTCATACTGTAAGTGCTCAATAAATGTTACCAATTGTTAGTATTTCGTTATCATATCTCATGCTTTTACTTTGGTTTGTTCATTTGTTTATTTAGTCTGTAGTTCTGTTAGTCCACAAATTTCCATTAAGGCAGTGTAGTAGTTTTCTATTGCTCCTACAACAAATTACCACAAACTCTTTGGCTTAAAAACAACATAAATTTATTGTTTGTTAAATAATATAAATTATTGTTAAATTAATATAACAGTTCTGAAAGTCAGAAATTCAAAACGGGTCTTACCAGTCTAAAGTCAGGATGTTGGCAGGGCTGCATTCCTTCTGGAGGTTCCAGAGGAGAATCTGTCTTTTCCAGCTTCTGGAGACAACCTACATTCCTTAGCTCATGGCCCCTTTCTTTATTTTCAGAGCCAACAGAGTAATATTTTCGAATTTCTCTTTCTGACTCTAACCTCCTTCTTCCATTCATAAGGACTTGTGTGATACATCGGGACCAACTGGATAATCCAGCATAATCTTATCTCAAAATCCTTAATTTAATCACATATGCAAAGTCCCTTTACTGTGTAAAACAGTCACGGATTTCAGGGATTAGAAAGTAGACACCTTTGGGGGCCATTATTGTGTCTACCACAGTTTGGTTTATTTTAGTTTCTATAGTGTTTAGTGTATATCTTCTGCATCTGAGGAGTACAATGAATGTCTGCTGAATAAATATATCAATAAGTGGAAGTATGAATGAATTAGTAATAGAAAATCTTAAAAATACCTGGATTTCGTGCTGTGTTGCTGATACTACTTAATTATTCAAAGCAGAACTTTTTGTATCCTACTAGAGTAGCAACTAATGCTTGGAAGATTTAGGCTTATCTGTCTATTATAAAAAGGCTTACCTATCTATTATAAATCAGCTTGGGATGCAGCTCCAACAAGAAATGTGCTCTCAGGGCAACCTTCCATCATCTTGTTAACTTGACTTTCATGCATTTATGTACCATAGTTGCAAGGGTAAGAATGTTTTGGATGAGTGACATGTGTCAGGTATGTTTCTTTGAGTACAGTGAATGCTGGAGTTTGCATCATGAGTTGTGGTCCTGCTTAGAAAGTTCTTGAACACCATTTTACTTTGCAGAATGTCAAAAGTTTTTCTATATTAGCTAAAAAAAAGCACTTATCTTTAAATTCACGAAGGCTTAATAGAATATGTTTGATAAACTTATCAGCATCCATGCCAGTTACTTACATAGATTGTACTGTTCATTATATATCAAAATCCTGCTGTAAGCTACAATGAAAGAGCTTTGCATTTGAATGTTTTTATTTACAAACCGCTCAGAGCTGTTATTCAACATGCAGTTTTCAAAGTTTCACAAAGCTCAGTGGAATTTAGCTCATCCATTTAAACTTTAATCATGGCAAAGAAGTACATAGATAATGATTTATTGCTTCAAACTAGAACCATGGAATGACATGAAAAATGTTCATATCTTGATTGAAATATGAGCATTTACAAGGTTATTATATTTAATTCACTTCATGTCAGCAGCACCAAGAGAGTTTTCAATGCTATGATTCTGAATTTATTTGCATTACAGACTCTCATACTGAAGGTTGTTGTCTCAATCAGTTCATACCACTGCAGGCAGAAAATTCTGTATATGACATTCTTGTCATCTACATTTCCTTTATACATAAGTTTAAAATTAAAAAACTTTATAATCAGCCTACATTTATTTATTTAAAAGAATACTCCCTATATCATGGTCTTGATTTTGATATTTCTAACAGATTTAAACTAAATAGTAAGAAATATCTTCAATGGAAGTTTTACCAACATTCAACCCTGTCTGCAGGATGCTTTATTTGCAATATAGACTTTTTGGGAAAAAATCAAATTTATAATCACAAAGAAAAAATACTGATAGATGTAGGTACCTCAGCAGATTTTGTTATATTTCTTTAGTTAATGCCTACTGAGAAGAAAAATAGAAATGCCCAGATTATTGTCAAGCAAACCCAGGGGCTAATTCTCACTTAAATTCGCAAAAGAAAAGAGAAAAGAAAGTCCATTGAAAAGTTGTGGACAGTACCCTAAGGTGAGACATTCCGGGGATTGCTAATAGAACAGGACAGGAAGAAAGAACCTATAAATCTAAGAAAAAACTCTTTTATTCAGTTCAGAGGGAACTCAATAATGTGACCAAACACCACGATTTTCTCCACAGAGTCCCAGTTTGTACCTATTGTCTCATGTAATTATTACTAACCCCTCCTTATACTCTCAAAAGTGTTCCAGTTAGGATAATAAATTATATGATCATATCAAACTTACAGGCCTAATGCCTTAGATACTAAAGGACTTTCACTGTTGAGAAGAAATTGCTCGCTAAACTAGAATTTGAACTAGAAGTTGCTAGAATTTGAGCAACTTTTGCTATTCTATTGGAATAAAAAGTCATGAAGTTTGAAGACCAATCTTTGAGAACTGATCTATTTGATGTGTATATTGCTTGGTTTAGTCTGTGACAGTTTCATTAAATTGGTGTAATTTTCTTTGCAGAAAAGTGATTGTATCTAATTTCAGAGCCAAATCTCTTGAGAACCCTAAGCTAACAATTGCAATATGAGAAGCTTATCAACTATTTAAATTTTATGTTAAGGATTTGTTGCGCTTAATGGAATTTTTTTTCAAGATTTCCAAATTCTAGAGGAGAGTGAAATAGGAGACATTTGCTTATAAGCTACTATTCTAAGGGAACATTACAAACCCCAATATTAAAATAATGACATACCTGTGTTTGCTTACCATTAATGTTTCTGGCTTGATGTACTCATTACCATTTAGTAATGTGTAGAATTTTTAATGAAATGACCTAGCTGAATTAATATTAGTAGTATTCAAATTAAAATACAAGAATGCACTGTTTTTGTTTGCATCTGCATTATATTTTAATAGCACTATGGACTTTGAGGAAAATAGCAATAGAAGACATGATTTTTGCCCCTATAGAAATAATTGTGGCATCAAAAATAACGATCATCATTGTCCTAATTAATAATAGTGCTAGTCAAAGTTCTGGCAAGAAATAAAAGTGACACTCGAACTGAGTATTGAGGAGACTTTAGTAAAAGAGCTCGTTTCAAAAGGTGTAGAGCAAACTGTAGTTAGGTGTAGAGAAACCACAAGGGATAATGCAAACCTTGAGCCTACTAACAGAAGGGCTGTTATGACCCCTAGAACCTCTAGTGAGAGAGCCAAGGGAATTAATAGCCAGTTCTCACTTTTCCTTCTTCTCCCAGTCTACGCTGGTACTCCCCATTGGCCAAAGTAAACAGGACACGAGAAATCAAGGGAGACTGTTGCTGTAGTCCCTACAGATTTCAGCTTTCCAAAGCGGAGAACATGGTGGAAAATGATGCAGACTAACTCCCTAGGAGAAAATGTTAGACATCTAGCACAACTGTCACCATTCTCATCGTGACTAACTTCTTTGAACATTTATCTACTATATGCCAAGGACTGATTATACATTATGTAACTTAATCTGTAAAAGAGTGATGTGAAATTGTGTTTCTCCCTCATTTTACAGATGAAACTCAAAGAGTTTAAGTAAACCTCTCAGGGTTTTAAATCTACTAAGTGGAGGAATTTTCATGAAACCAGGATGAAGTAGTGAATTCCAAGCTCCTTAAATACTGGACAGGAACCCAAATGTCTGGGGATTGGTTTTTAACCATGAGAAAAGTTAATGACCTGAGTGGAAGTGAGACTAGGCTTTGAAAATGATCTGAGCTGAATGGCAAGTGCATGCAAAGGGCGTTAAGCAAGGACTACAAGCTACATCTTGAGACTGAACTACACTTGGACTATGAGTGTTGGTTGCAGCCTTGGCTGATATGTGGCTGGCGAAGAGGGCTTAGATAAAACTAAGGCAAGCGTTCAAGCAAGGCTTAACGTTACTGCAGAGTATTAATAGGGCTCTAATTCTTAATTCTTAGTGCCAAGCTTATTTGGGCAGCTTTAGATAGGTTGGCTCAAATTCAGCTCTACATTCAGGCTAAAGGAGGGAATTCTGAAGGGGTTAGATAACTTTGGGTTCATATGGCTAATCGACAGGCTCTTAAGTATTACTCTCATTTCTTGGGACGAAATTGGCTCTGGATTTTTTAATTACATTAGCTCTGAGCAGAGCTTGCTTTTCTATGATAACTTGTGGTTTCACCCATAAAAAATGGTAGATTATAAAATAAATATTAGTGATAGCCTGCATATTAAAATAATATGCTACTTTTATGACTCGAAGTAGAGAAACAACTTAAAGATATTGCAAACTAATAAAGCAGCACTAATGTTCTGGATCTGGAGTACTTTGAATCTTGGAGTCAGATTTGCTTAGAAATTGAAAAGAAATTGGATTGATTTGAGAAGAGTGCTTCAGTCTGATGATCAGGATAGAAACAGTACAGGAATAAAAACAAAATAAAACAAGTCCAGGTGATTGAATTGGAGGAGAAAAGACATTCTTAAGGAACAGGGTGAGATCTTAGAGGACGGATTAGGAATGTCTGAGAGGAAAATCTTATCTTGAAGGTCAGGTTAAACTGATAAACATTGGTATCTAACTGCTTTAAAAAGGACATTAAAATAAATAAATATTTTAAATGCAATTAAGAAATAGTGACTGATGCCCAAAAATATTTAACAGGGAAAACCAAAACATTCCAGAGTATATAGATGGAAATGACTCCTCAAAAGGGAATCAGAATTCAGGAAACCATTGAGAGACACCTCTGAAAGCTATGGTTTGAGGGTCCATAATAAGAATTGGAGAACTACTCATCAAAGATTGTTATAAACGTACCTAGAAGTTAAAAACCTTAGACGTGCTTAAGAGAGGAAGGCCTAAAAATTAGAATATAGCCATTGTAGGTGGAGATGATGACATCACCTGCACCCTGGGGGAACACTCCCAAGCTCTAGAAGGCACAGCAAAGGTATCACTGACAAATAAAATCTGTGTCTGGATTAGATGTTAAGCTGAAGTGAAAATACCTTCTAGTGAGAATTATACAATTCAGGAAGGCAAAGGTAAACTACATTTATTAGATGTGTTTGGCATTGAATGCTGGTAACTTCTGGAAGCTTTGATGGAATCATAGCCATTCCAGTGAGACACCCCAGGGACAGTGACTGAAAGAACCCCAACTCTACCCAGATGCTGAAATACCCTCTGAGACATGTGACTTAGAGGGACTGAGGGCCTGTGCTCTGACTTTCCTCTGCCTCCCTTGGTCTGTTCCCAGATGTCCACATGATTTGCCCTCCTAAGTCACCTACCTCAAGTCACACTTAAATGGTACCTTTTCAGTGAGGATTACTCTGACCACTCGACTTCAAATTATGATCTGTACCCCTAGCTCCAAACTTACTATTCTCTTTACCCTGTATATATTTTTCCCAATAGCACATTCAAAAACTTTATATAACTTAAGTTTCTTAATGTATCATTAATTGTTTATTTTTCATATTCTCTAGAATTTAAGATTCATGACAGCACAGATATTTGATATATTTTATTTACTAACGTATCCTGAGAATTTTAAAAAGTGCCTGTCACACAAGAGGCGCTCAATAAATATTTGTTTAATGAATAAATGTAGTGCTTATGGCACTTGGAAATAAACTGATGATAACTTCTGGGACTCTGCAGGAATCACACAATTCCAGACAGGGAATTTCTAGCTCTTACCAGACATCAAGAACCTCTTCAACAAAGAATTAACAGATTAAGAGAACTGGAGAATGGTTTTAGGATTTAAATGAAGACTTCAGAACTTTAATCATTAATCACAGGGGAAGAGAACTCCATTTTGAACTTTAATTCATTGATTTTTAACATCATTGTATGGAGGCTTATTCTTTGAATTTAAATGTCTACCTAATAAGTGATAGAGAATTTGTCAAATCTAAAAGCATTTCTATATTTTTGGCATGTTTTTACTCTTGAAATATATTCATACTTATTACTGAAGTATATTGATGTTGTTTAAGTTCATTGAGTTCAATCTAATTGATACAGAATGTCAGATAATGTGGCTGGACTTAATTTGGTACAAAAATAGAATAAGGGGCAAATTTTTAGCTGACAGTCTAGAGTAATCTTGGAGTTAGTTCAATGAATATACTGTTTTGATTCATTTCAGAACCTTTGGAAGGCAAAATCTATACTGAATATTGATGGTCTCAGGGAGATACCCAAAGGACCATTTGCAGATGTTTGGAAAATGGACTCATGAAAAGTAGATTCAGTACTACTCAGATAAACTGCTAATCACTTGGGCCAGGGGAAACACAACAAAGTTTCAATCATGGGCTTTGTTGAAGCCTAGTATGTCATGGGGCAAAAGTAACCTACAATAAGATAGAACCCTTCCTCCCCATGCTTGAGATTTTCTTCCTTGAAATGGAGCCCAGGCCTTTCTCCATCTTTACTCACTTCTCCCTGGGGATGTGTAGTATATTACCCTCTTGATTAATTTGAGAAAAATAACTGGACATGCTTAGCTCAGCTCCTACCATCTGTCTTGGAAGCTACCATCCCACAGAGAGTATAGTACTTCTCTGTTCCCTCTCATGGAGGACTTCCCAGGTCCAGGATGACAATGACTTTTGGGTAATTTTGCCTCATTTGGGGATTTAGTTGGGAGGCCCATTTTGTGTTAAACTAAGCTACCCCCTCCTCATTTGTCTTCATTATTAACAAAGATGATATTAACCTCTACCTTTACTCTTTGTTATTAAACCTAGGTAGGGAAGAGGCTTGCTATTTATTGCCCTTTTCTTAATGGACCCAACAAATATCTTCTTGCTGATGACCTACCTGCATGAGACTTCCATATTTTGAGACTTATCGTGGTGAGGAGATGCTTCCATCTTTTGGTTTCTCCTGTATAATGTGCACCTAGAGCATTTTGGATCTTACTTCTTCTGCCCTCTTGTACAGCCTTTTAGCTCCATCCACTCCAAGCATGGCCAGTTCAATGGGATAATGCCTCCCTCTACTAGGGCCAGTAAGAAGGTAGGAGACAGGTTGCTTTAGTCTTGTCAGGGTTATTTCATTGGCACTGAAAGTCTAAGTAAAAACTTTTCACTTAATGGATGTGCAACTATATAATGAGATTACAACCAATGAGGAAAACGTTTAAAATTTTCACTTTCTACAGTAATTTCCATAAACTCCCTTGTTAAGCCTTTCTTTCTGAAACTCCTCACAATCCCTTAAAGAAAGGCCCTATTTCTACACATTGAAAGGGATATCAATCGCCGAAACTATTTAGTAGTCCACATGAATGCCATATTTTGGTATCTATTATTTTGCAGTATTATCCCTTCCTTGGCGTTCAGATAATGTAGTTTATAAGGGTTTGTACTTCTGTGCTAGAGGCCTTTGAAAACATGTGGGAACACTTCCGGTTGTCAAAATGATTAGGGGACAGTACTGCAATTTTTTGGTGGAATGGAGGATGCTAATTATATGACAATAAGAAGGGCAATCCCCTCCAAATGTCAAAAGCATCCTATTAATTAAAATTGAGAAGGTCACTTCAAGTTTGGGCTCTTATCACAGTGCTATGGTGATCCTTGTTGCACATGTCTTTTCTGCTTATGTGTACAGTAATGAAATAGCTGGGATATAAGATATTCCTTTATGAACTTTGGTAGATACTACCAATCAATTTCCCTAAGTGGTTGTATAAAATTTATACTTCCACGAGTGGTATATGAGTGTTCTAGTAGCTCTATGGCCTTGTTTCTTCTTGACATTTCATTCTTTTCATTTATTTGTTTTTAGGTTTATCTCTATTGCTGGGTATATAGTATTTCTTGAATTTGGTTTATCTGATGACTACTGTAGTTGAGAAAAATTTTATGTTTTTGGGGATTTGCCTCAAACTCTCTTTTGAAATTCTTGCTCAAAATTCTTCTCCCATTTTATATCCTGCCTTTTTACTCTTTAAATTTGATGACCCAAAGTTTAACAGTTTATTAGTTTACTTTATCTTTTAGATCAAAGTTTTTATTATTTAACACTCAAAATATTTTCTACTATTTCTCTTGTGACTGTTCTTTAGGTTCATGGGTTGTTTAGAAGTGAGTCTTCTAAATTATTTATCTCTGGAGAATTTTCATATATCTTTCTTTTATTGATTTCTAGTTTAATTCTCTTGTGACCAGAGAACATCAATTTTTAATTAAAAATTTTTAATTTATTTTCTCCAGCTTTATTGAGATATAATTAATAAAATTGTCCATATTTAAAGTGTACAACATGATGATTTGAAATACGTATACATTGTGAAATGATTACCACAATCAAGCTAATTAATGCATCCATCACCTCACATACTTCACCTTTGTGTGCGTATGGTGAGAATGTGTCCGATCTATTCTCTTAGCAGATTTCAAGTATACAACACAGTATTATTAACTATAGTCATCATGTACATTATCCCCACAACTTATTCATCTTATAATTGGAAGTTTGTACCCATTGACGAGCAACTCCCCCTTTCCCCCACACTCAGCTCCTGGTAATCACTATTCTGCTATTTCTATAAGTTTGATTTTTTTTCTTTTTAAGATTCTACATATAAGTGAGATCATACAGTGTCTGTCTTTCTCTGTCTGACTTCACATAATGTCCTTCAGTTTCATCTATATTGTCGTGAATAGAATAACTTCTTATTCTGACTGAATGATCTTCCATTATATATACATTCTACATCTCTTCCATTCATTCATTGACAGACACTTAGGTTGTTTCCTTAACTTGGCTATTGTAATTAATGCTGCAATGAATGTGAGAGTGCAGATAACTCCTCATAATACTGATTTTGTTTTATTTGAATATATACACAGAAGTGGGATTGCTAAATCATATGGTAGCTCTATTTTTAATTTTTTGAGGAATGTCCATAATTTTCCATGATGGTTATGCAAATTTACATCCCAACCAACAATTTACAGGGGTCCCTTTTCTACGCATTATCCACAACATCTATTGCTTGTTTTTTCGATAAATGCCGTCCTATCAGATGTAAAGTGATATCTCATTGTGGTTTTTGGTTTGCAATTCTCTGATGATTAGTGATGATGAGCCACTTTTCATGTACTTTGCCATTTGTATATCTTCTTTGGAAAAACACATATTCAGTACTTTCCTCATTTTTTAAGAATTACTTTTTTTTTCTTTAGCTATTCAGTTGTATGTGTTGCTTACATATTTTAGATATTAACCCCTTATCAGATACGTGGTGTGCAAATATTTTCTCCCATTCTGTAGGTTGCCTTTACATTTTGTTGATTGTTTCCTTTGTTGTGCAGAAGCTTTTTAGTTTGGTGTACATCCACTTGTTTGTTTTTGCTTTAGTTGCCTGTGATTTTGGTGTCATATCCAAAAAATCATTGCCAACACCAATGTCAAGGATTGTTTTCCCCTATGTTTGCTTCTAGAAGTTTTATTGTTTCATGTCTTATACTTAAGTGTTTCGTTCATTTTGAGTTAATATTTATGACTGGTGTAAAATAGTGGTCCAGTTTAATTCTTTGGTATGTGAGCATTCATTTTTCCCAACACCATTTATTGAAAAGACTATTCTTTCCCCATTGTATATTATTGGCACCCTTGACAAAGATTAGTTGACTGTATATATATGGGTTTATTTTTGGGCTCTCTGTTCTGTTCCACTGGTCTATGTGTCTGTTTTTCGCCAGTACCATACTGTTTTGATTTCCTTGTTATATAGCTTGAAATCAGGAAATGTGATGCCTCCAGCTTTCTTTCTCAAAATTGCTTTGGCTATTTGGATTTTTTTTTTTGGTGGTTCCAAACAAATTTTAGAACTTTTTTCTATTTATATGAATTTGGAATTTTGATAGGAATTGCATTGAATTTGTAGATCGCTCTGAGTAATATGGATATTTTCACAATATTAATTCTTCCAATCCACGAACACAAGATATCTTTTCGCTTATTTGTGGATTCTCCAATTGCTTTCATCAGTGTGTTATAGTTTCAGTGTACACATCTTTCACTTCCTTGGTTAAATTTATTCTTAAGTATTTTATTGTTTTGATGCAACTGTAAATAGAATTGTTTTCTTAATTTCTATTTCTGATAGTTCATTGATATATAGAAAGGCAACTTATTTTTGTATTTGTGTGTGTATGTGTGTGTGTGTGAGGAAGATTGGCCCTGAGCTAACATCTGTTGCCAATCTTCCTCTTTTTCCTTGAGGAAGATTGTTTGTGAGCTAACACCTGTGCCAATCTTCCTCTATTTTGTGTGGGATGCTGCCACAGTGTGGCTGGAGGAGCGATGCTGGCCTGGGATCCAAACCTGAGAACCCTGGGCCAATGAAGCAGAGCACGTGAACCTAACTACTATGCCATGGGGCCGGCCCCTGATTTTTGTATTTTGAGTTTCTATCCTCCAACTTTACTGAACCTGTTTATTAGTTCTGACAGATTTTGGTGGAGTCTTTAGGGTTTTCTATAGATAAGATTGTGCCATCTGTGAATGGAGATAATTTTACTTCTTCCTTTCCAATCTGGATGCCTTTCATTTCTTTTTCTTGCCTAATTGCTCTGGCTAGGACTTTCAGTACTATGTTGAACAGAAGTAGTGAGAATGGGCATCCTTGCCTTGTTCATCATCTAAAAGCTTTTCCTTATTGTGTACGATGCTAGCTGTGGGCTTGACATGTATGGCCTTTATTATTTTGGTGTACATTCCTTCTATACCTAATTTTGTTGAGAGTTTTTATCATGAAAATAGGCTGAATTTTGTCAAATGCTTTTTCTGCACTTATCAGAAGATCATATGATTTTTATCTGTCATTCTGTTAACGTGGTGTATCACATTTATTGATTTATGTATGTTGAACTATCCTTGTATCTCAGGGATAAATCCCAGATGACCATGGTTTATGATCTTTTTGATGTATTGTTGAACTCTGTTTGTTAACATTATGTTGAGGAGTTTTACGTTTATATTCATCAAGATATTGGCCTGTAATTTTGTTTTCTTGCTGTATCCTTTTCTGGCTTTGATATCAGGGGAATGCTGGCTTTGTAAAATGAATTTGGCCGTTTTCCTCTTCTTCAATTTTTTGAAAGAGTTTGAGAATGATTGGCATTAATTCTTCTTTAAATGTTTGGTAGAATTCACCAAGGAAACCATTTGTCCTGGGCTCTTCTTTGTTGGGAGATTTTTGATTACTGATTCAATCTCCTTCTTTGTTATTGCATTTTTTCATTTCATTTATTGTATTCTTCAGCTCCAGAATTTGTTTCGTTCTTTTTTAGTATTTAATATCTCTGTTAAACTTCTCATTTTGTTTGTGTACTATTTTCCTGATGTGGTTGAATTGTCTCTCAGTTTTCTTGTAACTTATTGAGCTTCCTTACACAATTATTCTGAATTCTTAATCAGACAAATCATAGATCTCTATTTCTTTGTGGTCAGTTACTGGAAGATTATTGTGTTCCTTGGTGGCATCAAGTTTCCTTGATTTTTTGTGTTCCTGGAAGTCTTGTGTCACTGTATTTACATTTAAAGTAGCAGTAATCTCTTCCAGTCCTTACTGAGTGGCATTAGGAGAGAAATATCTCCACTGGCAGCCTTGCTAGGAATTCTGAGGCTCTCTCAGCCCTTTTCTGTGGATATGACTGCTCCATACTTCGTGTTACCTCTTGGGGGTTGGGAGGTGATAATTCTTAAACTTGTATGCCTTCTCTTGATCCTACCAATCCAGACTAGGTGCTGATACCCTCTCGTTTGCTAGCTCTATGGTGGAATGAATGCTCAAACTTGTGTTCTTTCTCCAAATTCCACATAATTGTGCTGGCTTTCTGTGTATATTCACTAGCTGTCTGCAAAGGCTCACACTTGCTGCTCATGCGGCACACTCAGGGTGCCCACCATGGGGGGTGGGGCTTGCAGATGAGATGCACAGTGCACTGGGGGTGTCTGTGGGTCAGTTAGGGGTCTCCACCAGTGAAGCATCTCTAATATCCTCTGGGCAGGCTTAGTAGTGTTCACATCTTTTTGATGAGTTCTGAGTCTTGGCTGCTGTGCTCCCAGTCTCTCCCTGCCCCTCAGTTATGTAGACCACATTAGTATTCTGGATGGAATGAAAAAGAAGTAGGCCTCCTCGGTAGTGTTCCACACAGCTGGGAAAGACAGCTCACTTTCCCCTGTGGGAGATATCACAAGCCAAGTGGGTATCTCTTGGTACTGAGCTGTACTGCCTTACGGGAAGGTGATGTGGGTGAAGTGAAACTGTTCCTTTTACCCTCTTTAATGCATCCAGTCTCAGAGTTTTTTGCTCTAATATTGTGCTGGAATTCTCTACTGGACTCCCAGACTTCCACAAAAGTACTCTCATCCATGGGTAATTGTCAAAATTGGTGTTCTTTCAGGGGAAGATATAGAAAACTCCTATTCCACCACCTTGATGACTTCAATCTCCCCAATTTTTAACTCTCCTGTTTCATAGTTAGCTTTTCTGTATTGTGCTTAAGAATTAACTGTATGTCTGCCATGAAATCATTGGGTAATTTTCCTATATTATATTCTAAAATATCTAGTTCTAAATACACATCTTGAAATAAATGCACATGTAAATTTAAATATACCTAGAATTTTTATGCGTGGAATAAGAAATAGCATAAAAATTATTTTTCTTGTAAGCATATGTAATTTACATAGAATCATTTGTTGAAAAGACCATTCTTTCCTCAGTATTCTGTAGTGTCAGATGTGTCAGATTTGTCAGAAATCAGACACATATACATGTGAGGGAAAATTTCTGAAATCTCTAACCTGGCTCATTTCACTGATGTATTTATTCATCTTTACACTAACATCACATTGTCTTAATTATGGTAAACTTCATAATAAGTTTGGATATACGACAACATAAGTGATGCAAAATTTTAAAGCCAATTTAAAATTATCATAGCTATACTTTGTCTTTTGAATTTTCATGCAAATTTTAGAAACAGCATTTCTATTTAGTAAGAAAAAAATAGGAATTTTAATTGGTGTTGCATTGAAGCTATTGAAAGATTTGGGAGGAATTGACATCTGCAATATTTACATTCCTAATCCAAGAACATTTATACCTTCCTAAACTGTTGCCCATAATGTTTAGCATAAAGATCTTCATTTGTTTTTTTTTTTTTGACTGTTCCCCATTTTGGTATACGTTATAACAGCCCTGCAAAGAAGTTCACATCCCAACCCCTGGAATCTGTAGATATGTGATCTTACACAGCAAAAAGGGACTTCGTAGGTGTGATTAAGTTAAGCATTTTGAGATGAAGAGATTATCCTGAATTATCTAGGTGGACCTAGTGTGATTACAAGGATCTTTAAGAGGAAGATAGGAGGGTCCAAGTCAGAGAAAGAGATGTGACAAAGAAAGCAGAGATTGAAGTGATGTGCAGCGTGAGCTTGCTGATCTAGGCAGCCTCTAGAAGCTGCAAAAGGCAAGGAAAGAACTCTTATCTAGAGCTTCCAGAAGGAATTTAGCTCTGCTGACTCATTTTGTAATTCTGATCGAAAGAATTGTAAGATAATGAATGTGCATTCTGCTAAGTTTGTGGAAGATCATTATAGCAGCAGAAGGAAACTAATATGACCATAATATTTAATACAAAGCTCTTGAACATCTTTCAGTAGTGTATTTCTGAATATTGATATTTTTGGTGCAGTATTAAATGATATTAATTTCATTTTATAAATATTAATTGCTGTAAAATAGAAACAATTATTTTTAGTATATTTATCTTGTTTCTAGTGACCTTATTAAATTTATTTATGAATTTAAATATATTATTTATAGTTTATTTTGGAGTTTCTCTTTACACAATAATGTTATTTACAAATAGCATTTTATCTATTCCTTTGTTATCCTTACTAATTCTTTGTCATAGCACAATTTAGGATCTAAATTGGGATGGGATACTAGCAGGAGAGAATGCATAGGCCAATATAATATGTTAGATATTTGAGATATATTGGATCAATATTTATTATAGATATTATGGAATTGGATTTTTTCTGGGTACAATTAATGCATTAGAAGACTACAAAGGAAGACTGAAGGTGATTGCCACCAATTAACACCAAAGTGTGAAAGCCAGTGGATCTCATTGGACATGTAAAGAGACTCCCATCTCTTATAGTCAAAGGGTGGAAAAGACTGGAGGCAAGGCAGAGTATAAAATTATAAAAGTAGAATACTTTTCATGAAAATGACGTAGGGAAAATATGCAAAAATAATGAACACTGTGCTTTGCACTTGGTTTAGGCAAATATTTCTTCATAGAATTCAAAAGGCGTAAATCATAAAAGAAAAGAAAGATACTCTTGTATTAATAGAGATGGGCAAGAACACATTAATTTGCTCACTGGCCATCTTCCTTTAACCTGAAGTCTTATTAATGCTCCAGCAAAGACACCACATATGGCATAACCGCTTCAACTGCTGTTAGTACTTGTCCACTGTCATCTAACACAATCCATTTGGTTCTGTATGGACCAGATGGATGAATTATAAGGTAATGCTTGGGGACCTCCACCCTTATATTCTTTACATTTGTAAGGCTAATAATAACTTTTCCATTACTCTCTGGAATCAACGTGTATGTGTGTGGGGCGGGGGATAGGTGTGTTGTATTTGTATTTTTCTTTGTATTTACTATTGTGTTCAGATGTGGCAGATGTGAAAATCTAGAGAAATCACTCAATCACATTACAAACAAGGAAACCTTAATCAAGCAATACATTTTAATTGACAAAAACACATAGACAAAACAACACAACAAAAACATTAGCCAGTGATCCATATTATGAAATATATTGACATATACAAAAGGTAAAAAAAAAAATCAAACATTATTTTTTTTTTCAAAGGGAAAAATCATCGGAATAGAAAAGTGTGGAAAATATTGGTATAAAAAAGTAAAATACAGTGTAGATAAGATTGTGGTAAAACAACTTTATAATACCCATCCCTGAACTCTTCTCTGTCCTGGTTTCATCAGACTATTAATTAGATTAAGATATGATTATAGAATGCCTGCTACTTCTGTGATATTTTACATTTGTTCTCCTTATAGTAATTTACAACCCTGTGAACTATAATTCCTAGGACACTGATTGTGAAACTTGATAAGAAAATTGAAATAACATGAATAAGCAGCAGAACCAAGGGGTCAATCTAGGTTTTTGCCCCTAATTCCCTAGCTCTTGACTCTCTGTCAATTATCACTGAAAACTAAAGAATCGCTGTCAATATAACTTAGAGTTTCTTGTTATAAGATGGGTTATTTTCAACACATATTCTACCACTTATTTATTATATTATCTCATTGAAATTTTAAGAAACTAGAAGTGCTATAAGGTTAGAAATGCTCAAAGACATGATTTGCTTTAAAAAAAAAAAATGAGGTAAATGCCAGAACTATGGACAAGCGAGTTTCAGGCTAATGTCAGGAAAATTTTGACAAAAATTTTTTGAACAGTTCATTTACAAGCAATTGGAAAGGTAATGAATGAGAGCCATAAAAGCCAATTAGGATTTAAAAAATCATGCCATATAATTAAAGTTATTTATTTATTTTTGCTGAGAAAGACTTCCTGAGCTAACATCTGTTGCCAACCCTCCTCTTTTTTCGCTTGAGGAAGATTCGCCCTGAGCTAACATCTGTGCCAATTCTCTTCCATTTTGCATGTGGGTTGCCACCACAGCATGGCAGATGAGTGAGGTAGTTCTGTCCCAGGATCTGAACCTGTGAACCCAGATCACTGAAGCAGAACATGTCAAACCTCAACGATTATACCACAGGCCTGTTCCAATTAAAAATAATTTTTGATAGACAAGCAGAAGAGGAGGATTCATTCCTTCATTCCATCACTTAGATTTTTATTCAGCAGATAGTTATTGAGTGCCAGGCACTCTTCAAAGGACAGACTTGTGAATAAAACAAAAGGCCCTGCCCTCCTGGTGAAAAGTGAAAAAAATAAAAACATAATTGCTTAATGTGAATATATATCCATATTTATAAACATATCTATATATCTACATTTATATCCATATCTGTGTCTCTACCTATATCTAAATCTATCTATCCGTTTACACATGATATATGATATGTGATATGCAATGTCAGGTAGTGACAAATACTATGAAAAACAATAAAACTGTATAAGGGGATAAAAAGTGATGGAAGAGGCATGTTGTTTGAAATAGGATAATTAGGGAAGGCATCTACTGAGATATCACGTTTGAATAGAACCTGTACACCGTGAAGGAGAAAGCCACGTCCTTCTGTAAGGGAAGAACATTTCGTAAAATAAAATCAGCAAATGAAAAATTTCTGATAAAAGACAATGTTTTACAAGAATGGTAAGGGGTAACTAGAGTCAGATCATATAGGGACTTATAGAAAAGACATCAATGTGTTAGGATCAGGGCTTTATCTTAATCAGATTTGAAAGATTATTTTGGATCTTGTACAGAGAACAGTGAAGAGGAAGGCAGTGGAGGCAAAGATACCAGATATGAAATGCTAAAGATACAGAGTAAAGGAATTTTAGCATGGCTGTTGACAAATGCTTTTTTTGTATTTTTGAGAAGTTGATGGAGAATTCTGAACTTCCTGATAATATAGTTAGCTACGCTTAATAACTTCTCAGTGTTTGAATCCCAAGAGAATGTTGATTAATGACTCAGTGTCAACTTGGAATGAACTGAAGCATATGACTTGGTTTTTAATATTATCCTGTTAAGCGTCTTTATCCGTGATTCAGTTGGGTACATGGAAAACATGCTAATGAAATTCACAGATGACCTGAAGCTGACAGTAAGCCATTGAAACACATGGCAGGTTATACAGTTACAACAGCAGACTGGAAACTATAGTCACATTTTCCAGAGAAACTATACTTTACTTCAGAGAAGCAAATGTAAGATACTGTACAAAGATACCAGATCACCAACCCTGCAAACACCCAAGTCCCATAAAAAGTTTTAGCAACAACACAGAGATCAGACTATAGCTAGATTAGCAGACAAAAACAGGAAAGAGTGCCATCAATGTGTCAAAAATTTCCAGAAATTTCTGTCAGTAAAGAAGAAGATTTCAGTCTCGGATTCTATAGAGAAACAAAACCAGAGAAACCACAGTTCAAGTCAACAACAAAAATATATTATTGATGCAGTAGGAATATTTCAAGAGATACTAAACCAAACTTAATAGAAATAATATTGGACCCTCTGGCATTCACTAAAGTTATTAAATGGGAAGCTGTAGCATAAATAGGTTGGCCAGTCAGTGTTAGAACTGAAGAAGGAGAGAAACGCGTTAAGGAATTAATAACTTCCACATAATCCTACGCTTTCCATACACTCAACAGAATGAAATACATAGAGCAAACACTGGGGAATAAGAATTATCCATTAAAAAGATAGGAAAACAGTCAGGAAGAAAACTAATTCTATGAAAGAAAGTTACCAAATTGAAAAAGATGAATATTTAACACTCAGTTAGTCTGATTTAACAGAATAAGTAAGAAGTCTTTGGAAAAGAATATAATTTGTGGGGCCAGCCCAGTGGCACAGCAGTGAAGTTCACACATTCTGCTTTGGTGGCCTGGGATTCGCCAGTTCGGATCCTGGGTGTGGACCTATGCACCACTTATCAAGCCATGCTGTGGCAGGTGTTCCACATATAAAGTAGAAGATGGACACAGATGTTAGCTCAGGGCCAGCCTTCCTCAACAAAAAGAGGAGGATTGGCAGCAGGTGTCAGCTCAGGGCTAATCTTCCTCAAAAAAAAAAGATTATAATTTGTATCTTAAATATGATTTCAAAGAATATTGTACCCCCAAAACAGAATCAGTCAGAATTCTGGAAATGAAGACAGTTTGCTAAATTAATAAAAAAAGAGCAAATTAGTGAAATGGAACATAAAAAATATTCAAAAACACAGTAGAAAAATACAAAGGGAAGGTAAGAGAAAAAAGATTAAACACATGGAACATAGATTTAGACATTCTGAACTTAGTAGGAGAAGAGAAACATAATTGAGAGGTTAGAAGAATACAAATAATTAAAATGAAATTGAAGAAGAGAAACTATATGACTAATAAATGAGAACAATAAACTCTTCTATATACTCATGAAGAAATAGGTTATGCTGCAGTAAGAAACAATTTCCAAATCTCACTGGTATAAAAGAACAATGGTTTATTTCTTGTTCATACTATATATCTATCTTGGTTTGGCGTAGGGCTCTGGTCAATTTCATCCTCACTCAGGGACTCAGGGGGCTGGATTATTCATCATCTCAACTATTACTCATTGCTGGAATTGGGAGAAACAGGTGACAAATTGCACACAGCCCCTTAGAAGACAGTTTTCGTGCTCAGGTGTAGCACAGATTATTACTTCTGCTCATATTCCATGGTGCAAGCAATTCATAAGTCCAAAGCCTCAATTCAAAATAGCAAAACAAAACAACAACAAAAAGATATGCAAAAGAAACTAGAGAAGATAAATACTACCAAGACAAAGAAGAGTCAAATTATACACAATTGGTTTTCAAGAAGCAGCAAATAATGCAAATGGAAATAAGATAGTAGATATTTGATACATAAGAGAATAAAATATCATTAAAATATCCTTGAATCTATAGATTGAAAGGGCCCAATTCATTACAGGAAATTTTCTGTAAACAATTAGCACTAACAAATATCCTATGAAGCTGATGGACATCTAGTCAGCAAAGGAATTTGTACACTATTGGAAGATCATGTTGGCTTCAAATACTCTCCAAACAAAATTTTGAAGAAAGGAAATGTGCCCTAATAATTTTATAGTCAGAAAAATATTCGTTCAGCTGTGAAGCAGTGGGCATTCTCACGTCCGCAAAGCCATCCTTGAGCATTTATCTGATAAAACTGCTGGAAAACTATCATATCTGGAAAACAAATGCATCCATAAAAGAACGGAGGAATTTGGAGAGCTATAGCTTAAAAAATAGTTGGTGAGGAACTTTGACTGTTCAATCTTGAATCAAGAAAAATATTTTTTAAAATTACTTTTAGGTAAGAGAGAGTAAATTTTATATATCCTGACAATTTAAAATGATAATTCAACTGACAAATTGAAGTTACAGAAACGGGTATAAAAGGTGTCAAGAAGCATAAGCATGCTAAATCTCTTGTTTTTTTTATAACTGAGAGTAAACAGGTAGAGTCAAAAACTTAAATATGTTTAAAATTATTTCAATTCTTTTCATATAATTTAATATCAAACATAACCATATCATATATTAATATTTTACATAGTATAGTGATTTTTTCAGGTAGCAAAATGTCTTCACATAAAAATACCTGGAATATGAGAGCTTAAAAAAGGATGCATCCATTAAGAATATATCTCCAGGGGCTGGCCCAGTGGCACAGCAGTTAAGTGCACATGTTCCGCTTTGGCGGCTTGGGGTTCACTAGTTTGGATGCCGGGTGCAGACATGGCACCACTTGGCAAGCCATGCTGTGGCAGCCATCCCACACATAAAGTGGAGGAAGATGGGCACGGATGTTAGCTCAGGGCCAGTCTTCCTCAGCAAAAAGAGGAGGATTGGCAGATGTTAGCTCAGGGCTAATCTTCCTCAAAAAAAAAAGTATATCTCCATAAGAATACACCTCAACAATGAGAAAACACCCATATTAACAGTGTTTTAATTACACACAAAGGTTTATTTCTTACCTAAATGTCCAGAAATTTGTCATTCAAATGGGGGGCATTGTTCCTCCAAGTTATCAGTGACTAGTTGCCTTCCAGATTTCTGGTGAAATCTTCCTAGAATCTGAGCCTCATACTTACAGTCAAGATGTTTACATGAGCGCCATATATTTATAACCAAAATCCAAGCACATAAAAAAGAAACCAATGGAAGGAGGAAGTTAGAGGAAGGCAGAGGACACATCTCCTGTCATTTTTAGAGACACTTCTGAATTTAGAAGAGACTGCTTCCTTTTATATTCAACTCACTGGCACATAGTCAGTTATCTATACTTAGCTGCATTGGAGGAAAGAACATAGTCTTTCTCGTGGGTCACCATAAAGAGACTAAATAAAAAATGTTTTGCAAAAATAAAGACTTTTGGCTTATAAAAAACAAGACATGGTGGACATGAAACTTCTACACAGTGTCTGACACATAGAAGAATGATGATCAATAATTTTTGTGGCTCTAGAGAACTAATCTTGGATCCATGTTTATAAGATTTTGGGGGGGAAGTTGGCAGAATAAACTCTAGAGAACATAAGCAGTTACACATTTGTCTGAAAATAGAATGGCTATTTTCTGTGTTCTGTGAAAACAGAGAACACTAGTGATGGTCAAGCAGAGAGTGTGGTACATTGAACTGACCGATCCCTACAATCCATTTCGGATTTGAGATTCCTATAATAATAACGTAGGAAAAATTTTGTTACTGAGATTTTAAATAGCGTAATTAAAGATTAAACGTAGCAGTTATGAAAGATTTCTTTTTACTCTTTTTGTTATTATTTCTTGCTTTTATATGAGATAAATATGATGTGTAGCATTTTATTTCTTATGCTGGTGAAACACATCTATTTTAATAAATAAATGTGCCCTGAGGTAAATGTGTTTCTATAAAGTGAACATGAAAATATTATAGGAAGATAAAAAAAGAATAACTAAAATTAAAGAGGGAAACACATAAACTAATTTGCCTTAATTAAGTTCAAATCCCATAAGAGAATCAATCTTGAAGCCTAAAATAACACAGGGCACAGTTTATAATAAGCTATTTTCTTAGACTGGTATTTAATTTCTTAGGATTCTTTTACAGATCTGCACCCTACGCAAGAATATTTCAAATTCACTTATTACCTCACTGTCTTTATCTATTCATATTTTTATTTTATCCTGGATTTGACAGCTCATGTAATTTTCATCATTAACCACTGAGGTAACAGTTATAATGGCTAGAAGTACCTCACTTTTTTTCTATGCAGCAGAACCCAACCTGATTTTGGGTTCTGAAAGCAGAACTTCTCTCCCCTAACTCCAGACTGGACAAAGAAAATTTCAGTGACTGGAGAGGTCCAAGGAGCAAGCTTAATATTTGGTGCCTCAGCTAAAATTGAGAGATTTTCAGAACGGACCTATTTTTTACTAATGAACTAAAGTATTTAGAGAAAAAAAATTCTCACACCAAATTCTAACAGAGAAATATACTTGATCTTGAATACATTTTGAAACTCCCCCCAAATTTTCTTCCTTAAAGCTATTCCCCAGATGTTCTCCATAGAGTTTGACATGAATGAAGATTTGCATGTCCTTAGAATGGCAGAAAGAGGAGTTGGATGGCAATGTTGAGGATACAATATAGCCCAGACACTGTACACAGTGCCATACATATATTATCTCCAAAATGCCACTTCTATTTAAACATACACTTCAAGTTCATTTAAATATTTTACTTTGTTGTAACACTGCACAGATTTTCCCCTTTAATTTCCTATTGCCTTTATTTTTAAACTTCATAGTTTTCCCCCTTTAATTTCATATTACATTGGCTTGCAAAACAAGGATGCAGGATAATGTGTGTACATTTATAAAGAAATTTTGATATGAACAATTCCATATATCAATTAAAATAACCATATAATCCTTAGGTTTTTGCTGTATCTTTAAGTATCATCATTTTTTATTAAATGTTAATATGGAACTCACAGAGACCACCAATTATCTTTAGTACCCATTCACTCATTCTAAAGGCATGGAATACTTAGCTGGACATATGGTCACCTCTAATAAAGACCGCAGTTCCATCCTCCTTTGCATTGTGGAGGAGCTTTGTGACTACAGTCAGCCAATGAGATGTAAATGCAGTCTATATATGGCAGTCATGGGAATCTTCCTAAAGAGATACTGAGTAGCACATTGATCCCATTATTTTTGGTCCTTTTTCCATATTGTTGCCTTGAGCACAGATGCTTCTCTGGAACATAAGAACGACGTCCAGACTCTGGATAAGGCTGAGTAGTAAACTGAGTTCCTGAAGATATTTTCTGCCATTATGCCAGTGTAATTTGGGGTTTTTCTATTGCTCACAAGTAAATCTATATCTAAACTACATATGCAGTACTCCACCTAGACAGAAAACATTTTTAAACTTGACCTATCCTTCCTTTATGTAAATAAGCTAGCTGAGTCTAAAAAAGAGTGATTCCTTATTTCAGACAGAGTCAATTTGCTAATAGCCAAGTCAATGAGAAAATTGGTATTGGTATCAGGAAATGATGGAATTCACTTTAGTAGGAACCAAAGTGTTGAGGATCTTTTCTTTGTCTCAGAGATTGATGCTGCCATCCTTTGTTTTCTCTCTCCAATTTTTTTTCTAAAGTGATCTTACCCAATGTGGGGTACTTTAATAATATTGATGTGCTGATGAAACTCAGTTACAGACTCGTCCTCAGCTGAACTCCAAACATGTACAGTAATATCTACTTTCCTATTTGACATATCCATTTGGATTTCTAATAATTTTTGCAAAAATAGCATCAAAAAAGAATCCTTGATTTCTACACCTACATTCAACCTTCTGTCAAGAACTATAATTTTTCTTTCTTCATCCTTCTATTTCCAAGCTATTGGCAAATTTTAATAACTTTATTTACAAAATATATCACAAATCCTCTCGCTCCACTATACCACTTTAAATATATCCATCCATCATATCTATTCCAGGATTTTATCGTAAATCTTATTTTCAAAGTTCCCCCCTTTCAATTTATTCTCCGTATAGCAATTCCTTCGTTTCCTGTACTTCAACCAGAATGATCTTTCCATAGATAATCAAATCTTGAAGACACCTTGTTTAAACCTCAGTGGATTCCCACTAACCTTAGAATAAAGTCCAAACTTTATGTGATATTCTAAAAAGTCCAACATTAACTAAGTCCTCATTGGCGGAATTCATTTTTTGAAATCTTACAACACTCTCATCGAAATCCAATCACGTTGGCCTACTTTCCAGTTCTGCAACTACCCAGTTTCATTCCTCCAGTCCTACATGATCTCCTTCCTCTTTCCGGTCTATTTATACTCCAGATTTTGGCATGTCTGACTGCTTATTGTCATTCAAATATCATTAAGTATCACCAGCGTAAGCTTTTCCTGAAAATTTAACTGAATATAATCATCCATTCTTTATCTCAATTAACATATTTTATTTATATTATGTTATTTATTGGTGCTAATCAATCTCATTATATTTTTGTTTGTTTTCTATCTCCTTTTACTAGAAGGTGAGTTTCCTGAAATAGTGATCTTGTCTTTTCATTCATCCCCATTTCACCAGAACCCAGAGCAGTACTTGGCATGGAGTGAGTCACTGAATGTTTAGAAAAAATTAAGGAGTAAATTACTTGAAGCCTTATTGTTCTGACGTCTCAACAGTTGACTAAGGATGTTGCCTATGTTGCACATCACTGATTTTTGCCTCTGTAGTTGTAAGATAGGCATGGAAAGAGATTTCTAGATTTCATGTTGTTCTTGATTGATGCAAATGGATCTGAATTGTATCAGAAATGAGTGAGCAAAATCCAATGGTTAGCTTTGCTCTTCCATTCCTAAGGTAACTAGTAGTTATCAATAAACAACTCCTTTTGTAGAGACGAGCATGTTCTAGGACTCAAATCCTGGCTCTCAGTTCTTTACTCCACTTTTCTGAGATTAATCTATTCCAGGATATCTAGCAGTAATCATAATTTTGAGCTATTTTTAATGACGTTGCTCTAGTTAATTAAAAATTGACATCAGTATTATAAAAATAATAACATAATTTGTTAATATATATTGAATACAGAGTAAGTATCCAGTAATGGACTCAAACATTATACTCACTATAAACACTATATTCACATTGAAGTGATTATTATTTTTACTACTATTTTTCAAATGAGAAAACTGAGACTCAAGGATTTAGGAAATTCAAATTCAGACACAAATGCAGACAATTTGATTTCAAATAATTCATTTATATCCTCTAGGTTATGGAGAAACATTATTTTTCTCAGAAAAAAAAAAAAAGACCTAACTCCTTTGGGTTCCATGAGATAGAAAAATGACAGATCATCCTTCTTCAGTTTAGGCCACCAAAATCAAGGGGTCTCTTATAGCCTGTATTTGTGATGAAAAGTGACAATATCGGCAAGAAAATTAAAAAGTTTCAAAAAAGAAAGTAACATCACTATACCACACCATGAAAAAGTTTAATTAGAGAATATATCTATTTCATTTGAAGATAAAGATACACTTCAGTCGAACTTTCTATAGTTGTTATTTGGTCTGTTTTAGAGCTGACCCATCGTACGTTAAGTGCTGAACAGCAGGATATAATTGGTAAAGCTTATCTGGTACTTAGAACATAGCAAAATACAAGAATTCGCAGTAAGCAGGAATAGCCTCTCCTTTTTATAATACAGTCTCTTGAAAAAGAAGGAGAAAATCCAATTTAGCTTACTGAGAGATAATTTTGACTCCTTAGATCGCCTACCTTCATTTTTCCAGTGAAACGGCTTTTTAAGAAATAGACCTAAATTAATGTTACAACATCCCATTTAAATGGATAATTATTAATAAAATCATTCAAATTGGTTGTCACCAATGTGAAACCCAAGGAAGGTAAAGTTACTGAGGTCAAGATCCCTATTTTCCACTTGTTTTATCCTCTATTACCCTCGGGTGATTCCGATGTGCGCACACACACACACACAGACACTTAAAGGGTAAATTTAAAATCTGAGCAAGAGAATTGATTCCTGTAAAAATAAATCTTTAAACTTCTCCAGAAGATGAAGAAATAGAACAAATTAAGTTACGGGAAACAAAGTATAGGCATAAAGAAGCATCTTTGTAATTAGATATTATGTCTCTATAATCATTGTTTTGATTACTGATGTCCTTATTGGCAAAACTGGCTATTTGGAACATACTCAAAGTTCTATTCATGAACCTCATTTAACTATGCGTATTGCAAACACTGACTTATTTCCACAAATAAAAAAGCATTATAAAACACTTGTTTTCTTATAATTCATTCTATTCTAGTTACTTAGAACAAGAGACTTGAATTTAATTAGCATCTTAGAAACAAAAATTTGGTTTGACAGTAAAAGTGGAATCATAACCTTGTTTTGTATCATGTTATCTAAGCTATGAGTATCACTTATAGTGTGGTTTGCAGAGGTGGTCTAAGCCCATTTAAAGAGGCACAGAAAGAAAGAACATCCAGAACACTCAGAAATGACTTCTAATTATCTGCTGTCTTAGATACATCACAATATGGTTGCATTCAGAGGCTACTGGATCATGATTCAGCCTTGGAACTAAGTGTGTGTTTCATCTATGGGGCGAGATCTTGGAGAAGCTGGTTACGGCTATGAAAGGCAGAGGAAAATCTGGCTGAGCATCAAGTATTTATTATGCTCCTTTCCTTAAATAAATAATAATCTTTATTAGGCAGAAAAAGTATTGGGCATCAAGAACTATTTATGTTTGCACTTTTCCCAGATAATTAAATATATTTCCTTAGGAAGTTAACTATAATTTTCACCTAACCAATACAAAATTAAATTCAATGAAATTCCCATATGTTATACATGCAAGTTCCACAAAGGCAACATTTTAATAGGACGTTACTCAATCTTTCAAAATGGAATAAAAACCCCATACTCTAAGATTTTCCACGTAATAACAGACTACCTGTACAGCACTATAAAAGAATTTGATTGAAGAAGATTCTTTTTGTTTAATTGAAGAATAGCAATTTATCTTGAGCCTGTGATTGCATATGGTCCACAAGCTATGACTGTGGCCACTTGAGACAGTCGTATTGAATCTGAATCATGCCTATAATACTTCTAGCTGTATTACATTGAAGAAGATCATCTGCACATTTGTAAAATGGGATAAAATTCATTGACTACCCTACAAACTAGTTGTGAGACTTAAGTCATAATGGATATGAATTTCTCACCTCAGAAAATTGGGAAACAAACCTTGTATTTCTTATTCTCTCTAGACCACCTTTCTCTTTCTTTCCACTTTCCTGCTTAGATGAAATGCCACCCCATGAAGTAGAGAGTGTGGCTTTCTGAGCAAGGGCAGAGGTTCTGAAGGTTGCAACCTGGAAGTGCAGGGGAGTTTGCTCACCATAGATTGAAACTTAACCAAAAGAAATGGCAGACAGAAGATAGCCAGACACATAAGTTCCTTCCAATCCTTCAAGAAAAGCCCTCCAGGCTGAGTCAACACACCTGCCAGGAAACCTGCTGAGTTTGTTCCTGGACATTAGTTAAGCAGGTGCCAACAATGTAAAAACATCATCCTGTGGCTTCCAAACTTTCCTTGCCTCATTTCCCTTTTATCCTCACCATTCTAAATGTACCCCTTCCAAAGAGACTTTCTAGAGGACACAAGATATATGGTAGCTAGAAATAGTCAGTTATTTACACTAGGAACTACTATTATTATTTAATTTCTTTAGACTGGAGAATGATTGTAAGGAATTGTAAATTGTAGAATATTTCTCCTTATTCTGAAATTAGCATTATGAGAAATTAAGATGATAGTTTTGAAATTACCATGACTGATATAGACTGACTAAGCATTAATTGAACCTTCTGTTTATTGTGACTCAGGCAATAAAATTCAATGTTAGGTCCTGTTTAGAAGAAGAATGAAATAACGGATGGAATTTATTTAACTACTTCTCTCTCTGTTTTTCTTTTTCTTTTTGGTTTATGCTCACTTGTATTGAGGATAAAATTTTGCTTTAAGCCCTCGGCAGCAGTTTCTTTGTGGATACAAATTACAGAAGATAATTGGATGTTGGGAGACAGCTCCTGCGTGGATTGTGGGTTTTTCAAAAGATATTTTAAGTCTAAATTTTTATTTCTTTGTTCTTGTTTCCATCTCTTTTTGGTGGACACCTGTATATTGAATTCTCCCATCTGAAGGAAAATGATGGCAGAAAAACACAAGGAGCTCAGTAGGGAATAAAAATCACTGGAAATGGGAAACAGCCAGAAAATTCCATGTGAATATTGACAATATAAAATGGTAAGTTTAATGTCTGTGTAGTGTAAAATATACATAGAACTAAAATAAATGTAAACAATAACACAAAATCTGGAATGGAGTCAATGTGTTTTAAATGATCCTAACAATATTTCAGGAGGTGGAATAGATAATAACTTGCGTTTAATATAATTAGTCAAACATAATAGTTGTAATATCTAGTATAACCACTAAAGGAATACTGAAAGAATGAACTAATAAGCAAAATATATAAAAAATGGAATAAATCCTTTGATAAATTCAAAGAAACATAGAAGGGATTAAATTCAAAGAAACATAGAAGGGATTAAATTAAAAACAAAAATAAGCAAGAAACAAAGGAGCCTAATTGAAAATATAGTTAGATGGCATATTAAAACCTAACTTTTTCAGTAATTATTATAAATACAAATGGGCTTAATGCTTCATTGTAACGCAGAGAGCCAGACTGAATTAAAAGAAAACCAACTATATGCTGTTTATAAGTAACACTTAAAGTAAAACAGAAAATTGAATAATAGAGAAAAAATAGCATGCAAATATAAACAAACCAGAAAAACTGATGTAGCGAAGCTAATATAAAACAAAATAAATTTTAAAGAAAGAAGCATAATTCATAAAAATAAAGAGATAAATCCAATAGGAAATTGTCACAATTCTAAATATTACATACACTCAATAATATAGCCATATATACATATATCTCAAGTGAAAAGGCATTTACAGTAAGAACCACTGAACTTACCCCACATAAGAGCTCTGACAAAACTGGCAAATTGTCAGATTGACATTTTTAGAGTTCTGAAAATTAATCAAAGGCCTGATGCAACTTAGGAGCATTTATTTTAAAAAAATGGTTTAAGATATATGCACCTCTATGTTCATTGCAGCCTTAATCACAATAGCCAAGATTTGGAAGCAACCCAAGTCCCTCAACAACAGATGAATAGATAAAGAAGATGTGACATATATACACACACACACACACACACACACAAAGGAATAGTATTCAGCCATAAAAAGACAAAATTGTGCCATTTGTGACAACGTGGATGGACCTTGAGGGTATTATGATAAGTGAAATAAATCAGATGGAAAAAGGCAAATGCTGTATGATTTCACTCATATGTGGAACATAAACAAACAAACAGATAAAGAGATCAGATTGGTGGTTCCAGAGGGGAAGTGGGTGGGGGTAGGGCAAAAGGGGTAAATGGGTATATGTATGTGGTGATGGATAAAAACTAGATTATTGGTAGTGAACATAATGCAGTCTATACAGAAGCTGAAAGATAATAATGTAACCTGACATTTACATGATGTTATAAGCCAATATGACCTCTATACAATTTAGAAAAACTGTTTAATCCTTGTAAGAACAGAGATCTTTGTGACCTTTTAACTTACGCTAGTCCCATACTCCACTCCATAGCAAAATGGTAACCTTAAAAAATAATAGCCTGCATTCTTGGTACATGACAGTAGAACAGAACTAGAACTTTTTCACAGCCTCATTCCAAAGAATCGTCTTTTGAGCTGGCTAGTGGTTCCCTGGTAGACACCACTAGAAAGGCATGTCTTTATCTGACCTCACTCAAACTCACTCAATGCTAAAAGCATTCTCTGGAGGTCAGAGGTAATTTATCAAATGTTTTAACACTGTGATTGCCTGAGGTAATGGATAACACTTGGAGCAAATAATAGACTGACCAAATATCTTAAAGGAAAAATTAAGTAATGAGATGTCCATAGGGGCTTTGAAAATCTCCCATATATTTTGGGAATCTAAATGACTATGCCTAAGCATAGGGCTTTGCACATGCTCAGGAAACACCTTAGAAGGTCCTAAGCTCTCTCTTCTGACTGATATTACACAAGCAGGAAGTGAAGGCTAAAGAAGAGTTGTAATCCTCTTGGCTGAGCGTAGACTCAACTTACTAAAATCAGGAATCAAAGAGGAAAGATTATTACTGATCTTACAGAAATAAAAAGGGATTTTAAGGGAATGCTATGAAAAATTGTATGACCACCAATTAGATAACCTATATGAATGGAAAAAATCCTGAAAGACACAGACTACCAACACAGACTGAAGAAGAAATAAAAATTCAGAATAGACCTATAACACATAAAGGGATTGAGTTAGTGATAAAAAATTTCCCACAAAGACAAATCCAGCAACAGATGACTCCACTGGTGAAAATAATTCCACCAAAGGTTTAAAGAAGAATTGACACTTATCTTTCACAAACTCTTAAAAAAATAGAAGAGAAAGATGTACTTCTGAACTTATTCCAGGAGGTAAGCTTGTATCGCCTCGATACCAAAATCAAACAAAGACACCACAACAAAGAAAAAGTACTGAGTAATATCTCTTATGAATGTAGACAAATTCCTGAGCTAATTACAAGTCAAGTCCTGAAGCGTATAAAAAGGATTATACACCATGACCAAGTGGAATTTATCACAGGGACCCAAGGTAGTGTCAACATATGAAAATCAATGGATTTAGAAACAATAAAGGAATGCAGTCAAGTCGCAGCATACAAAATCAACGTACAGAAATCGGTTGCATTTCTATACACTAACAACAAAGTAGCAGAAAGAGAAATTAAGAATACTATCCCATTTACAATTGCAACAAAAAGAATAAAATACCTAGGAATAAGCTTAACCAAAGAGATGAAAGATCTGTACACCGAAAAGTATAAAACATTGTTGAAAGAAATCAAAGAAGACACAAAGAAATGGAAAGATACTCTGTGCTCTTGGATTGGAAGAATTAACATCATTAAAATGTCCATACTTCCTAAAGCAATCCATAGATTCAACACAATCCCTATGAAAGTTCCAACAAAATTATTCACAGAAATAGAACACACAATTCTAAAATTTATATGGAACAACAAAAGACCCCGAATAGCCAAAGGATTCCTGAGAAAAAAGAACAAAGCTGGAGGTACCATACTCCCTGATTTCAAAATATACTACAAAGCCATAGTAACCAAAACAGCACGGTACTGGCACAAAAACGGACACGCAGATCAATGGAACAGAATCAAGAGCCCAGAAGTAAACCCACATGTTTATGGAGAGCTAATATTCAACAAGGGAGCCAGAAGCATACAATGGAGAAAGGAGAGCCTCTTCAATAAATGGTGTTGGGAAAACTGGATAGCCACATGCAAAAGAATGAAAGTAGACCATTCCCTTACACCATGCACAAAAATCAACTCAAAATGGATTAAAGACTTGAATGTAAGGCCCAAAACCATGAGACTTCTACAAGAAAACATAGGCAGTACGCTCTTTGACATTGGTCTGAGCAGCATATTTTCAAGTCCCATGTCTGACCGGGCAAGGGAACAAATGAACAAATGGGACTATATGAAACTAAAAAGCTTCTGCACAGCAAAGGAAACCATCAGCAAAATGAAAGGACACCTAACGATTGGGAGAAGATATTTGAAAACCATATATCAGATAGGGGGCTAATATCCAAAATATACAAAGAATTCATACAGCTCAACAACAAAAAAACCAACAATCCAATTAAAAAAATGGGCAAAAGATCTGAACAGAGATTTCTCCAAAGAAGATATACGGATGGCCAACAGGCATATGAAAAGATGCTCAACATCATTAGCTATCAGGGAAATGCAAATCAAAACTACAATGAGGTATCACCTCACTCTGGTCAGAAAGGCTATAATTAACAAGACAGGAAACAACAAACATTGGCGAGGATGTGGAGAAAAGGAAACACTTGTTCACTGCTGGTGGGAGTGCAAACTGGTGCAGCCACTATGGAAAGCAGTATGGAGTATCCTCAGGAAGTTAAGGATAGATCTACCATATGATCCAGCTATTCCACTGCTGGATATTTAGCCAAAGAACTTGAAAACACAAAGGCACAAAGATACTTGCACCCCTATGTTCATTGCGGTATTATACACAATAGCCAAGACATGGAAGCAACCTGGGTGCCCATCAAGGAACGAATGGATAAATAAGATGTGGTATTTATACATGATGGACTACTACTCAACCATAAGAAATGACGAAATCCGGTCATTTGCGACAACATGGATGGACCTCGAGGGTATTAAGCTGAGTGAAATAAGTCAGAGGCAGAAACTCAAATACCATATGATCTCAATCATAAGTAGAAGATAAAAACAACGACAAAAAAATAGATAGCATTGGGGATTGGATTGGTGGTTACCATAGTGGAAGGGGGGAGGAGGGAGGGCAAAAGGGGTGATTAGGCTCACATGTGAGGGGATGGACTATAATTAGTTTCTGGGTGGTGAACATGATGTAATCTACACAGAATTTGAAATATGATGTACATCCAAAAATTAATTAATTAATTAAAAAAAAAAAAGCAAATCAATGGAATACCCCCATCAATAAAATAAAGGGCAAAAGCTAGATCATTATCTCAATAGATGCAGAAAAAGCATTTGACAAAATCCAACACCCTTTCATGATAAAAACACACAATAAATTAGGAATAGGAGAGAATATCTTCAAACTGATAGAGGGTATCCATGAAAAATGTGCAGCTAACATGATACTAAATGGTGAAAGACTTAATGGTTGCCATTACTGTGAAGAACAAGACAAGGGTGTCAACTCTCCTCACTTCTGTTAATCATTGTACTGGAGACTTTAGCCAGATAAATTAAACAAGAAAATGTAGTAAAAGGCATCCAAATTGAAAAGGAAAAATGCAAACTATCATTATTTGCAGACAGCATGATCTTGTATATATAAAATCCTAAGGAATCCATTAGAAAGCACAGGAACAAAAAAGTGACTTCGGCAAGTTTGCAGGACACAAGATCAAAGGAAAATACATCAATGATTTCCTACATGGTAGACATGAGCAAACATAAAATGAAATTAGATGAACAATTCCATTTACAAGACCATCAAAAATACTTAAAAATAAATTTATCAAAATAAGTCTAAAACTTTTACTGAAAATACAAAACATTGATAAAAGAAATTAAGGAAAACTTAAATACATGAAAAGATTTCCCATGTTCATGGACTGAAAGACTTGCTGTTTGGTTGACGATACACCCCAAATTGCCCTACAGTGTCAACGAAACTCCCATCAAATTCCAGCTAACTTCTTTGCAGAAATTGGCAATCTGATCCTTAAATGCATATGGAAACTCAACAGAACCAAAATAATCATGAAAAAGAGGAACTAATTTAGAAAACTGGCACTTCCCAATTTCAAAACTTAATACAAATTACAACAAACAGGACAGTGTGGTACTGGCATACACATTATCAATGGAATAGGTTTGAGACTTCAGAAATAAATTTACACATTTATGACCAAGTGATTTTCAACAAGAGTGAGAAGAACAGTCAGTGGGGAAAGAATAGTCTTTCCCACAAATGTTGCTGGGACAACTGGATATCCACGGGTAAATAAATGAAGTCAGATCTCTACCTCCGACTCTATCTCTATCACTTAATATGATAAAAATGCTATGGAATTTGGTAGAGGTGAGCCTTGTGAATATATGAAAAATCACTGAACTGAACTCTTTTAAAGAGTGAATTTTATGATGTGTAAATTTTATCTCAGTTAAACTGTGCATGTTATGTGTGTGTATATAAAATTAACAGATCAAAGGAAGAAATAGATAAAATACAAAATCATATTGGAAACCTTAACATACCTCTTTATATGGCTGGCAAAACAAGGAGACCAACAACATCAGTATAAGTATCCAGTTCTGAACAGTACAATTAAAATTTTTGACCAAAGTAGCATGTAGAGGACTTTGCCTCCAATAACAAAAGATTTCACATATTTGTCAGATGTCCATATCCATATGGTATCCAGTTGCCATAACTGGTAGATCCTGAGCCATAAAGAAAGCCTCGATAAATAAATTCTGAAGTTATTCAGAAGCTGTCCTTGGACTAGCAAGAATTTAAGTTAGAGATTATTAACAAAAGAACAACTAGAAAAAAATACGAGTGCTGAGAAATTTTTTAAAAAATACACTTCAAAAATAACTGAAATATGAAAGAAAAGGTTCAAAATATAGATTGAGCTCAGTACTCCAGGTCTACTATATTTTAAACTGACTAATAATGAAGACAACGAAATGCACACTTGAGGGTTGTAATTAAGTTCTCCAGGGGATATTTATAACTTAATGTATATATTAGGAAATAGCAACATTTAAAATTAATTAGCATAAGCACTTCCAACTAGGAAAGTTAGAGAACAAAGAGCAAATTTCCTCCTAAGAAAAGCAGATATGAGACAGAAAACCTTGACAATAGAAGGAGAAATAAATGAAACAGACAAAGAATAGAGGAAATTAACAAAACAAAAAGTTAATGCAATTTTTTATAAAGGATGAAGAAAATACATTTCAAAACCAGGAATGATAGAGGGGACATTGCTAAGAGTTCCACTAACAAAAAAAGAATTAATGAAATGATATTGTGAACAACTGTATGCCAAAGAATTCCAGAATGTAAAAAAAATGCATAAATTCCTTTGGAAAACAATTATATTATGTGACAAAAGAAGATATAGAAAATTTGAGTAGTCCCATATCTATTAAAGAAATTGAATGTGTTATTAAGAACCTTCCTACAAAGAAAATGTCTATCTCAGTTAGATTCACTAGTGAACGTTCCCAACATAAGAAGAAATAACACTTATCTTGAACAATTTTCCAAGGAATACAGAAAAGGGCAACATTTCTTAGGAATTAGCATCAAGAACAACATATCCTTGATGCCAAAAGCTGACAAGTATATTATAAAAAAGAAAAATTATAAATCAATCTTTTTCATATACACAAATTATTGATACCTGATGTATTGGCAAACCACATCCAGACACAGTGTTCTGTAATCAAATATTAACTTCTGTATTATTTCTATTTGTGCAAACTATGTTTTCTATTCAAACTCTTTCTCTTAGAACTGAAAAGAAGTGCGTTTTTCTATGTTATCAATGAGTAAACATTGATACATATATGATTATAATATACACCTTATTAATTTTATTGTTTAGGTCTTCTCTGTACTTACGTTTGTTACACTTGAAATGTTTTGAATTTAGAGTAATATGTTAAAATCTCTTATTTTTGGTGGGATTTGTCTGCCTCTCTATCTCTCCCTTTATTTCCCGTAGTTTCTACTTTAGAAATTTTGCTGTGTTATTTGTAGGCTAGATATTTGGAACTGTTATACAATCATTGTGAATTCCAGCCTTTAACACTATAAATCTGTCTCATTTAATGTCTGGAAGCTAAATTCTACCTAGCTTGATAAACCTGTGCTTTCTTTTTGTTTGCATTTGGGATATCTCTTTTTGATCATTTTATTTTAGCCTCTTTAATTCAATTTGTTTTGGAATTACCTCTGGCATAAGTACATAAATCTAATACAGGGGAGAAAACTCAGTGTATATAAAATTAATATAGAAAAAAACAATGATAGCAATAACAAAGAAGAAAATTAAACCTTTCAGCAGATTAAAACACATTCCCCAAAAAAGCTCAAAATGGAGGCAGTTGAATATAACACTCGCAGTGTAAATATAATAAAAGTTATAGTTAAGAAATTGCTTATATGAAAGAAAGCGAAAAATTCAAAATCAAAATATAAATGAAGGAAAAATCAGGAAAATGTTAAATTTGAGCTTCCTGGAACCAGAAAAGAAATTAAATGACAAAGCAATCTCAGGAATAAAGACTAATTACAAGATGTCCAAAATACATATGACAACAAGCAGTAAGGAACATAGAGATGGAAATGAAAAGAACAAATAAAAAGACAGTGATGGGGCCGGTTCAGTGGTGCTGTGGTTAAGTTCTCATGTTCTACTTCTGCGGCTAGGGATTCACCAGTTTGGACCCTGGGTGGGGACCTATGCCCTGCTTGGTAAGCCATACTGTGGCTGGTATCCCATATATAAAGTAGAGGAGGCTGGGCACAGATGTTAGCTCAGGGCCAGTCTTCCTCAGCAAAAAGAGGAGGATTGGCAGCAGATATTAGCTCAGGGCTAATCTTCCTCAAAAAAATTAATTAATTAATTAAAAAATAGTGATAGATACAGGCAACAGATAAGCATATTTCAAAATATTAAAACTGGAAACTCTTAAGGAGAAAAACAATATAACAAAACAACAATTGAAATCTGCAATTCAAGAAGACAACGTAATTGAAAATATTGAAAAGGCACTAGTAAATATGACCTAGGATTGTCAGGCAGGTCCTAATAAGGTAATAGAAAAACAAAATCTCAACGTAGAGGAAAAAGGAAACTTACCAAGAAAAAACAATTCTACATGTCTATCATGTTTTTTAATAAATCTGAAAAATGTATATATGTTGATTTTCTCAAAGTTTATATATTATATATAACATATAAATATATATAGATGTATATTTATGTGCATATATATGTAACATAAGTATATATGGATAAATATTTATATATAGATGTATATGTATATGTATGTGAATATATATATAACATCTCTCCCTCTCTCTATATATATATTCACACATATATTCTAATACTCTAAAATCAATCAAGCAATTAATAAAAGTTTAAATGGATGATGTGGGTCAGTATTTTAATAAATTACCCAAATGTCTGTTCAAATGCAGAAAGAGCCAAAACGTATTATTCACTCATTCACATACTTCATGTAAATTCACAAAATTTCTTTGACAGTTTACCCTATAAGGGTAATTACTGAGTATTAGTATTTTCAATTGAAAAATGATATATGAAATATGTTCTATGTTATAAGCATTGAGTTAACATTGAGAATTGAAGAGGAACAAAACACCCTGAAAAACCATTAGGATTTAATTCAATTAAATGTTCCCAATTATCTCTATCATTCAGTTCTATTGTATTCATTCTCTACTGTTAGCCATAACTATTACATAATTCAATGAATTTTAATTGCAAACTTTTTCTTTTTGTTTTAGCAGCATGTATTTATGTAGTTTTTAGGAAAAATGAGTGAGCTGACTAATAATTCATATTAATAAAATTTTGTATTAGAACAATGTGTAGGAAAAAATTCTACAATGTCCTACTGCTCATTTGAAATGTCAAATATGCTCCTAAGAGCAAAATAAAAGCATTGGTGATTTTAGAGAAAACCTTTTTAATTGTTTCTCAGGGCATTAGCGGCAAGAAATATTCTACTGATAAGTATGTTTCGTTCCAACTTTGTAAATCATACTTAAGCATTTGAAATGTAACTAAATATAAAGACAGAAACACCACTCAGCTTCTGGTTCAATTCTCAAATTAGTCTCAAATTCCTTTTTGCATTTTGCCCAGTGGGAGATGGAATGGGAGCAGGGAGAAAAGTTTGTGTGGGGATACTGAGGGAGAAAATGATAGAGAAAAGGTCTCCCATTATTTTTTATAAGGTCCCCTTTTCAATAACTCCCAAATATATTTCTCTCTAGGATCATTATCAGCATTGAAGCCAGTATCAGAGTGTTATTGTAGATATCCAATAAGAACATGATTGCCTTTCAACCTTCTTCCCAACACAGATATAGATGAATCTTGTCAATTTGCTGTTTCCTTGTTTAACCTGAGGGATGACTCAAGGTTTGTGAGGATTTGTGAGCTCATTTTGCAGAAGCAAGAGAATGCCTTCAGGGAGATTGGGATCATGGCATGACCAGCCCCTGCTGCCACTGATGCCCAGAAGTCAGATGGCCCAGGGGCTTATTGGGAGTGACTCCTTTGTTTCTCTGAAACTCCTCCTGCCAAGCCACTTAGCTCTATAAAAACCTGTGCTTTCTACTCTTGTTAAGGAGGATTTGAGAGAACCCATGCTCCTATGTTCTCATTTTGGCCAATTAGAATAAACCTTTCTCAATCTTCAGATACTGATGTCTCAATGTTTGGCTTACAATGCATTGGGCACAGGAACTTGAGATTAATCAGTTTAGTATCATCATTGTTATATCTTTAGCATCCTACAGAGGTAGGAGCTCTTGAGGTAATCTATGAACATTCTTGTCACTTTTATTATGATAAAAAAACTACATGTTTTGGAATACAGGTGGTCCCTGACTTACAATGATTTGATGGTTTGACTTATGATTTTCTGTTTTTACCATGGTGTGAAAGGGATACACATTCAGTAGAAACTGTCCTTTGAATTTCGATCTTTTCCCAGACTAGTGATATGTGGTAGGATACTCTCTCATGATGCTGGGCAGCATCAGTAAGCCACAGCTCCCAGTTAGCCATGTGATCACAAGGATAAACAACCAACACACTTACAACCATTCTGTTTGTCACTTTCTGGACAGTATTCAATAAATTACATGAGATAGCCAACACTTTATTATAACATAAGCTTTGTGTTAGATGATGTTGCCCAACTGTAGGCTACTGTAAGTGTTCTGAGCATGTTTAAGGTAGGCTGGGCTAAGCTCTGATAAATGGTAGGTTGGGTGTATTAAATGCATTTTCAACTAAATGATATTTTCAACTTATCATGGCTCTATTGGGACATAACCCCATTGTAACACAAGGAAGATCTGTGTGTGTGCATGTGTGTGTTTGTGTGTGAGTATATATACATAATGGAACATCTATGGTGCTGAGGAATGTGAGTTTACAGATGAGTTCATTATATATATTGTAAATGATCACATTTAGTCAGACATCTGTTCCTTAAATATTAGGACTTATACACAGTTTCAACATCTATCTGTGTACGTGTATTTTTGTACAGTGCTGGTAAAATGCTGACAAAAGTAGAAAACAAAAAAGATAAACCAATGAAACTTCAAAGGACTTCGCTTTATTGAATTTATGTAGATAAATTCTCCTGCTTCTAAAGTACATCTGTTGCTGTCTTTACTGAAATTCTAAAACTAATCAAAATTTTTTGAGAACAAAAGTGCATTTAAATTAAATTTCACATGCCTTGTAAATTCATAAGTTTATTTGTAAATGTTCTTAATTAAACTAGATTTTTGACTATAAATAAGATAATATGCCATAAGCAATACATAGTCATCCAGTTACTTTTTAAAAAATCGCTACTAATTAACATTAGAGAATTAAGGTAGTCGCTTACTGTGACTACATTTTTTCTAACCAAAAAAAAATGCACACATACACACAAACACCATCAAATCAGACAAGGGAGAAAGCGTAATTTCTGAGCTCACTGTTTCTTTTTGCTTTGTTTGAGGAAGATTAGCCCTGAGCTAACTGCTGCCAACCCTCCTCTTTTTGCTGAGGAAGGCTGGCCCTGAGCTAACATCCATGCCCATCTTCCTCTACTTTATATGTGGGATGCCTACCACAGCGTGGCTTTTGCCAAGTGCTGCCAAGTCTGTATCCAGGATCCATGCTGGCGAACCCCAGTCTGCGAGAAGTGGAACATGCACACTCAACCACTACACCACCGGGCCTGCACCAGAGCTTACTATTACTGAAGAGCCTACCAAAGGCATAAACTTCTCTCTTTATTTGCAAATAAAGAGAAAGAAAATAAAGGAAAATGCAAAGAAAAGAGGAGAGGAAGGATTATACAGAACGTTAGAAAAGAGAAAAACAAGAAGGAAAGGGACAGAAATGAAAAGAATTCATAAGAACAAAATAATTAACTAAATAATTGATATCAGAAAAAAGTATTTAGGATTAAACAAGTTAGCAGTTGAAGTAAATCTCTGAAACAGCCTTAAAAAAAAATCTCTGAAATAGCCTTATTGTACTGTTTTCCATGTATGGACACAACTTTGATTTTAGAACAGAAGGAAAAATGGATTTTTTGAGACAAACGTCACATTTAACTTCAAGCCATACAGAGAACAAAATAAAAGTTATTTAAATTCTAGCCTGGTCAAGTTATCACATAGCCAACGAGGAATGGAAAAGTAGATGCAGTGAGGTATCAATATGTTTCCATAAAAAAAGGAGAGAAAAATATAGATCCTTATGTGAAATTATCACTGTTATTGTTATTTGAGTTTTCAGCGTACAACTTCTTGGGAGTAGATAAAAATCTCTGTAGCATATTTTTTTTTGGAGGAAGATTAGCCCTGAGCTAACATTTGTACCCATCTTCCTCTACTTTATATGTGGGACGTCTGCCACAGCATGGCTTGCCATGTCCACGCCCAGGATCCGAACCCGAGAAGCCCTGGCTGCAGAAGCAGAACGTGCACACTTAACCGTTGAACCACTGGGCCGGCCCCCTCTGAAGTATTTTGAGTAATTTTCTATACACTGTGAAGACTCATTCCTTAACTGCTGATAATTATGGTAATAGAGAATCAGAAAGTGGACAGTGATATTGCATTATAGGCAGCAGTTAAGACAGTAGTCTCTCTGAAGAGTGCAAAAGCCTTTTTGAATGTTCCAACTGTGAAGCAAGACTTTACTCCTTCTCTGTAAGTAAATCACCATTGCAATCCCCTAGGGAAGTTTATTATTAATTATTGATTTCTATATAATTGTTCATAGTTAACCACCATTTAGCAACATGACATTATTGTAACAGGGTGCGTTACTTGTTACTAGATAAAACTGTCAAGGAATTCCAGGGGCCCTCAAAACTTCTCAGGACTTATAGAAAGTTGACTTACTTCTGGGAGAATCAGAGAAGTTCTGAAATATGTACCCCCAACGTGACCAGAATCTTGATTTTCTTTGTCTTGTATCCTTAATTCAACAAACAAACAAACAAAACCAGACAATCAGAAACCTCTCCTGGAGGTTTTGGAAATATGTTTATCTCCTGCAGTACTGAATAAGAGTGCAGACAGAGGGGAGGTATGGGATGTCATCTTTCGTCTAGCCAGTTTTACAAGGCAAAGCCTTAGGATTCCATAAGGAAGAACCAGATGATGATTTTCTCATTTCAGTTCTATTTTCCTTTTATTCTTAGAGTCTAATATTAGGTTATCTCTAAGTCTTAGTTTATGGCAGCATTTTGATATTTTACGGTTTTCTAGTCCTTCATATGCATAGCAGTGCAATGTGAGATGTTGCAATGAAAACTGAAAACTATGTTAGTCAGAATGTCCCCGTGTCCCCATATAAACTTCAAGATGTCCTTTCTAATGTTGGGGTTGATTAGATGAAGTGTCCTGGAGATGGTCTTTCTTTTCATTTTTTAACTCCTTATCAAACCCAACCGCTCTATCCACTATCTTTCCCAAAGTCATCAGTGGAAAATGCTTTCTTCTCGTAAATATTTGTGATTTTTCCTGGGCACCTCAATTTCCTTGCTGTTGGATTTTGAGACCTAATTTTTATAGAGTTAATCTATAGAAAATATGGTTTTTGCTTTCTGCTACAATTTTTTTTTCTGTATTGGCTGGTAATCATAGCGTGATTTGTTAACATAAGTGAACTATCTGTTTTCAAATAAAAGCTTGATTTGGTTTTATACAATGTCAAAGCTATAAGTGTCTATTAACTCTCAATTTAACGACCTATAATAAATCATTTGATCAGATCTCAATACCAAAAGGAATATCTGAGATAGAACTGATACTAATTGGCAGAATAATCTGTAATTGATATCATCATAACATAAAGGGGCATTGGAGCATATTTTGATTAAAACCAAATACCATTTATTCTTTGTTGTGACCTTTGTACTAAGGTTTTAAAAAGATTTACATGACTATAGTTTCACAAAAGCAAAAAAATTGTAAGTTAAAAACCTCAATATCATGATTATATACTTAAGCTTTAGAGATATTTTAAATCATTTGATTTTCATATGGTGAAATTTTTGTAAAATAAATTTTCGCCAACAAAAGGGATTCCCATCTATAAAAAAAGAATTTACCCAGCATTATTTGTATTCATTCTGTGACTTCCTCACAACTGTTACAACTGATAACTTTTTAGAGCAGCTGCTACATTGTCTACGTATTTGTGACTTTAAAACTAGGTATGTGCGAAGGAGATAATATTATTGATATGAGCAAAGAAAGAGGTCAAATGCTTAATGAATTTTAGAAGCAAGAACTATTTTAGAATTTAGGCATCTGACTTACTCTCAAAAGTGGGCACTGGTGGGTTTAAAATAAACATCAAGAAGTTAAGTAAACAGACAAAAGTATGGAACATATACATAAAAGATAAAGTGAGGTGGTGTGCAAATAGCATACTATATAAATGCTTCATAAGAGTAAAATGTTAGAGAATAATTAATATAGAAGAACTTTTTTATCTGTGCAGCTTTTGTCAAGTTAGACAAGCATGAAAATAATGATTTACCTTCACATTACTTGATATGAACTCTCCTCCTTGAATATAGTCAGTTATAGACATTCCAATCTTAGGAGCACAAGATAAATGAAAAACAGGAGCTCATAGCAAAAGCAATATGAGAGATTAAGAGAGTGAATAGATGGACTAATGAGAAGGGATTAAAATACCTCAACTTTTATGAGCTAGAGTAAGCAAGGTCTATCAGGGGACATCAAATCTATGTATAAATATCAAGTACTTGTAAACATGGATTATGAAAATAATTTTTAAACCAAGAATAAAGACAGGAACACTGGATAAAAAATGAGAAGTAAAATGTACTTGGTATTTGAGAAACAACTACATACACTGCTTCACAAAGAAGATATGGACATAGCTTTATTATTCTTTTGGAAATAGGTTCATAGAGAACTGGATTGTATAGAGGCAACACAGTGGCACAGATTAATTCCATTGAGAAATGCACTGTAAAAAATATAGAAAAAATTAAATTTAAAGAAGTAGTGGTCTGTTGTGCTGTTTTTATGGCACACAGCAGCCCCAGTTCCTTATATGTGGCACACATATAAACCAAAAAATAATTTTCTTCGATTCTGTGAACTCCATTTTAGTATTTTGGTGATAGAAAAGTGGAGGAATTTAAAGGGACACTTAATTGAATAAAATTAATCTGTAATGTCTCCATTTTACAATCTAAGAACCCTATATCAAACTCTGGACTATGCTCACAGCTATTAGCATGCAAAGAGGATTGAGAAGAGCCATTTATTTAAGATAATCACACATTTCTTGATATTGGACATCCGTTTGCCCTAACACCCTTTGGTCTCTGATTATGGGCTTTCAGTATTACATTCCAAGCTCCTATCTTCCTTCAGGCTCACCTCTCTCATAATCCTGATTTTGGTAATCGGGTCCTTCTTTTTACATCTTTGTTACCCCAGATTCTAACATAATCCTAAATTTCTATTATTTACACAGATTCTCTATTGGTCCTTTTACTTTTTGCAGGCATAGTATCAATTGCCACTATCTTCTTAGATCACTATGTTAAGAAGATTTTTGATTGTAAAAACAACTAGGCACAATCATTTAATGATGTATAACATGGGTGTAGTGGAAGGAACTGGCAATCCTTGCACCAGGATGATCCTCTCTTAACCATGTTACATATGATTCTAGAACACATGTTCAGAACCCCCCATAGGACTGTTATCTAAGAGGATTGTATTTTCTGCTTAACCAGATCTAGCACAAACACATATATATCTTACTCCTTATTTTACATTGTCATTTGGATATTCCAAAAATGCCTTAGACATGAAATTTCCACCATAAAACTATTGTTTCCCATCTGGTCATGCTCCTTCTTTGTAATTGTAGCACCAAGCACAGTGCTGATATAAGTGGTGATTTTGACAAATATGAACCAAATAAACAAATGAAGAAAAATAAATGGGGTCTGGTTTTTTCACCATTGCAAGGAGAGAATTGATGTGTATTACTGATTCTCAACCTCAGGTTGAGAATTGATGCAGACAATCATGGTAATAATAACACACAATGACACTGCTCAAGTACAGTTGGGATGAAGCATGGTTGACTCATTTTCTGACCCGGGTTCAAGTAGGAGGATCCAAGGAAGTCATGTCCTAGGAAGGAGATGGTGTTTAGCTCAAAGATGACACAAAATAATATCCATGAAATGGCTTATAGTGGAACTCAAAATTATGATATAGAAAAAATGACTGAGGATCCAAAATAGTGTAGAAACCAGAATGGAGAGCAGATAAGACTGGAGAAAAAAGATGTGTTATTTCTGAATCTCTAGATGAAGCATGTAGGCGAGGAAGAAATATTCCTCTGCCTTCTAGGTTTTTCTGGCTGGACTAAAAACTAAATTAATGTGAGACAGAATAACAGTGTAACTGCAGGACCAGTTTAAACTGACCCCATCTTATCAACAACAGAATGTTAAAAGTTGTTTTTCAGGGGCAGTGAGCCAAAATTGCAAGTCTTGTAGCTGGAGCATGTGCAGAGGAGAAAATTTTGACCAGAAATAACACCTTGAACCAAAGATTCTCTCACCCCCATGAAACCAAAGGACCAGGACATGACCCGAACTTCAAAGGTAGACCCTTCAGAAGCAAGGGGTCATGGTTTAAGAAGATAAGCGGTAAGAATATAGACCCTTGCCTCACATTATAAATAAAAGATAACTCAAAATGGAGCATGGCTTACGTGTCAAACTGAAAAATATAAAACTTTTAGAATAAAACTGGGACACCATTTGGGCTACACTGAAGTAGACAAAGCTTTCTTAGACACAAAACAAAACACATGAACTATTATTAAAAATCAATACATTGAATTTCATGACAAATGTTTTCTAAAATGTGGTGTTCAAAAGACATCATTAAAAAGATGAAAAAGCCATTCATAGAGTAGGATAATTTATTTGCAACATATACATCAGGCAATAGATTTGCAATCAGAACAGATGATGATGATAACACCTCAATAAGAAAGCAAACAGTTCAATAAAAAATGGGCAAAAGTGAACAGATAGTTTATAAAAGAAGATATGAGTATGACCATCAAGCACAAGAGAATATCATCAGTTATCAAGAAAACGAAATCAAAACCACCATAAGATAAAATGAAACACATGTTAGAATGACTAAAATAATACTGATAATAGTAATTATATACAAAAACAACAAGCAAAGCAAAAACTGACCATATCAAGTGTTGGTGAGGATGAAGAGCAATTCCTACCTTTCTACACTGCTTGTGGGAAAGTAAAACAGTACAATTACTTCAGAAAACAGTTTGGCAGTTTCTTAAAGAGTTAAATATTCACCTATGTATGACTCAAATTTCCAGTGCTACCTAAACAGCCCAAAGAAATGAGAGTAAATGTCCATACAAAAACTTGTACGTAAATGTTCATACAGTTTTATTTTTTAATCTCTTTTTTTCTTATTCACCCTGAGCAAACATCTGAGCCAATCTTCTTCTATTTTGTATGTGGGTTGCCACCACAGCCTGGGTGCTGATAAGTGGTGTAGTTCCACATCTGGGAACTGAACCTGGGCCACTGAAGCGGAGCATGCCAAAATTAACCACTTGGCCATGGGGCGAGCTCCCATACAGTTTTATTTCTAATAGCCAAAATCTGAAAACAACCCAAATGCCTGTAAATGGTGTATGGAAAATTGTAGTATATCTATACAAGGTCACATTGCTCAGAAAAAAAAGGAAGTGTTTATTGGTACGTGCAACTACATGAATGAAACAAAACAAAAATATGGATGATTTTCAAAATCCTTATGTTGAGGGAAAGCAACTAGGCAATGAAAAATATGTACTGAATTTCTACTTCTAAAATATGCAGTTTATAATAACAGAAAGCACATCAATGGTTGTTTATGGATGGTGTTAAGGGGCAAAATGGGTTACAAAGCGATTTCTCAAATCTATAAATTTGTCATAACTCGTGGTGTACCCCAAATATGTGCAACTTATTGTATATCAATTTTATCTCAAGAAAGTGTTTTTTAAAAAGTGCCTCCAAACGCTCATTAGTCCCAATTTAAGCTTTCTCTGGCTAAAGCAGTATGGAGGTAATTGGCTTCGTTTTTAAATCTCTTCCTTTCCACACTGAATTCAGTTAAAATTAAAAAAGCAGGAAATAATATTAAAATATTAAAAGTTACTCACTTGTCCCCTACAGTCATTATATCATGACTATAACCCAAGATGGCATTAAAGGGTGTTTTAAAAATGGGGAGAGTAGAAAAATTTCTTGCTTAAATGTTCATTATTAACCCATTCTACTCAATCTATTAAATTTTAAAAATACCCCCAAATGTGAAAACAAATAGAAGTTACCCAATGTGTTCTACACAAAGACATGCAACAAAAACACTGGTTTATTTACTTATTTTCCTTCAGTCCTTAACATTTCAAAGATTCTTTAGTACCAAAAAGAGAAGTTATAGGTAGGGCATAAAAATAATCTAAAGTTATTGTCACAATTTAAATCAATATATTCAACATGATATTGAGGCCAGCCTCAGGCAAAACCAAAAAGCTAATCATGTAAAGACCAATAGGGATAAGAAAACCTGTTTTTAACGAGCAGGAATAATGTTTGTATATGAGTGAATGAATAACAATCACATTCACCAACAAATAATACAAATTGTACAATCAAAGGCATTTAAGCATTTCTTAGGATATTGTTTGACAAGTCATAAGTCTTCTTAATTTTCCTCCCACTCTAAATCTTTTTTAGACTTCTAAATGTTGGAATCTCTAGGGACTAGTCCTCAGAATCATTCTTTTTTATTTCTTTACTTGTTTTTCATGTGGCCTTTTTCACTTTAAATAGCACCTAAATGTTCATGACTCCATGACTCCTTCTAATTCCAGCTATACGTATCCCAGTGCCTAGTCAACATCTCTGCTAGGATGTCTTAAATTCATCTTAAATTTAACATGTATAGATCTAAAGTTTTTGTCATTCTTCTAAATCAGCTTCCTACCCTGCCTAGTGTTCTCCACTTTGGTAAAGCATAAGAAAGCAATGAGGACATGACTCTGAGGCTCAGGTTTTCTTTTAATGTGAAAATTCTTCTTAAATTCTTTAGCTATCTTGATTTCACAATTCCCCGTGGGTATGGAGAGAAAGCAATGCATGGCTGGGTAGCTGTATCTGTCTGAAATGCCCTCTCAATCTTTTTAATATGGCACAACTTTTTTATTTTTTAATGTTTTTTAATAACCCAAAAACTGTGAATTTTAATTAGGTTTCCAAATCCATGTCATTGGTTTTGTTTTCCAGTTTTGTTGAGAAATAACTGACATACATCACTCTATAAGTTTAAAGAGTGCAGCATGATGTTTTGATTTACATATATTGTGAAAAAATTACCACAATAGGTTCAGCTAACATCCATCATCTCATATAGATACAACGAAACAGAAAGATCAAAATAAAAAAGAAAAAGAAATTTTCCTTGTGATGAGAACTCTTAGGATTTCCTTACTTAACTTTCCTATATATCAAACAGCAGTGCTAACTATAGTCATCATGTTGTACAGTATATCCCTAGTGCTTATTTTTCTTATAACTGGAAGTTTGCTGCTGTTTTTTATTGCAGTATGGAATTTCTACCCCTTTAAAGAAATGCATGTAAAGTTTCACGTTTTACAGTCAATAGTATTAGCCCCTATTGAATGGAAATATTCTTACCTATCTACTATTCCTTTCATAGGGAGCCAGCCTTAGTAGTTTTTCTTCAGCATATTTTAAGATTGAGCATTGGGCTTGGTCCCTTCCCGGTGGGAACTGTTGCTAATGGGTGGGAGTACTCATCACCTCTGTCTACAATGGTCTATCTTTAGTTTGTTATATTTTAAAGGAAATGCTATCCCGTCTGTCAATATAGTCATGCATGGCTTAATGATGGGGATATGGTCTGAGAAATGTGTCATTAGGTGATTTTGTTCTTGTGCAAACATCATGGGGTGTATTTACACAAACCTGAATGGTATAGCCTACTACACACCTAAACTATATGGTACAAATCTTATGGGACCACAATTGTGTATGGAATCCATCATTGACTGAAACCTTATTGTGTGGCACATACTGTATTTAGAACTTTCTGTGTTTTCCTTATTTATACTTGGCTTAAGTAAGAAATCAAGGCCACAGATAGAGATCAAACAGTATATAAAACTATTAATATGAAAAAATACTGTGTTCACTCTTAGAATGTGCATTTTTGCTGTTTTTTCAACAAATCAAAGTAAGCATTCATTTTACTCATATTTCAAACATTTTCCTAATATATATGACTTTAATGTATGTATCTATTATCTGAACTCAGCATTTTCCTCCTTTGTTGTCTTGAGTATCATTATTTTACATAATCTCAATGTTCACATAGATAGCATTCTAATATCTTTATATATTGTAACTGCTCCTTTAAAAATATTTTAGATGGCTTTAATCTTCCCCTTGTCTTTGTCATGCAATCATCTTCTATTTAGAAAATCTTTTTATCCTTAACTTTGTACTGTTCTTTGATTCCAAAGAATATCTTAATATTTCCCCTTCAACAATGTAAAAAACATTTCCCCTCACATTTTTAAATTTTTTTCACCGGTAACTCTTTTTACTTTCATATTCCCTTAGAGATGAATTTTTTCTCCCTTAATTTTACCTTCAGGATTTAAATTAAGGCTCTTATTTTACTGTCTCTCTGTGTGGAGTTTTGTTTTATTTTTTTCCAAAATCTTTTGTCAAAGTTCTGACTTATTGGATAAGCAGCTGAGGAAAGAGCAGAAAGGTATTTACATGAATTTCAGTAGCTACCAGAAAAATCACTCACTGCATACCTCTCTTCCAAGGACGTCTGAATTGTCTTTTGTTTTGAGACCCACTGGGGAACAGAATTTGATGTTTACTGCGGGCCTACATGGGTTCTGACAAAGGTGCATTGTTATGCAGTTTGCCTAAGAAGCAGAATCACATTCATTATGTCAGCTGGACTCATGATTATGTAGTCACTCTTAAAGACAATGATACTTGGGGATTTATAGTAAAGGACATGGCAGAGTACATACCTCTCATCATGTTCACAGGAAGAGAACATGTGCCATTTACTATCATTTTCCATCTCTAAAACCATCGCTTTGTTATAAAAGCTTATGATCAAATCACTTTGCTATTGACATTGTGTTACTAGAATCTTTGCTTGCAAGAAGAAAGGGGAGGAAGAACAAGAGTAAAGAAGAGAAGAATCTCTGGTTATTTTAAGCAGTAAAAGGGTTTAATGGAAGAATGTCAGGTAGCTTACAGAATTGAGGTACATGCATTCAGTGATGCCGGCTGTCATGTGTCAGTACAAGCTCTTGGGTCCCTTTGGCAGAGTAAGCGGAACAAATGCATAGTTTCTTCTACAAAATAATGCTAGACCATAGAGCTTGTCCAGAAACAACACTAGGATAACTGGAAAGCCACTTTAAAATTTATTTGAAAAATTATTGGTGGATTTTAACAATTCTCAATTATTATATTTTTTAATAATTTTTTAATGTACTCATTGTTCATTGGTTTTAATCACAAATAAGTTTGTCAAAACCAACTCTTTAATATACACCATTGCAATAGTTACTTTTTTAAAATTGAAATATACTTGACATGTAACATTATATTATTTCTGGAGTACAACATAACGATTTGATTTAATATTGTTTGTGCTTTATATTATTTTTCTATAAGTTTGGTTTATATCAAACTACATTATTTCTCAAAAATGACAAAATACACAGAGATATTTTTTCAAACCTGTTAATTATTGGGAAAATATACTAACAATGCTGTAGATTATATGTTCAAAAATTGTAAAGGTTTTATTTTATACTTTACTTTTTATAAAACAACTATTTTTTAATTTTTAAAAGTATGTTTAATAAAATATTGATTATCTTCTTGTACTTTTATAATTATTTTAATTATTTTTACTTCACATTGTTTTATTTTTCTTAAAAATATATAAGTAAATTTCTGTTAAAATCTACATTTGATGGGAAACCAGGATTTTATGCTTACACATGGCTGTTACTGGTAATTGAACATAAGCTCTATTTATTTCAGGGGTGTGTTTCTTAACCAATGCTAAACACACTAGTATAGAATAAACATTGTTTAGTCAAATTTGGTGCATATATAACATCTATTTTTTTATAACCCAATGAGCCAACTACTACCATTAGGTGGAATGTTAAGCAGAGTTTGATATGCTATATGGTATATGACAGGTAAAACTATGAGAAAATGTCTAAGGCACAGGGTAAAAATAAGCCTATGCCAATGACAGTTATATGCACTCTGAAATATTAAAAGAAATTTGCTTCATGATTATAAAAGGGAACACATTAGGTTGGCAAACTGGCTTCTTTAGTTAATTACGCATGCTTAAACAGTGAACAATATAATAATAGCGCACTATGCAAAATTTTAGTATTCAGTAGCATTCAGCAATACGAAAAATGTATCAGTCTACGGGAGACTCAGAAATGTCTGATTGTATTGTTAAAGAAGTACAAGATGGGTATAAACCTGGTGTTAGTATTAACTTTGCAATAGGAAACAAATATTTTTAAAAATCTATTTGGAAAGCCGAAAAAGAAATGGTTCATGACAACACATTATTACAAAAATACGGAAGTAATTCTGAATGTGGTTTCTTTTACTATTCTCTGGACCAGGCTGTAAGCCATTTAGGAATTTATGCGACTAAATGAATGTAAAACAATATACGAAGTTTTCTGTTCTCTTTTTCTTGGTTGTTGAGGAAAAAATGTTTCCAAACTGTACTTTTGGAAAATTTACCTTATATGAGTAGTGTGATAACATATAACGTATATTTATGTTCAGATGTAACCTTAAGTAGGTAAAGTCACAGTTAAGTGGAGATTTGTAACTTTTCTGTAGATAACTGAGCCATTTCCAAACAGAAGAAGCAATAGACAATAGACTCTATAGCCTGGTAACTAGTGGTATTTTAAACTTAACATATACAAGTTCCTAAAATCTCTGCCTACACTTTAAAAGTCATTGAAATGTTTCAAAATCATGTAATTTGTATCCACTGGAAAATATAATCAGTATCGTTTTACTGATTTTCACTTATTTATTAAAAATGTAGTTTAGTACCTGAACTACAAACTAAAATTCAGATTATTTTGTAATAATGTCACAACTTTATCAGATTTGTGGATGTATTCTTCAGTAAGCATTCAGGCAGAAAAATTGTGAAGATTTCATGGTCCAGTTAAAAATAAAACTTCTTTGATTAATAATATATATGTGTGTGTGTATAAATTTATATATTTATAAGTCAATGACCTCTTCTTTCTTGGTAGAAGGATTTTCAAATTCAAACTTTAAACATAGGCCTAATAATTGATTGAATTACAATTTAATTGGATACATTGCAAATTAAGTTAAGACACTTGAAGGATCTGAATCTTAATATGATACAGTATTTTCCAAAGCAAATCTCAAGCCAATGTTGTTATTGAGAAGTACAACCCATAGCCAAGATCTTTGTTTGTTTGTTTGTGTGAAGAGTTCAGCAGAGCTTTTAAATTCCAAGCATTAGATCATTAGCGTAATCATTAAGATAATATTCAATTACCACAGTTCTGTATTGATAAATAGCTTTCTTTGCTCTTATTATTGCTGAATTCTCTTTAAAAAAGGTTTTGCCTATCATTCTTCTGTTTCTTTCACTTAAAAAATAACATCATTAAAAGAAATCTTTCCACTTCAGAAGATTCTTGTTTTAAAATTCTAGAAATAGGATAAAAACATAAGTGCAGAAGGATTAATGAATGTTTTTATCACTTAATTAAATCAGACACAAATGGAAATCACATTAAATTTAATAGAGTGTTAAAAACTAACACAGAAATTTAGTTCTGACAAAAAATATTTATAATTTATCTGTAAAATACCAACACAATTGGAGAATTCAAATGATCTTTTTTTGGTATTTTTTTAAAAATGTTTAAATAGACTTCATCGACAAATTGTATAGAAAATATAAAATGCATGTTCTAATGACAGAAGCAGCACATAAACTGTAAAACATATGTTTATTTGTTTTATAATTATATTTAGAAATTTTTCCTCATAGTATAAAATTAATAGTTATTAAAGAAAAATTACAATTTTGTACAGACAAAAAGAAAAATAATCAGCCATGATTTTACAATGAAGAGATACCAACTTGAAAATTTTTATTTGTTATTTGTTGTTGGTCTATACCTTGGTTGAGGTGAAGTTTACATGACAGTGAATATTTTTTAAAGCCCATCAAATTTGTATTTTTGCTTCCAGATATGATGGAATAACACATTTATGCATTTGCCTTAAACAACTAATAATTCAGACAAACTGTAAGAAGTGTAATTTTCAGACTTGAATTAAATGTAGTATAAGATAATGGTAACTGAGAAAACAAACTAAATATGCACAGGAACCCAAACAGAGCCTGGCAGCCTCCCAAACTTGAAGATCTGAAATTTAGAATTTGAGGTAGTCAAGGCATCTATAATGCACAGGGCAGAGTACTGGAGAGAAGCGCTCTACACAAAGAGATATGGATAACTACAGAACATTTCCCTTGCGTCTTCACCTGAATAATCATCAATGCTGCACATAAGGAAATTACCTAAAGGTAGGAAAAAGAGCACAATAAGAGAGCAGGCCATAAAATTGCTAGAAACTCCAGAGGGCCAACTATGGTTTATGTTCCCATTAACTAGAGTGGAAATACCTCCTTGACACTTGAAATAGCAAGTAGAGTACTCCAAAGGGTTGACCTCAATAATGGGGCCAAATTCACTGTGGATTAAAGGCTGCCCTTGTCCTGCCTAACAAAGCTTAAATTCAAGCCTGGAAAATATCAAATTATTTCCAAGGTACTTAAATAAATCCAAGAACCAAGCCCAAAATTATTTAAAGAAATACAAAAACAAAACAAAACCAAGCTATAACATAAAAATAAATCCCAAACACAATGACCAGAATCCAATCAAAAATTTCCAGGTGTGCTGATAAGCAGGAAAATATGATCATTAATGAGCAGAAAACCAATCAACACTGACAGATCCAGAAATGACAGAGCTGATGGAATTAGCAAAGATATTAAAACAGCTGTTATAAATATATTTCATATATTTAAGGAATTACGATAGCAGAAATCATAAGCCTGACACAAAGAGATATGGACAAAATAAAAAGACCCAAACAAATTTCTACAGATAAAAATGCAATGCCTCAAGAGGAAAATTCACTAGATGGCATTAATAAAAGATTAGGGACTGCAGAAGAAAATATTAATGAACTTGGAGTTACAGCAAAAACAGTAGGATCTATAGAAAGCACATTTTATCTTATTTACTTTGAAGGTTTTATAGATTTAGCTCTTAAATTTAAGTCTATGATCTATTATGTATTAATTTTGTATGTAGTATGAGGAAAGTGACAGATTCATTTTGCATAGGGATATCTGTTTGTTCCAACACAATTTATTGAGAAAATTATTTTTTTCTAATTGAATTATCTTGGCTGCTTTGTCAAGAATTGATTGACACATATGGTGGGTTTATCTGCACCCTCTAGTTTGTTCTACTGATCTGTATGTCTATATTTTCTTTATTACCAAAATGTCTTGTTTACTGTGGTTTCAGAGTAAGCCTTGAAATCAGATAGAGTATGTCCTCCAACTTTATTCCTTTCCTTCAGAATTTGGCTCTTCTATGTCCTTTGTCTTTTCATATAAATTCAAGAATCAATGTGTACATTTCTAAAAAAATTTTGTAATGCAGTAGGATTGCATTAAACCCATACATGAGTTTGTGGAGACCTGACGTCATAAAAATACTGAGTCTTCTACTCCATGAATATTATCTCTCTCTTCAGTTATGTAGGCCTTCTATAATTTTCCTCAGTAATACTTTGTAGTGTTCAGGATACGGATCTCTCAAAAAATATGCTATATTTATTTCTAATTTTTGCTTATTTTTGATGCTACAGTAAATTGTTTTTCTTTATTTTTAATAAACCTTAAATGTTTTGAATTTTAGAACAGTTTTAGATTTACACAATTTTTGGAAAAATTATACTGAGAATCTCCATAGACCCCTCACTCAGTTTCTCTTTCACTAAGCTCTTTCATTACTAGGGTACATTTGTCACAATTAATGAACCAATGCTGAACATTATTACTTTATATTATTATTCATTATTTTAAAAAGTTATACTGTATTCGGATTTTTCCCATTTTTACTCAATATGCTTTTTCCATTCAGTATCCCATCCATGATTTTCCATTACATTTAGTAGTAATGGCTTCTTAGGTTGCTCTTGGCTGTTGAAGTTTCTTACACTTTCCTTGTTTTTGATGAATTTGACAGTTTTGAGGAACACTGGTAAGGTATCTTGTAGAAAGTCACTCAATTGGGATTTGCCTAATGGTTTTCTCATGATTAGATTGAGTGAACATGTTTTTGGGAGGATGACCACAGACATAAAGTGCCATGGTCATCACATTATATCTGGGTATACATTCTCAATATGTCTCATTACCATTGATGTTAACCTTGATCACCTAGTTTGAGGTAGTGTTTGTAAGCCTTCTCCACCATAAAGTTACTCTTTTTCCCCCTGTATGCTATACTATTGGAAAATAGTTACTATTCATAGCCACGGTTAAACAGTGGGGAGTAATTCCCCACCTCCTTCAGGGCAGAGTAAGTACATACATTATTTGAAATTTTTCTGAACAGGAAATGTATTTGCTCTCTCACATTTATTAATCAATCACTTTTATATCAATATGGACACATGGGGATTTTATAAATTGGATTGTAATATACCACTTTACCAATTATGTTTCTCAAACTGTTCTGGCTTTGGCCGTTGGGACCTCTTTGAATTGTTCTCTGTGTCTTTTTGAAATAGCTCCACTATTGTGGCTATGGGGCTTATTTGTTTTTTCAGATTTTTCTTATTTTTTTGACATTACAAGATGCTCCAGGCTCATCTTGTATATTTCCAACTCAGTCTTAGAATCAACTATTTCTCCAAGAAGTGCCATTTCCTTTCACTGGAAAATGGTATTAGAAACCAAGATCTGAATACTAGGTGTCCTTGTTACTACCAGGCTATCATTACTTCTAGACTCTCTCAGATGAAAAAACAAAGAGATATATATGTATATACAAACCTGTGTATATAAACATATCTATAAATATTTCTATGTGTAACAGTCTGTATTTATATGAAGGTAAATACAGGTTCATACTGATATTTCCAACTCTAATCCATTACCACATGTATTATTCTATCTTCCTCCTATTCTTTACTGTAACTCACCACTCAACAATAAGAAACCTGATTCCCTGCATCCACTATCCATTTACTTAATTGTTCAATTGTAGTAGACACATACAGTAGTTTCAGAATTATTAACCTATATATCCATGGGAAATAATTTTCTCAACCAGAGTACAAGTCTTATCTATAGTTTCTTTTGCCTTTAGTCTAACAAACTCCACTCATCTACAAACGGACTTAGGTTAGCATCTTCATCCTCCAACCCCTTGAGTGAGATTGTTTCATACATTTGTAGTACATTTATATTCTTTTGTTTTACATCTACATTCCATCGTGAGATCACCTGACCTCCTAAATAATTTTTTAAAATTTGCATAACATAAGGTTTACTCTTTCTGCTGTAAATTTCTACAGGTTTTAACAAATGTTTACCATCTTGTATTCACCATTACAGTATCATACAGAATAGTTTCACCATTTAAAAAAATTCCCTGGGCATCACCTATTCAACTCTTTTGTGTATTAATCTTTTGCCCTGTGAATTTGCTATACCTGTATATTAGTTAGTGAAGTTTTTTTGTCAATTCTTTGGGATTTTCTACATAGATAATTTTGTCATCTGTAAAGAGAGACAGTTTTATTTCCCTATTTCTAATCTATGCACCTTTTATTTCCTTTTCTTTTCTTATTTTCCTGGCAAGGACTTCCAGTACTATGTTGAACTGGAGTGGTGAGAGAGGACATCCTCACCCTGATCCTTGGTTAGACTTCCTAGAGAATTGTTTTTCCCCTGATTTTGAGGTAAAGCATTCATTCTTTCACTATTAAGTATGATGCTGCCTGATGATTTTTTCACATATATTCCTTATCATATTGACTTTTTTGAGAGTTTCCTTTTTAAATCACGAGTAGATATTGTCCTGTTTTTACTGTGCCAATTCTGTGGTCATATGATTTTTCTTCTTTAGCCTGTTGACGTAGTTCATTACATTGATTGATTTTGACTTTGAAGGTTGAACCAGTCATGCATGCCTGAAATAATGTTTTATAGACTTTTTTTTAGAGCAGTATTAGGCTCACAGCAAAATTAAGAGGAAGGTACAGAGATTTCCCATACCTCCTGACCCCACGCATGCATAGCCTACTCTGTTGTTACCATCCTCCACCAGAGTGGTGCATTTGTTACAATTGATGAACTTTTTAAAAAATTTTAATTTCCTACTGTTTGTTGCTAGTATATAGAAATACAAATGATTATTATGCACACAGTTCTTGTCGTGCATGGTAGTATGTGGCCATAAACATGACCCTTCAAACTGGAATCTCGCATAGCGATTTTAATAATCAATGGTAAAAATTAAAATTCTTACATCCTCAAAAACAGCACATTCTTTCATAAAATTCCAAAGAAAATTCCCTTTGGAATACAGCATATGGGTTAATTCGGACCCTTGAGGCTGGGACACACAACTTTTGGGTTGAAGTTAGGTCTGGGACGGGCAGAGATCATGGTCAGCTGGATCACCTTAGACATGGGAGATAGACCTTTTTGGACATAAAGACAGGTCACAGGAGTTGTTAAGAGCCATATTCCTGCCTGAGAGTCAACACGTCCAATGAGAGTCAAGACTCTGGGCTATTAGGAGGGCCAGTTGTCTAGTTATTGCATTGCTGCCTGCAAGCCACAACCTACCATGAATTAACGCAGTTTCTAAGAGAAGGGAGACCACTCAGAAATCCTTGTGAGACGGATTCAACTTAAAATGAGAGCCTAGAGGGGCCGGCCCGGTGGCGCAGCGGTTAAGTTCGCACGTTCCGCTTCTCGGCGGCCCGGGGTTCGCTGGTTCGGATCCAGGCGCGGACATTGCACTGCTTGGCAGCCATGCTGTGGTAGGCGTCCCACGTATAAACTAGAGGAAGATGGGAACGGATGTTAGCTCAGAGCCAGGCTTCCTCAGCAAAAAGAGGAGGACTGGCAGTAGTTAGCTGAGGGCTAATCTTCCTCAAAATAAAAAAACAAAAAAACAAAACAAAACAAAAACAACAACAACAAAGAAAATGAGAGCCTAGAACAGACAGCTGCCAGTAACCAGAAACCAGGTACATTTCCTTGGTTACAGGGAGACAAATCTGCCTGTAATTCAGCTTACTGACTCCCTCTCATGGGTCTCCAGTCCTTTATGAGCTTTAAGTTTAAGGACAGAGAGAAAAAGAAAAAATAGCCCACCATCCTATACTGGGATGCTAAATCATCCTAATATTTTAGAGAACACCGGGATCTTTTGGGAAAATTTCAGAACAAATAGATATGTGATATACCTGAGAAGATAAATAATCCCCCTCAGAAACCAGAACATCCAAGCCTGGAGGAATTGTTAGAAATTTAAATGTTGATTTCATCTTCGGAATGCTGGCACACAGTAGGATATGGTTTACATAGGAGCCTCATCTCTAACTAAAGCACTAGACTGATCCATCAAAAGGGGAAAAGAGGACCTCTGAACTCAGGGAGCAAAAACATACTTCCTTAGGGGCTGGCCTGGTGGTGTCGTGGTTAAGTTCGCTCGCTCTGCTTGGGGGCCCTGGGGTTCGTGGGTTCAGATCCCAGGAGTGGACTTAAACGCCACTTGTCAAGCCATGCTGTGGCAGCATCCCACATGCAAAATAGAGGAAGACTGGCACAGATGTTAGCTCAGCAACAATCTTCTTCAAGCAAAAAGAGGAAGATTGGCAACAGACGTTAGCTCTGGGCCAATCTGCCTCATCAGGAAAAAAAAATTACTTCCTTAGACTCTGATTCCAATTGGGGACAGCCTGCTGTATTGGAAAAGATCCCCCCCCCCCCCCCCCGAATTGCAGGGATGTCTAAGAGATTAATGTTTCCTGGCACTAGGCCAAACTTCTGGGAAGGTTGCCAGCAGCTGAAGCTCTGTGACTGATACAGAAACCAGACTGGATATGAAAGAACTGACAGGGAGAAAATTGTCAGGACTGGACAAACTGGGATAGCGACAAGAAAACTAAAACAATTCTAGGGGTCGAAACATCTGGAAGATATAGGAGAGGAAGAAAATATCATTACTAAGATTTCAAGAGGGAAGCCTGGGTTAGGGAACTACAAGATCTGGGCTATTCATTCATACCCACACAGCACACAGCCTCTGAGTTCTCAAACACTCAGTGAAGGAGAATTGCCAATTACGTCTCAAAGTTACTTAAAAAAAAACTCTCCACTATTCTGATTACCACCGGGCCTTCGGGCTTCTCTGAGTTTGCTCAAACAAGAGGAGAACAAAGCCTGGAGGGCAATAATGCCTCCCTAGACAGCTGCTTGCTGAAAAGAGAGGGAACCCTAACATTACTAAGTCAAATGGACATCAGAGCCTTGGAATTTTGGCTCACTTGATGGAACTGCTATGCCTTCAGCAACAGCCAAATGAAGGTAGCACGGTTCAGCTTGCTCACTCACACTGGCTGATGGGTTTTATAGTGATGGATGGATTAAATCAGAGTTTGTTGCAGGCTGGAATTCTGATGGGAAAGATGTCTCTACACAGTAATCAACACTTTTATAAGGAACCCCAGACATCCAGGAAGAAGGAAGTGTACACATGGGAAGTGGCAAAGAACTTCCCCCCATTTTTAACTTCCACTTCATCAGACAAATAGACATTTACACCTGGGTGAAACAATTTCTGAGACTCTGTGGAAAAACGATAATAATGTAACAGACTATCTGTTTCACTCCTGAGGGGAAATGAGCAACCACAATTGGCTAGATACAGACATAATACGCTCCAAAAAGCAAATGAGTATTTGGGGTTGGGTAAAATGACAACCTTTCTTTTTATTCTTATCCTGGATATATGTGATGAGCCGCTGAATCTGGGTTGGACTAGAGTACAATGAGCAGAATTGTTTGAGGAGACCTCTAGGGGACTTAGAAAATTTGGTTTGTAGCCAGTAGCCTAACAAATGGCTTTTAAATTTGTTTTGAGAAAAGTGTTCAAAAATTTTCCTGTTTTATGTGAGATGGACAACAGTCCACATTTGTCCCAGACCTACATTCATGCTCCTGCTCTCACTCACAATTTAGTCCAGAGGGATGTTAACACTAGCATTTCATAGAACATCATGGTATATTAATGGTATCATGCTAGCTGAATCTGGTAAACAGAAATGGTAAGTACTCTGGATGCCTTAGTAAGATGCATTCATGGCAAAGCGAGGGAGATAAGCTTCAAAAAGTTTTAAGGGCCTGCAACCAGTGGTAGGGGCATTCTGGGACATCAGCTTTAAAGTCACCCTCGTATAAGCACTTCCTCTTAAATGTGTGTGGAACCTATGAATAGGATGAGCTAGCACTCCAACAATTATGTTATATTATATGCTAAAAGGTATTTTACTGAAGTAATCAAGGTCCAAAATCAGTTTACATTAAGATAGGGAGACTGTCACTGGTGAGCATGATCTAATCAGGTGAGTTCTTAGAAAGAACGGGGTTCTTCTTTGTGAGAGACATTCCTTCAAAATGTGAGAGGATTTGATTTGAAGGAGATTCTCCATAGTTGGTTTTGAAGATGGAGAGCACCAAGTAGCAAAGAAGGCAGGCAAACTCTAGGAGTTAAGAGTAGTCTCTGGCTGACAGTCATCAAGGAATGAGGACCTCAGTACTATCAAAAGGAATTGGATTCTGCCAACAATCTAAATGAGCGAGGAAGTGGATTCTTCCCCAGGTTCTCCAGACGAAAGCTCAGTCTGGCCAGCACCTTTATTTCAGCCTTAGATCCTTAGCAGAAAACCTAGCCAGACCATGCCTGGACTTACGACCTGCAAAACTATGAGATAATAAATGTGTGTTGTTTTAAGTTGCTAAGTTTGTGATAATTTATTACAGCAGCAATAGAAGAACTAACAGGGAGAAAAGAGCAGATCCCTATGATCCTGGAGCAAAGCCATGCCTTTTGCAGTAGAGCATGTATTGCCATTTGAAAAGAAATCCTAGCAAGTGATTGGGTTGTAGAGTAGACTAAGCAGTTCACTCTGAACCATCAAGTGACTGTCATCAGATCCACCAATCCTGATTTTGATATTATCTGATCTAGTGAATTGCAAGTTCAGAGAACAAAACAGCAATCTCATTAGGATGGAAATGGTGCATTACAGCTTGGGTTGAGGTAAGTTGAATGGTCAGACACCCACGTTGCCTGTCTCTGTTCCACTGAAGCTTTTGCTTCAGCTCACATCTGTGGGCTAAGGTGGAGCTTTCTTCAACCAATGAATAGTGGATGAACAAACTCAGAACTGGTTTACTGATTTATTAGCTGGATGTGTTGATGTAAGCCAAAAAGCAATTGATATTGCTTTCAGTTCTCCTCTGGTATGGCCCTAAAGAATGCGCCAGGAAATTCTCTAAGAGGGCATAGCTGTGAGCATTAAATGCAGTTATTCACCTTTTATGTGAAAAAATGGCCTAATGTGTGACCAAACACTTATTTCTGGACGGTGGTATATAGCTTAGATGATTAGTTAGGGGTCTGGGAGAAACAAACTTGAAATTTCAAGAAAGAGTGGATGGATATTTTGGAGTGACACAATGAGTTAGGTGTTTGGGTCTTATAGTAATTCACACCAGGGTGTATTCACCAAAGAGGAGCCACACAACATCCTTGAAGATAGATTGAGTCATTCTAAGGATGTCAGTCAGTCTCTCTTCTCAACTATCCCAGTATTTGCACAAATCGTTTATGAGTGAAGTGGTCATGTAGCAGTTGCATTAGCTTCCATGTATTGGCTCCTTCCCATCAAGGCTCATCTTGTTACTATCTATCTTTGTTATAGGACAAACCTGCCAAAAGTAGAGACCAATATCAAGTCTTTAATATGGTACTATTTTTCAAAAAGATAACTAGGCACTTAATGGAACATTGTACTGAATCATTTCTACCTCAGAAGGGACAGTGACTATTCTTTACTGGTCTTGACACCAAGGTTTGCTTTTCCTAACTGCAGTTTCTCTTCCAGCACAACCTCCATAGGATCCCACAATTATTCATTCAGACCAAAAGACCATTTTAGTGTGAAAAAGATATGCTAATGGACACATAACTACATGATCTACTGGTCCTATCATATCCTGCTTGATCTGAAAGAGTAATGGAATATTGGAATGGCCTATTAAAGATTAAACTGTCAGTTTCAGAAAAACACTCTGCAGGTTTAGGAAACTGTCCTACAACACGGAATACATATATCAGATCAATAGCTGATAGTCAGTGTTGTTTTCCCAGTGCTTAGAATGTTGGTACAGGAACCAAGTGGTGGAATTAGAATTGGCCAGTTGTACCATTGCACTGTGCAACCCACTTGCTGAATTTTCACTTTGTGTCCTCTCACACTTAGGCTTGGCAAGATTAAAAGTCCTGGTCTGGAGTGGGGTGAAAGGAGGCTTCTGCCAGTGGATACAGTAAGGCTTCCAGTGAACTTTAAACTACAATTCTTAAATAATCATATTGGGCTTATTATTTTGGTGGTTCAGCAGACAGAAAAAGGAGTTAACTTGTTGAAGATTGCTAGAGTTTAAGCAACACAATATATTGGAAAGGAATATGTCTGGAATCTAGGAGATTCCCTGAGGCAACTTTTGATGATCCAAGCTCAGTGATAACTATATGCCCAATTGCAACAACTATAACCACACAAATGCAGAAACAGAAGCCTTATTTCTCAAGGATCAAGCTCTGTCTCCTCTCATCAGTCAGGAAGCTGAGACAAGCTGAAGTACTTGCTAAGGATAAGAGTAATCTAGAATATATTGTAAAAGAGGGAGATGATGAATATCTGTCAAGGCCTAAGGACCAATTACAATTCTAGATATTTAACTTACTCAAGTAACACACTTATATTAAATTTTTTGTAGAGTTTGAGACTATTCCCTACTCTGAGGTGTATTGCACTTAATGTAGGGCGTAAAAGGTCTTGAGTGTTGCAAGGAGAGGTGGTCTCGGTAAGACACCTTTTATGTTTCCCTCACAAACTTTATCATAGGTTTTTGTTCCAGCATGACAACACCTTGCCATAGATAAACAACACATCCTTGCTTTCTGAATGGAGTTTCTTTGCTACGGCTGCATTGGATGACTTTTGAAGCCTACACGGCTAGGTTCATGCGTGTGTACACATATTTTTGTGGGGCAGTTGATACTCCCTAGGTAAACAAATACTACCTTCTCTCATGACTCAGGCTGATATGCATTTTACAGGGTTCCTCATAGAGTCCTTAGTGGTATTGAGTTCCAATGGCCCATAGTGGAAACATCCCAGTAATACTCCTTAAGACAACTTACCGTCTTTCTTTGTTTCAATTCTTGTACCCCTTCCATTTTGGTTCTTTAGTCACTTCTAAAAATAAACACCTGCATAAGAGTCCTTGTCCCAAACTTGCTTTTTATTGGGAGAACCCAAATAAGGACAGCAGGGTCCCTGAAATATCTTACATATAAGGTGTCTAATAAATGAAATATCCCCTTTCTTACTATGCACTGTTTGCTCAAGTTTCTACCCTGCTTATTCATCTTAAGAAAGCTGTAGTCTTGACCATCTGCAGAAATCAAAGGAAAATCATAGAGGAAAAAACCCCACAAACAAAGCATGAGAAAAATGTGACTCAAAGCTACAACGTTTACCTTGAAGCCTACTAGATAGATTTCAGCATCAATACAAATGTATAGCTAATTTACAAAATCTCTTGCCATGAGATACAAGGAGTTTGTGGTCCTTTCAATATGTGTAACTTTCTAGTTCAAAAAGTAATTAACAATAAAGCATATGTGAAAAGTTATCTGAGTTAAATACTTGACTTCCTTTCTGTGGATGCCAGAGTCAGAACACTTGAGTAACAGTTTTTATTGACATCAGAATTCTAGATGAACTGTTTTTGTTATTTTTTGACATAGACAAATCTAAAGAACTTTATAGAGAAGATGTAGTGTAAGAGCTTGACCAACTTCTTTGCCCACTTTCTCAATTCTCTCTTTATCTGGACTTTCTCAGGAGAAGGCATGACAAGAAGCACCGAAATGATTCCAATAGCCACTCACTTAATAGGCTCCCTCTCCCTTTGGGGAAACAAAGACAAAGGAATATTTTTAGGATGACATATCTCTTGGGATTTGAGTAAATTTTGACTATATGAGACTTCGTGGGTATACACACTATCACAGCAATATATAGGTCAATGACTTTAAATGGATGTTAATGCCTCAGAATATATGGTAACTAATATATTTCTAGGTTGTAAAATAGGCTGTTGGTGTTCTATTAGTTTCTTTTCAGACATAATTGAAGAATAAGAATTAAGACATGATAAACATACACCTTAGAAGAAACTAGGTGTTACTCTCAGTAATAGCCTCAAAGCAATTCAAAATACCTTGATATCAATGTAATAATGACAATTAAGAATCTCACATAATATGTATTTTTTTCGTATACTATAGTTTCATGTGAATTTTATATAGAAATTTATGCTGATTATTTCTATATTATACAGGAATTTTACTTAATTCTCCACTTTATCTGACACTTAGGACATTTGTCAGAATGAATAGAATTATTTATATCACTACAATTCAATCTCGCTACCACAGCATGCTTTATTGTAGGTAAATGTACATTAATATTTTGGTATAATATCCCATTAGACATTTGAATAGAAGTCACTTTAACTTTACTCCACAATATTCAATGAAACATAATTTTAATGGAAACTGCTATAAGCATATTTCTCCCCAGAAAGTTAATTAATATCTTAGATGCCTTGCCGCTAACTTACATTGATCATAAAAAGATATGGAGATCTCTTAAAATAAAAATAAAGTGAAACAAACTCATAATTCCCTCATATTTCTATTTCATTTTACTTATTTCAAATTTTCTTTAATGGTCAAATTAATTCATAATTTTATGTACTTTGTTAAAATTATAAGATGAATAACTAAAAAGAATTAACTTCAATACTGCATTTTGATTTTTTCCCTAAAATAATACATTGTGCCTATTTGATCACATGTTCAAATATAATAATTACTCAAATTCTTAAATATGGACTATATAATAAAAGTCGTATATATTCATATTTATGCATTAAAAAAGACAAGTGCTGAGTGAGCTATGAATAAATTATGATTCATTACCTTGTTGACCACAGATGTGATAGCATGGTAGCCTGGCATACTTTCTAAAAGTCATGGAAAGGACAGCTCATTTTTGCAAAACTGTATAGAGTGGTGCTAGATGTCATGGAGAGGACGAGACCACAGGTTGACCTGCGAGCTGGATCCCAGCAATTGGAGGCTCCTTACCTTCCTCTTCTGTCCTTGGAATGTACTTCTGCTCACCATTCTCATAGGAGTTGATACTTCAAAGACACAGCCTTTAGAGAGTAATGTGTTATTGAGACCATCTTGACATATACATGAGTGAATCCCATTCAGGCCTCTATATAAACACTCAGGATCCTGGCAGGTGTGGGTGGAGATCTATTCACCTTGTGGCTGCCCAAGACAAGCCTCCTATGTGAATTTCCTTGCTTATTAAAACCACCACCTACCAATAGGGAGTGGGCTGCCTGTTTCTTTGGTCTCCTTGACCTCTGTGTTAGGGAGCCTTTTTTGAATTTTACCTGCGGAACTCTCGAGGTTGTGAATGAGGTGATAGAGTGCTTCACCTTTCACAGAAAAGAAACAGGAGATTCACTTCCCAAAACAGTAAGCTCATTCCTTCTTTCAACATTTGCATGGTGAAAGATAGACATAAAAAACAGAGGAATGTCTCCTATTTCAAAATGAACTAGATTAAATATTTTTTCCATTGTTTCTCATATTATCTTCTGGGGAGTGAATTTATCACTGGCAAGATTTGGATCAAATATATATTATTATATAAAGGTGCCTTCAGTAGAAAATTTTTGAACATAAATGTGAAAGAGAGAGTATTTTTAAATAGTATGTGTATTATATGTATTTTATACATTTAATTATTTTTCAGTCTATTTAATCTTCAATTTATTTCCCATCAAGAGAGCTAAAATGAACTTTTATTCATAAATATTATTAATTTATTAATAATTAGCATAATAATTTTTAAAATATATTCTACTCTTTGTTCCACTATTAAGTATGGAGACTTCTAGTTTCTGCATTTATCGACATGGTCTGAAACACTTTTCTTAAAAATGTGTGTTTCTTACGTTGAAGTGAGAATTATAACTTCTCCAGATGAAAGAGTGTAGTGGTTAAAGGCTCTGGCTCTTTGTTTCACAGCTACTGCTTGGTGCATGCAATGTTCTCCTTTCGAGTTCCAATCTTTTCACCTGTAAAATGGGGACAATATTATTAATGCGTGATTCAAAAATTATCAGGAATATTAAATGAGACATTCCATGTAAAGCACTTCACACTGTGTCTGGTTCATATAAAATGTCAATAAATCTTATTTTTGTTACGGTAACCTATATGGATTTATTTTGTGTGAATGCTGGATAATATAATGTTTGTAAAATCAATTTGTATATTATTAATATCTGTTAAATATTGATTATCACTCTATTAATATCCAGATTCGAAAGAAATCTCAGTAAATCAGTTTAGGGTAGTTGATTTTTACATATTATATCAAACAAAGATAATAGGGCAAGGACATTACATGGATCAAGAAACAAATAATTTCTTTTCCAATATTTTCGGTAACTATCAGATAACTACATAGTTTTACATAATTTATTTATGCCTTCACAATGTGTTGAATATCTTGACTCCCTTCTACTCTGGCCCTAACTCTTAACAGTGGACAGATATTTGGAATTTTATTGTCACAAATGGGAGTAACCATATTAAACAAGGTAGCCCTGTTGGAAGATTCTAAATTTGCTACAGAATAGCCACATCAAGAATAGAATAAGGTATTGCAAAGGAGGAAAGCGTAAATTTTAACTTAAGTGTAAAGGTTTCAACTAAGAGAACCTGACACAGTTAGATGGAAAGATGTGGTAGACATGGATATGCATTGCCCAATTCCTGCTTCAAAGAAGGACTTTCGGACTGCCCACTAGCAACAAGTGTGGCCAGTATGTGGCCTTCAGCTATCAGCTCCTTCATGCTAGCCTCAGTTGCAGAGAGCCAGCTTCCCCAAAGTCATGTCCCTGTGGCAGCACACATACTGAAGGTTAAGCGGGGAGTTACTGAGTCAATGGGGCTATCAAGGTCCTGTCATTTCAACAGGGCATGAGCCATCCTAACAAGGCAATACATACTCTGGAGCTCCCTACCATATTGGCCGAGGTTTTGTCAGTCCTGTATTGCATTTTGATTTCTTCTTTTGCCAATCCACCTTCTTCCATTCACACGTCTTGAATCCTAATAAAGATCTTGCACATTAAATTCCATCTCAGTGTTTTCTTCTGGAGAATATAGCTTGTGACACTAAAGCAGAGTAAGAGAGGCCTTTTCCTAGCTTATGATTGGGAGAGCAAATCAACACCTTTTTTTTTTCCTCTAAAGCCATTATGAAATATGAGAATATGTATAATGATTAAAACACTTTGTTACCTTTGACAATTTCTGGTAATAAAACTAAAGTAAATGAAATGAAATACAAGTAAAGATGACTCAATTGTTTTCTTTATAAAATTAGGAACATATTAGTAAAGGAATCTGATAACATCAGTATTAAAAGGATGTTTTCGGACACAATGTATTCTCAGACAAGGAAAACAATAGAAAGAATAAACAAAGGGAACTTCATCAGACTAAAGAGCTTCTTCAAGGCAAGGGAAAACAGGATTGAAACAAAAAAAACAACCCACTAATTGAGAAAAAATATTTGCAAGTCATATATCCAACAAAGGGTTAATCTCCATAACATGTAAAGAACTCACACAACTCAACAACAAAAAATCAAACAATCCGATCAAAAAATGGGCAGGAAACATGAACAGACATTTCTTCAAAGAAGACATATGGATGGCCAATAGGTACATGAAAAAATGTTCATTATCACTGATCATCAGGGAAATGCAAATCAAAACTACACTAAGATATCACCTTACACTCATTAGAATGGCAAAAATAACCAAAACAAAAAGTAACAAATGTTGGAGACGTTGTGGAGAAAAAGGAACCCTCATACACTACTGGTAGGAATGCAAACTGATGCAGCCACTATGGAAAAGAGTATGGAGATTTATCAAAAAGTTAAAAATACAAATACCATATGACCTAGCCATCCCACTACTGGGTATCTATCCCAAAAACTTGAAGTCAGCAATTCCAAAAGTCTGATGTACCCCTATGTTCATTGAAGCATTATTTACAATAGCCAAGACATGGAAGCAACCTAAGTGGTCCCCAACTGATGACTGGATAAAGGAGATATGAGATATATATATATATATATATATATACACACACACACACACACACAATGGAATACTACTCAGCCATAAAAAAAGAATAAAATCATCCCATTCAAAACAACATGGATGGACCTTGAGGGAATTATGTTAAGTGAAATAAGCCAGATAGAGAAAGATAATCTCTGTATGACTCCACTAACATGTGGAGGTTAAATATGTAGACAAAGAGAACAGATTAGTGACTACCAGGGTAAAGGGGAGTTGGGGGGGGGCAGAAAGGGTGAAGTGGTGCACCTACAACACGACTGACAAGCAATAATGTACAACTGAAATTTCACAAGGGTGTAAACTATCATAAACTCAATAAAAAGTTTTTTAAAAAAAGGAATCTGAAATGTCAATATTATGCATTAATATAATAGAATATTATGTAGTAATTATCTCTCATGCAATGGTGTTGTTTATTAAGTAGTTCTAATGTCAAAATATTTTCAACATTTTAGTAGATAAATTATATCAAAAAATCCAATACAATGTTATTTATGCTAAAGGATACTATGCACAAGATAAAATACCCAATGTGATTTTATTTAAATTAAAAAGCATTAATCATGGAGGGAGACATGCCAAAATTTAAAAATAAATATTGGTGGTTGTAATTTTTGTTTTCTTCATGTTATATTCTTATGTTTCTTTTTCAAAAAATGAGCATCTAAACATTAGGAGTTTACTATTAAATAACTAGATTTCTGCTTTTATCTTGCTTATTTCCTGTCAGAGAGAAAGGGCATGTAATAAATTAATTCTATTGCCTTACAAGTTACTCTAGATATTCTAATTCTAGTAATTCATACAACTTCAGATCTCATTTGTTATTTTGACTGCTATGTTATTTCACATTAATTAAAAAGTCAACTCAAAGTTTATTGCTACAAAGCCACGGTTCCTCTCCAGGCAATTTATTCAATGAGGTATTTGAAACTAAGGGCTGAATGTGTCATGTATTCCTATTAAGTTTCACCTTTTTAGATTCAGCACTGGTTTCAAGCCCATTAAAATATTTTTGTATCTAGATTCTGTTTTCCATTCTTCAAAGGTATATGTCGTCTGAAAATTAAATCACTTTCCGTCAACGCCTGCTCTAAATTTTAGTCAAAAATGACTTACTGAGTAAGATTTAGAACTTGCTATAAATTTGCTCCAGCAGCCAATTAGTACTTTCTGAGCTAGGTTATTCAACATGCTAGGTACCCATCCAAATGCAAAACTTTCTAGTTTGTAGTTCTTCAACTTGTCCTATAAATATGGTGGGATACGATAGAACAAAAAGAGAAAAAGTTTATTGCATGATGGAGTGGTCTGTCAAGGGATTCGGACAGTGTGAATGACATTATTGTACCTTGAAGGATGATATATGAGAGATTTATCAGTATTTGCAATACCTAAACTATCATAAAAACAATGAACTGTAAACAATGGATGAATACATGAATGAGTGAATAAATACAAGAACGTAATATTTGGTTTTGACTTATTGATCCATGACAAACAGCTGTAAAGATACACACACATACACACAAAAGGATATTTTTCTAAAGGGCTTTTTCTCCACTTTTTTCACCTCTGGATTGTGAGTTAGGCTTTTAAGATAATAAAGTCCAGCTTTCACTTTTATCTATGCAGCTGATTCTTTTCTCCTTTTTTGTTGTTTCAGTTTTTGATTCCTAAGTGGTTCCATGCTTCCCCAGTCTTTAAAAATTTTGATTAGTAAGATCATCTCAAGTATTTTCTTTTCTGAATTTAGAAACATAATCAAATTACTGTTATTCTATGAGATCTCCTAACAATGTCTGATTCATTTTAGAGGCAAATGCTTTCTTATTTTCAAACTTACTTACAGATATTATGCATGGATAAGCACCAAAGCAACTTAATTTTATTGCTCCTATTTGAATTTCTTTTATTTTCCCCTACCTCCTAGGGTTCCTCATGGTCTCTGCTTTTAAGATAATTACAGAAGATAGTAGATCTTTTTTATCTATTGTCTAAAATAGTCTTCCCACTGTTCCATACTTATTGATTCTCATACTTTTAAACTTCTTTTAGAAATCAATGTTTTGACCTTGACATTTTCTTAATTTGAGTATTAAAAATACATTCCTTACTTCAGCTTCATTTTCTTTGACTTGGTTTGCTTTATCAAACTAAAAGCTATGACAAGAAAAAGTCAAACTTTTTCGCTGAGGCATTTTTCTCCATGAGTTTTGCTTCTATTCATATCATGACACAAATATTACAGTAAAACCTGGGCTTTATGTTACTAGTGTTTAATTTATTTGGAGTTGGAAAGACGTCTTTTAGACTCAAATTCGTTATTCTATATTCTTTTTTTGTCCTTCTCTCCCACCTTTCCCAGTGCACACATTCTTGGTCACTCCTGATTGCCAGTCACACAGTTCTCTTTCCGGCCATGACAACATCTCTTTGGAATGACTTCCCTCTACCCAATCTCTTTCATTCTTTCACTTTGGATATTGCTTCAAATCTTTCCTTCACTATTGCGTTTATTGTGATTAACCATATCTACCTTTTTTTATACTTCTTATGTTGTATTTAAATCTAATCCCCAGTAGAGTGATTTGAATATATTTGTCTGCCTCATTTGCTTTCATAATTTTTCTATGTATTTTCTTCTGCTTGTAATAAAAATGTCCCCTTCTCTGATATAAAATTAAATGTTATCTCTTATAAGAAGCTTTCCTATTTCCACTGGACAGAATTATGTGATCTTTAGTGCCACTAAACGACTGTTTTATATGTCTCATGTATAGTAGAAGGCATTCTAAATGCTATTTAATAGTTTAATATTAAATAATTGCTAATTTCTTAGTAAGGGATAAATATATAAGTAAGCAATCATTGGAATTAAAGTCTTTCCTTCCCCATTCTTTTATTACTGACCCTCGGAGAGGAAAGTGGTTAGGGTTAAGTCATTTGCTTAAAATACAAACTGTAGCCATCTTAAAGGTTTTGTTATAACTTCCAAAGATTAGTAAATTATTCACCAAATAGTAGTGTTCAATACATATTTGTTGAACTAATTTTATCAAATAGAATTTAAATGTCATTGGTCACCAGAATGTAGCTACAGAAAAAGCAATTTTAAGGAATAGGTAAAATATATGAACACATTCTAAATGACTAGATCTTAATAAAATTATAAACATGAAATGGAGAATTAGAACAATTTACTTAAACTAAAGAAGTCATTTTAATATGCCGTGGTACCACTTATTTTCTGTTTATGTGTATGAGTGTGTGTGTGTGGGCTGTTTTGTTCCATTGTTTTCTCTTTCCTCTTTTCCTGTGGCTTATTTGAACATCGTTTAGTAACAATTTTGATTTATCTATATTTTTCAAATTTACTTTATTGTGGTAAGAACACAACATGAGTCCTAGCCACTTAACAAATTTTTAAATGTACAATATGTCATTGTTGACTAAAGGTATAATGTTGTACATCAGATATCTGAAGTTTATTTATCTCGCTTAACTGAAATTTTGTGCCTGTTTATGAGTAACTCCTCATTTTCCCATTCTCCTAGCCCGTGTCAACCATTATTCTACTCTGATTCTGTGAATTTGACTATTTTAGATACCTCAAAAGTGGAATCATGCAGCATTTGTCTTTCTATGATTGCTGTATTCACTTAGCCTAATATCTTCCAGGTTCATTCATGTTGTTGCATATCGCAGAATTTCCTTCTTTTAAAATCTGAATAGTATTCCACTGTATGTATATAGCACATTTTCTTCATCTATTCATCTATTGATAGACGTGTAAGTGGTTTGCACATCTTGGCTCTGGTGAATAGTGGTGCAATAAGCATGGGAGTGCTAATATCTTTTCAAGATCCTGATTTCAATTCTTTTCGATAGATACTCAGAAGCAGGATTGCTGGATCATACACTAGTCATATTTTTAATCTTGTGAGGGACCTCCGTACTGTTCTTCATAGCAGCTGCACCATTCTACATTCCCTCAAACAGTGTGCAAGAGTTCTAATTTCTCCACATCCTTGCCAAGACTTGCTGTCATTTGTTGTTGTTGTTAACAGCCACCCTAAAAAGTGTGAGGTTATGTCTCATTGCAGTTTTGATTTGTATTTCCCTGCTGATCAGAGATGTTGAGAATCTTTTCATACACCTATCGGTCATTGGTATGCCTTCTTGGAGAAATTCTTATTCAAGTCCTTAGTCCACCTTTTAATTTGGTTATTAGGGTTTTTTTTGCTGTTAAGTTGTTTGAGTTCCTTATATATTTTGGAGATTAACCCCTTATCAGATATATGGCTCATAAACATTTTCTCCCATTCTTTAGGTTGCCTTTTCACTCTGTTGACTGTTTCCTTTCTGACCAGAAGCTCTTAAGTTTGTTGTAGTCCTACTTGTTTATTTTTGTTTCAGTTGCCTGATTTCTCTATATTTATTATTATTATATATCTTTTTATAGGTTTTTAGTGGTTGCTCTGGTATTGGTAAATATTTTCTGTAAAGGATCAGATAGTGAGTAGTATTAGCTTTGTGAGACATATGGTCACTATTGCACCTAATCAATTCTGAAAGTGTAGCAAAACACTAGCCATAAACAATACATAAATGAATGGACATAGTTGGGTACCAGTCAAGGTTTATGTACAAAAACAGATGGAGGATCAGTTTTAGTCCAAGGGCAGTAGTTTGCTAACCATTGCTATTTTAGGGATCACAATCTATATATGTAACATTACCGTCTAAGAGTATCAATATTTACCAATTTTAAAGGAAACTACATATCTAACTACATTTTAGTCACTTTATCTTTTCCATTTTATGATATAGTTGTATTAATTATTATGACTACATATTTCAGAAGGACATCAGGCAATTTTTGCTTTCAACTATAAAACATAATTTTAAAAACTCAAGAGGTATTATTGAATTCTAAAAGAGATTTTAAAACTATGAGAATCAATATGTATGAAACAAGGGGAAGACTATTTTAGAGAATATATTTTAAAAAGATCTACTGTTTTTGGTGATTATGTTAAAGGCAGAGACCAAGAGGAGTCATAAGAGGTAGGAAAAAAAGGAATTAGAATAAGAACAATAAAATAAAGTTACTTTTGTTAGTGTCCTAAAATGATCTCTGAGGCTCTCTTCATTTTCACTCTGTTCCTCAGACTTAGTAATACCCTATTGATCTATTTTTCAGTTCCCTAATTATTTCCTCTGTCAACTCCATTCTGCTATCGATTCTGCTAACATCTAGTCAGTGTTAAATTTTATTGTATTCTTCACTTCTAAATTTTCATTTAGTTCTCTCTTCTATCTTCTATTTCATTCCTGATACAAAAATGTTTTAATTTGTTTCAAGAGTGTTTGTAATTGCTTGTCAGAACATTTTAGTGATAGATACTTTAAAATTTTATTGGATAATTCCTACATTGGTGTCATCTCAGTATTGACATCTATTGATTGCATTTGTTCATGAGAATTTAGATTTTCCTGATTCTTGGAGTGATGAGTAAAGTGGACATTTTGAGCATTATGTTAAAAGGTCTGGCTACTTTATAAATCTTTCTTTTTTTTTCAGGCACTCAATGTGTTGAGGTTCAGTAGTGCACCCTGACCCACTTTGTGGAATGTGGTTGAAATGCCAAGTTAGTTTTCAAAGACTTTGCAGTACTATTCCAGTCTGTTCCACTTGTGTGCTACCTATAGGCCAGTCTAGAACCTAGGTGGTATTCCACGCCAGAATTTAGTTATTAAACCTTTTGCTGTTTTGTGTTTGGTTGGTTTCATGTATGGACATTCTGAGGTCTGCCCAACACGTCATACACAGATTTAAAATATCCTTGTCTCTAATTCCATCTCCTCTGAAATTCTCCTTCTCCTCACTCTTTTTTTTGGGGAAGAAAGATGCACTGCCTTATTTTTTCAGGGAGGGAATGGTGGACAGAGCTCTGCCTACCATCTCCATAGCTGCAATGTCTGGTAGGGAGAGAGAAGAGCATTGCCTCATTATTGCAGGGTGTGAATAGATGACTGGTCTGTCCTCCCACTCTCTGTGTTGTGAGAAGTGGTACTCTCACCTTATCACAAGGCAGAGAAGAAAGAAAAGTCTCCATTCCTGGTCACTATGGTCAGGGTAGGCACATCACACTGTTGTTGCAGGCAGGGGTAGAAGACATGGCTCTGTTCACCAGTCTCTGCACTTGGTAAGAAGGGAGAGTGGTGCAACCATTTTATCACAGTGTTCACCTGGAGAGAGGCAGATATGGTGAAAATATTTCTTTTCTGCTGGCCTACTATTTAGCTCGTCCTCTCTCTAGAGAGTTCAGTCTTGTTTATTTGTTTTGTCTGCGTCCATTGATGTTTCTGGGTAGTGGACTTCTCCAGTACACAAACTGGAATATATATGAGGCAAAAAAAATTCTAGGAAACTACTGCTGGGTCATCACTCAAGTGCTGTGTTTCATAGCAATTCCATCCTCTTTTCTTCACATTTCAGTGTTGTTAGTTAATCACTCTATGAATTTTCTCCAATAATTTTTAGTTACTGGGAAGAATGGGATAGAATATGCTTACTCTGTTATTTCCAGAAATAGAAGCTGGAAGTTATTTTTTGATATTTTCAAGAATTATTTTAGTTGAACTGTCCAGATGTAAGCCCAACAAAAATAGGTTGACATGAGAGAGAGGAATGAGGAGAGAGAGAGTATGAATACAGACATATGTTTGAGAAATTTGGCCATTTTAAGATGCAAAGAGACAAGATAGTTGTAGAGGAACACGTAAGTTCATGGAAGGACTTTTTTCTCCCCAGAGGAGTCAACATGAACATATTTAAATAATGATGGCAATTAGGCACAAAAGAGTAAGAAGCAGAACACAGTGAGAAGGAGCTTAAGACAGGAAAAGGGTCACATTTCCTATTTTAATGTGAGAGCAGAGAAAAATGTAACTGTCTTTGTAATTAAGTGTATTTGGTTATAAACACTTAATTAAAATCTATAGCCCCTCTCAGGCTAGAAGAAATAAATTTGAACATTTAAAAATATAGAAAGGACTTTAAATATCTTAGATAGAGAACTGGAGAAAGATATACAGCTGACTAGGGAAATTAAAGCTAGATAAATTTGGAGATGTTTTTGGAAGATTGCGTGCTATAATGGCACATGGAATTTAAGAAGAATGAAAAAGGAACTAATGATAGAGAATGACCAATAGATCTAAATTAGATAAATAGAGAGATGCAAATGTTGGAGGTCTCTGTGAGATTGCAAAACAGGTATAGGTAATGCAAATGCACCAGAGTTTTGGGAGGATAGGGGATTATAGTCAGGTAAAGATATAGTTAAATTTATGGATTTATAGGTGAGTGCTTCTGAATGACAAAAAGATATACAGTTTTTTCATGGGAGTAAGTGACCAAATTGGAATAGTGAGGCAGAAAGCAATAACCAAGAGCCTAAGATGTTAGGAAAATTAATTTTGTGAATATACTTTTATCCAAGATGGTACCAAAAATTGGGATAGAAAAACCGTGGTTTTGATTTCAACATCCTTGCGTGGGAAAGGGGAGAAAGTGGAGGAAGGTATTTGGATGAAGTGTAGGTCAATAGATGACAGGAGTGAGGGAGTTTAAAAAGCAGTAGAACTGAAAATAATGGTCTTTAAAAAAAAACAGGATTAATTAAGTAATTTTATGGAAATGAAGTTGACTGGGAAATGATAAGGGCCCTGGATTAACATGATTTGGGGCTAGAAGAAAACAAGTAGCTTCAATGGATATCTTCAGGAAAGCGTGAGTCTTCGAAGATGTATCTGAGGCTGCAGGATGTTTGTAATATCCAGGTGGTGAGAGCACTGGGTCAAGCTTAGCCTTGCGAACCAGACAGGATGGGCTCAATCCTGGCTAGCCGTGTGACCTTGGGCAAGTTAAGTAACTTTATGATTTCCAGGTTACTCATCTGTAAAATTAAGGCATATTACTCTCCATACTATATAATTAAACAAGCTAATATATGTGTTCCTGTCATTAAGCAATTGTTTCTCAGCTTTAACGCCGCTCTTCTATGCTCTAGAAGCAGCAATTGGTTCCAGTAGCAGCTATTGATTTCAGTTTGCAGATTTTTTTGTCACTCCTATAATGAACCACATGGCACCCATTAGGGACACCAGCACCAGCTGCTGGGGACTCTTTCTTGGAAGTATGATGCCTATCTCTGTGTGACCATCTCCAATATCCAGAGGCAACCCTCCCAATCAGGCAATGAGCCCTGTCCAGACACCTGAGTCCCTGATTTCCTGGTTCCCACTTCCAAGCTCTAAATTCTAATACATGGCCCCAAACTTTTGCTTTGTTTCCTTAAACCTTCAGTTAGAACTGCATTCTGTGATATCTCTTTATTGCCTTTTGTCTTTTAATTTCTTCATCACTGAGCAAATCATTATTTATCTTCAATTATTTCTGTTAAAATAGCGGTGTGGTTTATGTTCTCCTGTTTGCATGGTTATTGATATGGTTATTGATATGGCATAAAAAACATTTAGCACAGACACTTCTTAAACATGTTAGTTATTATTTTGCTTTTATTACAGCAGAAGGATTTAAAAATCATGGAAATCATAGGTGGTTGGGTTAAGGAAGAGATAGCACAGTTCACCATGGGAAAGCATACATAGATAAGAATGTATGACCAGGGGGATTTAACTCTTATATGTTGCCACTAAGAATAATATCAGGCATGAGAGAAGAGACACATTTCCATGTACCTATAACTACTTAATGAATCAGTCCCTCTACAGACTTAGCGTTATTTCTAAGCAATAAGGATAGTTCAGGAAGAGACTCTAGTTGTTTGGGACCTAGTATATTCATTTTAAGGACATCTCCAGCTATGACCTAAGTAATTAGTAGCTATCTTTAGATGTCTGCACTCAGTATTAATTAAAAAATGCGTAAGAAAATAATAAAATGCTGTTTTTCATCTGTAAATTAGACCTACAAAATTGATTATACTCAATACCAGCTAGGTTGTAGCATAGTAGTCATTTCATACACTGGAGGTAAAAATGTAAATTGGTACAACCTTTCCAGAAAGCAATGTGGAAATATGTGTAATAACTTAAAAAATAAGTGTTTCATATCAGTAATTCTAGAAATTACTATTAGAAATATATTATCAGGAAATAATCAGAGTTGTCAAAATTTTGCATAAAAGAGTGTTCAAATAAGAATCATATCTGTAGCCCAGAAAAACTATAAAAATCGACATTCTGTCAATAGAAGAATATCTAAATAAATTATAAGGCACCAATGTGATGGAATACTATTCAGCTATTAAAAACGATGCTTCAGAAGATCATTTAATTTCATGAGAAAAAACTTAATTTAATCACAAGAGTGCTTGGATATATATATATATACACACGTATATATTCATCACACACACATACACACACGCTTATCTCAAAATGTAAAAGAAAAGACAAAAGGTAAAAATAGTCATATACAGCGCTCGAGTATATGGAATTAAAGGTCTTTTTCCATTTTACTGGTTTCTCTCTTTTGTAAACATTACGCCTTGAGCCAATATTACTTTTATGATCACAAAAACAATAGCAAATAAAAATTAAATGTTTGTATGCGAGTCACTATTTTTAGGAAAAACAGGTAAGAATTTGAACTACAGATATTATAACTCATAGAAGTGTTGTAAGCTTCTTATTAGAATGATACAGAGTACTACCTTCCAATGCTGAATTTCTCAGTTTTCTCTACTATATAGAGATGATAGAATGAACTAGAAAATCTTATATCTGATTTACATGAATAGGATAAAGAGAGAAAGACACACAGAGTATTTAGTTTATTTTTAATCTTATCTTTTATATTATAAATTTTATAAATAATACAACCAAAATATGAGCAGTCATGAGTAGGCAACTATAGGAAAATGATTAAAATGCAGGATATGTAAGTAAAAATTCAGAAACCAACAAACATATTTTAGTGGGCTATTCTGCTATTGAAAAATCCTCACCTGAACTTAAGCAAATATGTGACCTAAGATTGTAGATCGTGTCTGTCATTACAAAGGGTAAGAGATCTATAAAATACCTTGTCTGTCTCTTCTTGTTTAGGTCTAGTCAGTATACTTTTTCCTATGTCTGGATGGATTCTTCTCTTTAATGAATAGAATACAAACTGATATGAATCTGAAGACAATTTTCCCCTTGCAGAACTTTCAACTACAATTTTTGCATGTCTCATTTCTTGACTGACTCAATTTCTATTGTTTTACTCCTCTTTCTTGCTTGTTCCTGAATACCTTCCAAAATCACTGTATCTCTTTGTATTTGTTTTTGTCATCTCAACTATTTTTTAAATTAAGAAATCAAATTTGGTTATGGTGTAACAATTCCAAAGTCATAAATAATTAAAAACATGAATTTTAAAACCTATGGTGAAGAAACAAAGTCATATAGATAGGTATGTTTTTATTTACATGTTTTTGTTTTATTTCATAAATAATTTCAGGGTAGTTAAAGGATATAGAAAATAATACACAAAAGCATGACTACAGGAGGAAACTATTGGCATACACAGAACTATTGGCACACACAGATAGACATATCTGGATCCTTGTGAGTTGGAACTTTTAACTGAAATTCAGAAATATACCTTATTTCAAAGGAAGGAACTATGGAGAGAAGACACGAGTTTTATATGTGAGGATATTAATAACTTGTGATGATACAACATAATCTAAAGGGGTGAATACAGTGGAAAACATCTCATTATATTGATGTATTATGTATGTTATTAAAAGTCCAGCTATGTTAGGGAGATGAAATAATCACTACATTCATAATGCAGGCTGCAAATATTTTAGTTGAGAGACCAGACCTACCTGGAGATCTTTTCTGTGCTTCAATTAAATAAAAAGTGGATTATACACATTTGTTTCATACTTTATTGGCAGTTTCATTTTTGAAAAGAGCAAGGCAATAAGAAGTAGAACAACCAATCTTTATCCAATTCTGACAAATAAGGAGATCTTGGTTCATGAAGTAAATTAATGGGGAACTTAAAAAAGAAAACAATTTCATCATGAAAGATTTATCAAAGCAGGATAAGAGTATAAGTTTTACCTGATGTGAAAAGCAGATTGTACAAGGACAAATTTCTAAATACTAAAGAGTTGTTGTTTCTCATGATGTGTATCTGAAGGACAAACAGATGAACACACTTTCAAACTTACACAATGAGTTGTGAAACCTTAAAGAACATCTAAAGAGACTCGTGTAATTAAGCTGAAGTCCTTTGACTATCACATATTTTGAAAGTACATTTATAAATGTGAATGAATGTCAGGAATTTTAGCAGGAAGAATTTAATAGAGACACAGGGACATGGATAAGCAACATCAGAAAGGCTCAGGCTAAAAGGTAGGTAAGGCTTGTAATTATTTCTCAAGACAACTCGAAGTTCTTTCAAGAGCTTTTTGGTAAAAAAATATACAATAAGAATTTATGAATTTATTAATAGCATAAGGTGTGTGTCAAAATGTACTATTTATTTCTCCTCTTCTGTAAGAAGATTAAGAAAACTATATATCCCCACTCATTGTGATCTGACTTACAGTGCCTTGCTGTGAAAGGAGTATAGGTGTCTTTCTCAGTGATAACAGGGCAGAGTGTGTCACTTCTTTGGCCAATGGAACATAATCAGAAGTGACAGTAGAGTTCTTCTGAGCAGAAACTTCAAGAACCATCACTTTTTCCCGCAGCTTTCTTTTTATTTTTGCTCTGCCATGAAAAGAAGTCATTAAATGTGGAGAATTCTCCTTCAGTTTGGATCCTAGAACAAGGACAATAGAGGACGGCCAGACAGCTAGAGCTACAGTTGACATGTATTATGAGGAAGATATCATCACTTGTTTGCATAACCTGTTGTCATTATTGAGTTGCTGTTACCCAATTATTATAGAATTATGTGTAATATATATATTCTATATTTCAGAGAATAGAAATAAAAGAAGCCATCAAATGCAATATTGTGTCTATTTTTTGACTACCACATGTTTAGATTGAGAAAAGATAGATTATATTACTACAAGAACAAAGAGACTCTTGGTAAGTGAGGCGCTATTAAGAAAGCATGCAGTTGTTTTACGTAAGTGTGTATTTCTTAGCTTGGACAGGAGACAGCCATTTTTAACTTCTTTGGTAAAAGAAAAAAATAGGAGTGGAATCTAAAAGCTGGCTTTAAAGATCTTTTGTCTGAATTTGTTTTTTAAAGGAGATGAGTTATTCTTTAATTAAATACTAGTAAAAACATCTACATAAGCTTATCATAGATGTCCTGAGCATATTTAGTAAAGAAATATATAATTTTAAAAAAGACAGAGACAGGATAAATTCATAGAGAATTGTTAAGCCAGGCTGATGATTTTGTTGGGATAGAGCTGTTCCATTTGTGAATAAAAGAAACCTGAAATGTATCTGAATTTCAACAAAGCAAATGGCAAAATTTTTAGATAACGTAAATATGTTTAAGTATGAATGGACCATTAACATTATTTAGTGATTTCTTAACCACTTAATAACCATACTCAAAAGCTGAGTAGTGTATTTGTATATTTTTATTTAGGTCTTAGCACAGCACTCACATTCCTAGAGAGGCCTTCTATAACCACCCAATCTAAACTTTCCTCCTTCATTAATTGACACATCACTCTGTTTACATATTTATTTATTTATGTTTCCTTTTTAAGCTAGCTCTATTGAATTATAATCCACATGCCCTACAGTTTATCCATTTAAACCCTACAAGTCAATTTTTTTACTATATTCACTAACGTGTGACCATCATTCCAATTTTAGAATATTTCATCACCACCAAAAGAAACCTTGTACTCTTTAGCTTGTAACTTCCCTATCCCACCACCTGGGGGATATAAACATAGTTTTACTTCTTCCTTTCCTATCTAGGTGCATTTTTTTCTTTTTCTTGACAAATTTTCCTAGCTAAAATCCCCAATACAATGTTAATAAAAGAGCAATGTTAATGGAAAGAGCAGACATTCTTATATTGTTATTCATCTTAGGAGGAAAGGATACAGTCTTTTTCCATTAAGTAAGATGTTAGCTATGAGTTTTTCATAGATTCTCTTTAGCAAGTTGAGGAAGTTCCCTTCCGTTCCTAATTTTTTGAGTGTTTTTATGAGTATGTTGCTTTTTGTTAAATGCTTTTTCTATGTCTATTGAGATAACTATGTGATACTTAAAAATTATATTGATGCAATGTATTACATTAATTTATTTTCAACTATTAAACCAACCAGCCCGCCTAGGACTGATCACTTGGTAATGGCGTATAGTTCTTTTTATATGTTAATAGATTCACTTTGCTAGAATTCTGTTCTGGATTTTTGTGTCCATATTTATAAAACATATTGTTCACTGATTTTCTTTCTTTTTAAAATGGTAGTAAGAACACTTAACATGAGATGTACTCTTTAACAAATATTTAAGTGCACAATATGTTATTGTTAACCAAAGACATTGTGTTGTATAATATATCTCTACAACTTATCCGTCTTGCATAACTGAAACTTTGTACTCATTGAACAGCAAATCCTCGTTTATCCCTTCCCCCAGCCCGAGAAAACTATCATTCTACTCTCTGTTTCTATGAGTTTGATTATTTTAGGTACCTCATATAAGTGGAATCATGCAGCATTTGTCCTTCTATGACTGGCTTGTTCTCTTAGTACAATATCCTACAGACATCCATCTTGTCATATGTGGCAATCCTGTCATATATAATAGGATTTCCTTCTTTTTAAGGCTAGATAGTATGCTATTGCATATATATACACATCACATTTTCTTTATCCATTCGTCTGTTTGATGTACACTTACATTGTTTCCATATCTTTGCTATTGTGAATAATACTGCAATGAACTAGGAATGCAGACATCTCTTCGAGATCCTGATTCAGTTCTTTTGGATAAATACCCAGATGTGGGATTGCGGGATCATATGTTAGTTCTATTTTTAATTTTTGAAGAGCATCCAGACTTTTTCCAGAGTGGCTGCACCATTCTACATTCCTACTTTCAGTTTACAAGGGTTCTAATTTCTCCATACCCTTGCCAAAACTTGTCTTTTCCTTTTTTTTTCCATAATAGCCATCCTGACAGATATGAGGCTATATCTCATTGTGTTGTAATTTGCATTTCCCTGATGGTTAATGATGTTGAAGATCTTTTCATATACCTGTTGACAATTTGTATGTGTTGTTTGAAGAAATTTCCATTCAAATGCTTAGCTAATTTTTAAATTTCGGTTGTTTGGGTTTTGTTTGCTATTAAGTTGTTTGAGTTCCCCATGTATTTTGTATATTAACTCCTTATCAAATATGTGATTGGAAAATATTTTATTCCATTCCATAAATTTCCTTTTCACTATGTTCATTGATTCCTTTGCTGTGTAGGAGATTTTTAGTTTGATGCAGTCTCACTTGACTATTTTTGCTTTTCTTGCTTGTGCTTTTGGTGTCGCTCCCAAGAAATCATTGCCAAGACAAATGTCCTGAAGATTTTCTCCTATGTTTTCTTCTAGGAGTTTTACAGTTTCAGGTCTTGTGTTTATATTTTTAATCTCTGTTGAGTTGATTTTTGTGTATAGTGTAAGATAAGGGCCCAATTTCATTAGTTTGCATGTGGATATGCAGTTTTCTCAACACTGTTTTTTGAAAAGAATATCTTTTTGCCATTGTGTATTCTTAACACTCTTGCTGACAATCAGTTGACTGTATATGTTTGAATTTAATTCTGGGCTTTTGATTCTATTCCATCGGTCTATCTGTCTGTTTTTATGCCAGTACTGTACTGTTTTTATTAGTGTAGCTCTGTGATATATTTTGCAATCAGGAAGTGTGATGCCTCCTGATTTGTTCTTCTTTCTCAAGATTGTTTTAACTATTGGGGTCTTTTATGGTTCCATATGAAGATTAGGATTATTTTTCTGTTTATGTATGTTTACATATTTATTTTAGGGCTTTACCCCTAGATAGTAAACTACAGTATGTGGAGATCTTGCCTGTCTTGTTTAACATTGTTTCCTCAGCATGAAGGATAGTGCCATTATCCTTGAGAAACCTGTGGGTTTCTCAAAAATATTTATTGAATAGAAGGAAGGGACGTGAGAAAGGGAAAAAGGAAAGAAGAGAGAGGACCAATATACAGAAAATCTCTGGTTAGCCTCACTGGTGAAGATGGTGATGATGATGATAATGATGACGATGATGAAGATGAAGACAATGGAGACAATGGCAACCAATAGTAATGACTAAATCAACATCAGAAAAATTTTAGGACCCTTTAAAAGAACTAGAGATGGTCATAAATTCTACAATGTTAAATGACAAACTTAGTAATCATGTTACAAATGGTATTCTGATTCACTCACACCTCGGTTTAACTAACGTTTAACAGTGTATGTGCCAGGTGCAGGTGATACAGAGAAAATATTAGGTCAATTGCTTTTAAGGAGCCTTCTGAAATCAGTCTGTTTTATTTTGGGGGAAGAAATTAGCAAGGATAGAGCCCAGTAACTGAGTGAAAATACCAATGACATGTTTCTAAACTCAAAAAACTCAGGTGTGACAATTGTCTACACAAGAGTTCAAAGCATAGTCTTGTCTTTTCCTAAAGCATCTTGTTAATTGTTAAAATTAATTTCCATTATTTTTAACATTGAAGACATAAGTACCCTACAATATTATTCATTTTCTTTAAAAGTAACATTTAATAACTTTGTCAATAAGCCAATTAGTCCATATTCTGAATTACTCTACATATGGCATTTGTGGCTTACTATGTATATATATCTAATAGCAGAAATTATTTTAATCACTACTAAATTAATTTTTGACCTAAGTATAGTATTAAAGTTAAACGACTTTTATTTTGTTTAAGTTTGTTTTAAAAATAAAATATTTGTCTAATTTCCTTATTCGAAATATCTCATTGTCCTCTGTCAAATATGTGTTCTGCATGTAATATTTGGTGTTAAATGCATTTCTACTTCTATTTAATTCAAAATACGTGAAAATTCAGTCTAGCCCATAAATCATCACTCTACTATAATGAAAATTTATGCATTTCTCTATTTCAACTAAAGAGTGGTTATGTAAGGAAAAATAACTTCAGAGCTTGTTGATTGTATTTTAAAACCAGATCTAAATGGAAAAGCAAAATAAAGTCTCACAAGGAACATAAACATGACCTATTAGAATAGTTCAATCCATAACATAGATGGTTTATTAATGGATTTGATCGGAAGAAAGGAGTTTTGTCACCATTCAAAGTAAAATATAATGGCTTGTGTCAGAGTGTTACAAAACATATTCTTCTTAAGAGCAGAGGGGGGAAAAGAACGAAAAACATGATGAACCTTGAATAACAGCTCAACAGTAATGCTGTATAATTGCTTTTCATCCTTTGTATCAGCAGTGAAGCTTTAAAACATTGATCAAAGATGATGACTATCACAAAGTGCTTAACGTGCAGCACATTGTTAAATTTTCTCAGCCTCTGAAATAATTATAGCATGAGCAAGCATAAAGATGATTCCCCCACCTTCACCTGCCTTCCTCAAATGATTTTCCAGCCAAGGTGGATGGGATTAAAAGAAATCTGATATGAATGAGCTATATTAGAACATCAATGTCAAAAGATATATCACAGGCATTTGCCTCAAAAGGATAAAAATACCGTAAACGTTTCACATTAATGCACACCAGAATTCAGTCACTCTCCTTACTGACAAACACACTAGTGAACTAAAGGACACAAGGCATACCCAATGGATGAGAAAGTGCAATACAGAAAGGAGAAGTGTTTACTGATGACTAAAGGGAAATGGTTCTTGTCTGCTAAGACTTTACAGCTAAAGAAATGATTGAGGGAGAAAAGCTTTTCATCCGTTTATGGGAATAATAGGTAAAGGATGTTTTTTCAAGAATTTGATAGTTTATGCTAGATTAATATTTTAAGCTCACGATTTTATTAGAATTTACATATATTAATTTGTTCATCATTTAATAATTAAAAAATAATTATTGAAATCCTACTAAGTGCCAGGCATTGTGTAGGAACATAGGTACTGTGTTGTTATAACAGTTGTATATGTGAGGCTCCACACGACATCCTTTCAGCTGATCTGATTTCAGCACACACAGCTGGGATAGATAGCCACAAACCTTTGCCAGTTTCCAACATCAAGTGCTCCCTCTGATGTCTCTCTGCTATGGAATGCCACTCAATTACAATTAGAGGAATTAGTAAGTAAGGGGAACTTAATTCCCTTTATCTGAGTCTCAACCAATGGTATAAGTAGATAGATGTTTCATCCTTCATGTTCTCTGGAGTGATAACTGAAAGATGCATTCAATGTACTTTCTCAGATGATTCCCCGAGAACGGTTTTACCCCTCATTGCTCACAACAGTAACCAGCTCTTTAGTACTCAATCACTGGCTTTCCTTTTTCATCTGTTCCATTTTCCCATTCTCTCCAATTTGCTACTCCACTCTCCCCAAAACCAACATGTTTCCAAATGCTTGTTTCAGGATCTGCTACAAGTGAGGAACCTAAACCAAAGCAGTTGGTATTGGAAGCAACAATAGAAAGTAACCCCTCACCATGGGATTCCGAAATTGGTTTTCTCATAGGTCAAATGGTAACAAGGACCCCATTGCTGGTGATAAAAGAGGTGCCAAAAACTCCTGTTTTGCTTTACCACCACATTTTTTAAGACTCAACTTAGGAGAGTTGAATGAGAATCGGTAGGAAGGAGATACACAGGTTTATGTAATAACTCTACCACTTGAAAGAGGATAAGGTATTTATAACGCTTGCAGAGGTGGCTCAGCTTGTTTTAACTGTTCCAGAAGTCTTGAGGTAAAAGAACGGCAGACTCAGTTCAGCCATCTGTCAGCTCAGGACATGCTAGAAAATCAAGAAGGCCTTCTTACGGTGTCTATTACCTCAACTGGAGGACAGATAGCACTAAAAACGGAGGGCTAAGATTTAATCATTAAGTGTTGAACAGATGTAAAAATATGGAATGCTCAGCCCCTTAGACTTTCCTGATGTCAAGGCTGTGGTAGTGAATAAGTGGGATCCCCAGAACTTGGATGGATTTCTGGGAAAGATCAACCTGAGAATATTGTACTCCCCGATTTTCCTGATATCTCTGGACTTTGAGAGCAGCATTGTCACTGTTGCTGGAAGGCAATCTCCCCTTGACTGAGGACAATGTAAAGAAATTACCTGAGGTAAGCACCTTGCAATATGACATTTTTCCCCCAAAGTCATCCACATCTTTAATATTTGGCTCAAATTTATTAATATGCTAAACTCTGAGGATAGTCCATGAAGTGAAGATAGTCTCTGCTATGAATAAGATACCTCATCAAACAAGTTTCAGAACTGGGTTAGTAGGTAAATATGCACTAGCAGAAACTCAGAAACATGTATGGGAGTGGATTTCAAGAGTATTTCACTGGATAAGTACCTAATAGAAGGCTGAGGAAGTAAAGCTTTACTTTTCTGGAGGTACACTCCAGTAGCATAAAACATAATATTCTGCATGAATACCAGAAGCTGTTTTTAATATGATGCTAGGAAGACTACTTGAATGTGGCAGTGGTTTGCAGTAAATGATATGGAGATGTCAGAATTTCCTCAGCAAAATATTAAGTAAGAGGTCACAGTAGTGGGCCTGAGTAAATAGGTTTATTCCATGAAACTGGAGTTCTCTTAACCTGACTATGTTCTTTGGAAGGCCCAGAGCACACTAAAGTGATAGGCAATGCACTAGAGAGAGGGTCATCAGTGTATTTGAGAAGGTTAATGTTGGCTGTTCTCTACAGGCCAGAATTGACAGTGAATGATGCTTTCATGGAGCTTGGTCTGATAGAATCCTGTTCTTGTGAAAGACAGGTTATAGCACTTAAAGGCAAGATGGACATAAAGAGCATAATGGGAATAAAGCACAGTTGTAGGGTATCTTTACTTAAAAATATCTGTGGCTATGGCTATTAGACAATGGTGATCTCAGAGAGGAGAGAGATACATGGGAAATAATGTAAGATATTCCTTGACTTATTTAGCCAAAATAAGTTGATATTAGTTGTCTTTATGGGAAGCTGTGATCCCTTGCCCAATTACCAGATTTGAACTACTTCCATCCAGAGTCCACTGATTAAAGGGAAGTCTAGATATTCCTGAGGAAGAACCTTGTAATGTCATCACATGTATATAAAGTGAATGTTTCCCCAATTCCTCCATAAAGGGCTTACAGCTGTTAAAAGAGTAACTGTACCTCGGGGAAAGGGGAATTCCTTCGGATTGTTAAATACAGAAGCTGAGCCTACACTGATGTCAGAAAGACCTAAATGCAATTACAGCCCCTATTTAAAGTGGGGCTTTATGGAGGCCAGGTGCTATATGGAAGTCTACTCTAAGTCCAAATGATCCACAGACCCAACCTCTGGTTATTTTCTTGACTCTTAAGTATATATTTGTGTTAGATACACTTAGCAATTGGCAGAACTTTCACACTGATTCCCTGGAATTAGAATAAAGCCAAGACAGTAGTTTCAATGGAAGGCCTTGAAACTACCTATTCCTGGCTAAGAAAATAAATCAGAAGCAATATGAAACCTTGAGTAGAATTGCAGATATTAATGCTGTTCTCAGAGACTGAAAGAAAAAAGAGGTTGTAGAACCTATTCCCTTTTCATTCCCCTTCTTAACTCCGTCAAAGATTAGATGAATTCTGGCTAATGACACTGGACTATGTAATCTTAGCAAGTGATTGCCTCCATCACAGTCACTGTGCTTAATGTGATATCTTTATCCAAAGAAATCAATACAGTCCCTAGCACATTTTATGTTTTATTGATTTAGAAAAGAGAATCGAAAGTAGTTAGTTGTTACATGGGAAGAACAGCAGTAGGCTAAAGATGTTTATTACAGCCTTCGATAAAAGGGGTGAAGTATGTAGAACACTAAGTTGGTGAACATACCAATGCCTTCTGGAATCCACTCTCACTACTTCAGTGCAACATTGTATTGGAGATCCTAGCCAGTAAAAAAGAGCAAAAAAAGCCCAAAAGCTAACAGATTGTAAAGGAAGTAATAAAACCACCTATACTCACAGAAAATATGATCGTGTATTTGGAAAATCCTAAGAAATCTACAGAAAAATCTAGCAGAACTAATAAGTGGATTTAGCAAAGTCAAGGGATACAGGACTATACTGAGAAATCATTTATACTTTTATATACTATAAATACACAATTAGATAATGAAATAAAGCAATACCAATGGAAATATCAAAATTTGAATATGTAAGATATATTTAACAAAATATGTGAAGGACCATACAACGAAAACATTGCAAAGAGAAGTTAAAAAGGAACTAAAAGAGTGGAGAGTTATATCATGCACATTAATTGGATACCAATAATTTTAAGTTTTTACTTCTCTGCAAGTTGATCTTTAGATTCAACAAAATAGCAATTAAAATAACAATAGGATATTTTGGTTGAAATTGACAAGTTTGTACAAAATTTATATGAGAGAGCAATGAACCTAGAATAGCCAAAATCGTTAGTAAAAGTAAAAACAAAGTTGGTACTTACACTACATTAATATGTGTTCCAAATCAAATTTTCATCAACAGGTGAACTGATAAACATATTTAGATATCTCAGTGAAATGGAATATTACTCAGCAATGACAAAAAATACTGATATACAACAACAAGGATGACTCCCAAATATTCTGAGCTAAAGAAGCCAAATACAAAATTGTACATAATATTTTATTTAAATTAAATGGTTGGTTATGATTCCATGTTAAATCTTAGAACACACAAAACTAAAATGTAATGACAGAAAGAATAAAAATGGTTTCCTGGGGACTGACTACCATGAGATGCAAGAGAAATTTGGAGAGAATGGAAATGTATACATGAGTATACACTTGTCATAATTCCTTGATCTATACACTTAAAATTGTTGAATATTATTGTATGCAAATTATACCTCAAAATTTACTTAAAATAAATGGCTGAACAGAATGAAATTTTACTACAGTCAGGTAAGAATCAGAATCATTGGTTAATCGAGTTCTGTGAAATAATAGAATTACTGGATGAGTATTAATGTAAGTTGACAAGTTATTAAATGAGTGTTATTAAAGTCATTTATGATACTTGAAATCTGTTTTAAATATTAACTAGTGTTAACTTCCAACTGGAAATGTGGTTTAACACTTTCCAATTTCTTCCTCCCACTATTGAAATCCCAAACCTTCCAGTCATGCTGTGTGTCTTTACAGAAAACTATATCTTTTCCAGTGAACAATATTTTATAAAAATAGAAATATAGTGAAGTAGAACAAAGAAAGGATCCCTCTACTTGCCTTCAGCTCTCTATAGGCACACATTATGTTGGTATATTTCCTTCCAAGCATTGTGGGCATATATGTATATTCTTTTTCAAAGTTATAATTGTGCTCTCTTTGTATTTTTAATCTTTTATCAAAACACCCATATCATGTAAACAAATATATCTTTTGGAGTAGTCCTTTACTGGATAAATAACATTTCATGGAACTTCCTTAATTTTTAACTTCTAGTTGTATTTTAAAAAATTTTATTTGTTAGATTTCTTAATGGCTATGGTAACGACATACTTCCCACATAGCTTGGAAATGACAAAATTGAAATAAGCCTCTGCTAGTTTGCTCTATACCCAATGTATGAAATTAGTCATCAGATGGTGCAAACCAAATATTGTATGCCAAATATGTGTCTGAGTATGAGAACTTACAAAATTCTAAACCTTGCATGTTAGGTGAAACATGATTACAGTGTACGTATAATTTAAAAACAGAAAAAATAATACATCATGTTGCATCTTGCATAAAGAGGCTATTTGAATAGTAGTGTAGGATTATCAGATTGCAATGCAGAATATGTGTTAGCCCATCATGTCTGACTCCCATCCCAGGTCTCAAGTACAATACTTGTAGCAGCTGTCTTCTTACTAATCCGTTTCCATCCACTGTTAGAAAATAATAAAGCCATTCAGACATTAACACTCTGCCTAGAAACTTTCACCATACTACTTACAGCAATCTGTGCTCTTAGCCAAAATGATATTAAAAAATTGTTGCGTCTCCATCCTAAGCCAGTTAGGCCTGATAATAGTAACTATTGGTATTAACCAACCGTAGTTAGCATTTCTTCACATCTGCACATGCATTCTTCAAAGCCACACTATTTATATGTTCTGGGTTAATTGTTTATAGTCTAAACAATGAACAAGACATCTGAAAAACAGGTGGTTTATGTAAAGCACTACTGTTCACCACAACTCCTTGCATCATTGGAAGTCTAGCATTAACAGGCATACCCTTCCTCAATCAGATTCTCTCCTCTGGATCTTTCAGATTGAAAGGAGTATTAGAAAAACATGGAGCTAGTTAGACGTCACTTTTACCTCTGCTACAACAGCAACAGGTGGACCAGACAAATCCCTTGCTGTGGTTCTTGCTGCCCTGCCTTTCAGATCTTGCTTGGATCCTGCCTGTTTCCTAAGCCTCAGTTCAATCTGATATCCTACAATAAATCCCTCTTTGGCTTAAGCTGGTTAGATTCATTTTCTGGCAAGTACACTTAAATATCTCTTTATTAGATTACAACATCTTTAGGGAGCAGAAAATACGTCTTATTCCCAGTGATGCAGTAAAGGCATAGTGCCTAATGTGTGGCTTAAACTCAATAAATGTCTGAAAGATGTACACATGAAAGAATATAAGAATAATATGCCTAAAATGCTTTTGTGGAACTATAAGTTGTTCTGTTCGGTTGTAGCATGGGTGCATTAAAAGGAATAATGAGATATAAAAATTTGAATTATTGGTAGTAATCATAATGTGGACAGATTTAAAAGCCAGATTGAAATGTTTATGTTTAATTTGTTGGCAAAGTAACGGTTGTTAAATGATTATTGTTTTTAAAGAAACACGTCTGAAGAAGAATTTAGGATGAACTTGAGAGATATTTTTCATGGGGAAAATAATATAGTTTCAGTTATTGGTTTTCAATCAGATATCTCAGCATAACACACTGATGAGAGTTATATTTTTGTGCAAAAAAGAGGCAAGGTTAGAACTAAAACACTTGGAAGTGAACACTCACAACCTAACCTGTAGTATGGAGTAAGTAACCACCAAATCAGAATATAGGAATGTCTTCCATAATATGTATCTGAACAATGAAAAAAAATCCAATGTTTTTGGTGAGGAGTAATAAGAAACAGAACTAGGATGGTCAAACTTGGTGTTTGATCATGTCACTCCCTTGATAAATATTATTTAGTGTTTTCAAAATAGATGCATAATTAAATTCAATTATCTTGACATTACTGATTCATTTCCTTAAGTTCCCATAAGCTTACTTATTTTCCACTCCTACAAAACCCAGGAGCTAGTAGCAATCAACTTTCTCTGTGTTCTTAAATTATTTTGATAGATGGGACTATTCAGAGTATCTGTTTCTTAAGTGAGTTTCCTGGTCAATTTCATCTAAAATGTTCAATTTATGGGGATAGATTTGTTCACAGTATTTCCTTGTTATTATACTTTAACAGCTGTGGGATCAGTAGTGATGTCCCATTTTTCATTCCTGATATTTTCAATTTCCTTTGAGACTCCCCTCTTTGACCTATGAGTTATTTAGGGATTGTTGATATTTTGGTATTTTACACATATCTTTTTGTTATTGATTTCTAGTTTAAATCTGTTATGGCCTAGAAGAAAACTTGTATGATTTCTATTCTTTTCAATTTATTAGACTTCACTTTCTGCTTGCACTGAGCATAGAGTTCAGCCAAAAGTAATAACTTAGAGTTTTCTCAGGTGTTTTCTGATCACACCCTACCTTGGCCATGTGTGTGAATTTCTAAATTCGCAGGTATATATGGGCATCTTTGAATGCCTTAATGCCCTGAGGAAACTTTCTTTCAAGCTTTTCCTTCCAGGCTTCAGGCTTTCTCTTGAATGTCACAACTTTAATCTTTTACCTCTGGTTACTGTGGGAATTTTGTTTGCCTTACAATGTTTTTGAACAATTCCTGATGCTTTTCTACACTGGGTGAGTTCTGAGTTAGGCAAAACAGAGATGAATATCTTGGAGCAGTCCTCCAGGTAGTTCCCAGATGATTCAGAGCAGACAAGAACAATAATCTATAACTAAAGTCTGCTCTGCTCCCTCTGGAACTAGTTACTAGGGTCACATGGTTACTAGGGAATACAGACTACTGTCTTCAAGACTGCTGCCGACCCACAAAGAGGTAAGGGACAAGGAAAATTAAAAATAGCACATTTTTCTACCATTTTTAAGTTACATTTTTTTGGAATCATCATTTGTTTGGTTGCTGTAAACCCTTACATGCTTTCCAGAGTTCTGAGTGAGTTGGTTCATTTAAAGTGATTATTGATATGATTGGATTAAAATCTACAGTTTCTCTAGCTGTTTTCTATTCCACTTGCCCTTTCTTTTTAAAAAAAAATATATTTTAATCCTTCTCCTAGTCTAATTTAGTATATTTCATAATTCAGTTTTAATTTTTCTATTACCTAATTTTTTAAATTTTCTAACTTTTTGGTGTTTGCTCTAAGGTTAATAATGTACATGTCAAAATAATCTTAGTATACTTGCAAAAAATGCTGAATCACTTCATGTGTAGTGTAAGGACTTCTAACAATATTTTCCCAATTTGTTCCACCTATCTCTGCTAGCATTATTGTCATAAATTTCATTTTTGCATATATAATAAAAACACAATGCATACTCCATCACTACTATTTATGATTTAACAATTATTTTGGAGGAATTAAGATAAAAATATTCTATTTCTTTTTTATTTCCAATACTTTTCATTTCTTTCTGTAGATCTGATTTTTGACCTATATCATGTTTCTTTTTAGTGAACATTTCTTGCAGAGTAGATCAACTGGCAATGAATTTTTTATTTTTGTTTGAGAAAGTCTTTGTTCCCTCTTTAAAGATTTTTCTTCTGAATTTATTGAGTTATAGTTGAGGTACACTAAACTGCACATATTTAAAATGTACAATGGATCGATTTTTACATGTGTCTGTACTTAGGAAATCATTACCACACTCTTAAGTCTCTTTTTCAATTTATAGCTTTCATTTCCCTTCTTTTCATTTCTTTACTTGCAATGCATTTGTAGCAGAAACTAAGTTGTCTGCTCTGTAGAATTTCCCATATTCTGTCTTTTGCTGATTGCCGTAATATTGTGGTACTTAACATATTCATTTGTTTTCTGTGTTTCCTTTAAATTGGTAGTTATATATCCTCAATTGGATTCAGCCTTGATTTTTTGAGGGCACGGACAAAGCTACTTCAAAGAGAGGTTGTTTTCTTCCCTTAGTAAGCCCTTTCTTTGATGTAGTGGGGTTTCACCTTGACTTGGCAGTCTCCTTAATGTTTGATGAATGCTTACTCTAGGTATAGACTTCTGGGAGGATAGTATCTTTCTTTCAGAATTTTATAGTTGCCACCCAATTTTCTACTTGTTTGCATAGTTTTTGATGAGAAGTCTGCTGTAATTTTTATCATTTTCTCCACAGGGAGTGTGTCTATTTTCCTCTTATGGTTTTTGAGATTTTCTTTTAATGCTTTTTAGTAGTTGTAATATAATTTTTTCTTGTTTTGGGGTGTATTTTATACAGCTTGGTGTTTTCTCATCTTGGATCTGAGGTTTAGCGTTTATCAAAAATTTTGGAAAATTCACATTCTTCAAATATTTCTTCTGCCCTATTGTCTCTTTCTTCAGTTACATGTATGTTCAGCCTTTCAATATTATCCCACGGCTGTTAGATGCCCTGTAATGTTTTTATTTTTTTTTTGTCTGCATCTCAGTTTGGGTAATTTCTATTCACTTGTGTTCTGTTGAGTTCACTGATTTTTTCCTTGTCTCTATTATCTACGGAGTCTTCATCTCTGTTATGGAGATTTCTTTATTTCTAACATCTCCATTTGATTCTTTCTCATAGTTTTTCTTTCTCTGTTGAAACTACCCATCTGATCATTCATGTTGTTCACTTTTTTGTTTGTTTGTTTTAGCCATCCATGTTGGTCTAATGGTTAAGATTCAGCACTCTCACTACTGCAGCCTGGATTAGTTTCCTGTTCAGGGAACCACACCCCCTATTTGTCAGTCCTCATATTATGGCAGCTGCATGTTGCTCTGATGCTGAAAGCTATGCCACTGGTATTTCAAATACCAGCAGGGTCACCCATGGTGGACAGGTTTCAGCAGAGATTCCAGACTAAGACAGACTAGGAAGAAGGACCTAGTCACCCACTTCTGAAAACCCTGGCCATGAAAACCCTATGAATAGCAACTGGGCATTCTCTGATACAGCACCAGAGGATGAGAGGATGGCACAAAATACTAGGCATGGTTCTGCTCTGCTGTACATAGGATTGCTAGGAGTCAGAACTGACTTGGTAGCACTAACAACAAAACAAAACTTTTTCATTTTAACATGTCAAACCTGGTTACACGAAATTTCCTCATAGTTACAACATCTTTGTAATATTTGATGCTACTTCTGATGATTGATTTGTCTCTTGAGACTGTGTAAAAAACATTTTTGTATGCCTCAATTTTGTTGTTGAAAGTTGAAAAGGTTGTATAAGACAATAGATACCGAGGTAAATGATTTTTAAAGTTTACTTCTTCAAGGTCTTCAGTTTGTGGATTTCTGTTAATCTAGTCAGGTGTGGGGCTAGTTTTAAAATTCTTATTTCTATGGTTACCATCAGTGCACCACAGGCTTCAAATTCTTCCAGTGATAACTTGTATTTATGGAGTGGGCTAATTTGCGACAGAGTTTTTCTGAATGTCTGACTTTTGTTTGCCTTTGAGTCTATCTATCTGCTTGGTTTAAGATCTATCTTTGTGCTGAACCCCAGAGAATATCTGTTTCTTATACTTTCCCAGCTGTTTTATACCGTTGTTTTTACTTGACACTTGTTTCATAATAGTGGGGACAGCAATGGGGTTATTGTTTCATTGTGCTGATTAAGCCTCAGTCTTGGGCATATACTATGAGTGTGAGTCTTGGGAGTATAGTGTTCACAAATGCTCCTATCTCTCTCTAGATGTAATACTAAAGCTAGTGTGTATTCCTGTCCACCCCTAAGGCGTAAAGTTTTCTTTTTGTTTTATTTTCTATCTCTCCTCTCCCAGAAGCAGTAGTTTTCCATCTGTACTCTCAGGTTGCAGTTTTTAACTCTTCCTTTTGCACGTTAAGGCTTTTTTGGTCCAGGGGGAAATATTGAAGATGAGTCTGGGTGAGGGATCAGCAGTAACTGCCGTTGTCCTACCATCACCACAGGAAAGCTTTCTCAGGATTTTTCTTGATCTTAATCAAGATCTTGAGATCTTTCTTGATCTCAGATCCTGCTGGGGTTCCAGAAGGAAAAGCTCACAAGAAGATATCAGTCTCCATATGTCTGCATCTCTTCTGGGCTTCACAGTCTTATGCCAGTCCATACTTGACCCTTAGCAATTTGTTAAAAATTATTAAGCTGACTCATTTTACTTGCTTATATGACATTTGGAAACTTCTACCTGGATCCTGTTTCTCCCTTCAGTCACCAGTTTCTCTCCAGATTTGAGGTTAGTTGTTTGCCCTGCAATCTCAATTTCCTTTTGTAAAGTAGTCAACTCGTCAATTTTCCAGCTTTTTTCTTATTGTCTCCAGATATCAACATCTCTGAGTTGAAACTGAAAGTCTCCTCTGGAGCTATTTTGAACATAAATTTTGTAGAAAGCTGTGTGATAGAGTTGAAAGTGCTTATGTTTTAGAATCCACATAGTTGGTTCAAGTTCCAACTGTTCCACTTATGTATTCATGTATCCCTAGGTAGATAGCTTGACCTCTGATCAACACAAAGAGGACACTGACACTAATCTTGTAGAGCTAAATGACAATAAGGAATATGAAGAATCAAGAGCAAAGAGAGAACCCACTAAATATTTGTTTCTTCTCTTCTCTCGCTATGGCAAAATTTTAACTTTGAATTGTTTGTGTCTGTGTCCTAATTAAATACTGAATTCTCTGAAAGTAGAAACATTTTCTTACTTAGGTTAGTCTCATCAACTCCTTGCACAGAGATTGGAATGTAATAATTTTTGCTGAAAAAACATTATATTCATCCAGATTTGTTAAAAGCTTAACAGTAGGTGGTACTTAGGAAAAGATTTACCAGATGTATTTTAGGTATGAAAAACTCCTGCAGGAAGGCCATAACATTAAATGATCAGGAAAATCACACACAGAAGTGAGAACCATCATCTCTCAGAAGTAACTTTTCCTATCTGGAGGCCTTTAGGGAATGAAATAGAGAACTCAGGTTATGCTGTTAAATAAGCTTGGTTTTTATCCTGATTCCTCTAAACTATGTGAATTTAGGCATATTAGTTAACCTCTCTATGGCTTCAGTTATTCCTGTCAGTACCTCACAAAATTTTGAGAATTAAAAATAATTTATGTAAAGTTCTGGCACTCAGTAATGTTTAATAAATATGTTATTCTTAGATTTTATATGAAATCTCATCCTGAGGAAATCATTTTCTTTTAGTAGAAAGAACTTTCCATGACTTAAAGAAAAAAAGGCACTCTATACACAAAAGGACCTCTCTATTTTCAGAATGTAGTAAAAGATACATGTCTTGACCCACAGAAAATTGGTTCTATGGAGAATGAGTTCTTTTGAAATCATAATGTTTCCTGGTCCAACAGGCAGGGTGCTAAAACAATTATGCTGAAAAATTTGTAACAGCCAATTTTGAAAACACAAATATGCTTGTTTATATCTGTAAAATTTAAATATGTGTTAAACTTAGAATTATACAGTATACTTTTCCAAACAACTGTGTTAGCATAGGTATTCACTATCTAGGAGCTAGAAGTCTCTATCAAATAGTTTCTCAGGATTTATTAGGTCAAGTTCTGCCACTTCAAAGACATGAAGAAAACTGTCAAAATATTCACTTTTTAAAAATGGTAGAGAAATCTTTTATATTATGGGATCATGGTAGCCATAGTTTATAAAGGAGACTCCAGAGAATATTGGGCAGATCTATTCCATGCCCCTAGACTGAAAAATAATTAGTGAGACAAATGTAGTTTTCTTATTTAATAAAAGATATCCATTTATTCAATACCTGTCAGTTAAAATATTTGTTATTAAAAACTCTGCTGTTTTAATTTGACAATAAACTTCCTTTTGGATCCTTCACAGATAGTTTCTGCTTATCATTAAAATATTTTATTTCCTTAGATTTAATTAATTATGACATAAATTCCAAAAATTTCTTGTTTATATTTAAAATAATTTATTAAAGCTTCAAAAAAACCCTTAAACTTTGCAGGCATTCTTTCTGAATAATTTCCAGTTCCAAGTCACCTTTTTTGTCTGTTGTATGGTAAAACATTTACATTTGAAAAGGAAATAAAAGCAGATATAAATCATAGAAAAGAAAAATGATTAGTAAACATTATTTGATTAAACATTTATAGATTGTGGAGTGCTTTCTCTACTTATTCCAGGTGATTCTTAAAGCATTTCTGGGGTTGGATAAATAACTTATCCAAGACCACAAACTAATAAATGAAAGAACCATGACTCACTCCAGAGGTGGATTCAAATCTTAGCTTTGTCCACTAAATACATTGACTGTGTCTCTCGTGACCCTTTACAGTTTTCCATGTCATCTTGGATTCTACAGTTTAATCAGCTTTGCATTGATGACAAATATTGAACTTTTGGCTCAATTTTAGCATTCAAAATTTTGCTCACTGTAGTTTTTCTTTGCTGCTAATATTGCTACATATTCTTCCATAGTATTATGTTTTCCCAAAATCATTAAGGTAATATAAATTAAAACTCTGACCTCCAAAATATTTGGACAGGATTTTATTGACAAAGCTCTTGGTTTTTTTTTTTTTATAAAACACTGATTAACACAGAATGTGAAACATTGTTACCGACTTTAACGTGGAACTCCTGCTATAAAAATCCTTTAGCCAGTTTTGTATTCTCATAATTTGCCACATATAAATACGGTCCTCCCGTAACTCCCTCTTCTCCTCCCTCCCGTTTTCCCTTTTTTGTCAAACAACATAATATCCATACTTTCATGCCGTATCTCTTCAGAATCCTATTGTCTAGAATAGGCACCTACTGAGTCAATCACCTAGGATGTTACATCAGTAGAGTGAGAGAATGTGGAATTCCAATCTGTGATAAGAAATAAATTCTATGAGAAGAAAATTGTAGTGTGTAAGTGGAAAATTATATATCTTACTCAAATATTCATTTTGAAAGCTATTATTCCATTTATTTATTGTGAATATTGCTGAAATTCAAACTTGATTACTTTCTGACTTACTTGGAAAATAATGCAGTAAGGCCAACTTGGTTTCTTTTCAAACATAAGGATGCTTGTTACATTTAAAGAACCAGCATAGAATCCAACCAGACCACACTGGAATTTATGTAACCCTAATCCCCTCTCCTTTTCTCTCCTTTTATCGGATTACAGGAAAATATGTGATTTTATCTTAATTGGTAGTAATGGTAACATGCATTTCATTAGGTTTTTGTAAATTCACAATTTTACTATATTATATGTAATACTATCATAGGCTTATCTTGAAAGATATGGTATTGTTTTAGGATGTTAGTTGGAAATCTAATGGCCTGCTCTGAGTGCATTGTTCTCATTTTCAGAAATGAATCTTTAAAAGAAACATATGTTCAATATTTCTTTTAGTAAAGGATGACAGTTAAATGTCTGAAGGAGGAAAGAGTGGATCGAAGCAAAGAGAAAATAGAGATAGATGTACTAAGTTGTTGAATAAGAGGCTCAGCCGTGAAATTTATCTGGAAAGCTCTCAGGGATAGAAAGTCTAAAGAGGAGTTAATTAAAATAAATGTAAGCATCACTGCCTAATTGTGATCATTTTCCTCCTCTACCTACTTGATCTCACATTAATCCTCGCAGTCTAAATATAAAATAATGGTCAGCTTTAGCAATTACTTTGCCAAAGTTAATCCATCAATGACATTTAGAGAAACCAAAGGATCTGGAAGGGATTTTGTTTTTGTAAAATAGAGGTTGCATCTTTACTTTTTAACCTTAAGCGTATATTGGACATTGACCCAACTCCTTTTGGAGTTGGAAGTTGAGTTTTCATATCCCTTCAGTATTACCTAGGATACCAAGTCCTTGCTACATTTAGACACCTGCATAATTGCTCCATATACGTTATATTAGGTCACTTGTAAGGCAAATCAAAGAAAATCATCTAGCCAAGTAAGATTCTGATGAAATGAAGATTGCAAAATAATATTTTTAGGTTTTTATGTTTAAGTATTTTCAAATTACTCAGAAAAAGAAAAACCATCTTTCTCCAGTATAATTATTTAAATCATCCAGTTTTGCCCAAAATAATGCTTAATGCTAATTGTTTCTAATTTCCCCCATTACCAAAGCAGTCTGACTGAAATTTGTGACTTTTTGTTGATGTTGACGATAAAAAAGACTAATTCATTCTAATTTATGTATTGAAGTAAATAGTAATTTTTTAATGAAGCCTTTTGAATAAGGTTTTGATAGTTGTTACATAGTAAAGCAAGTGAGCTAAATCCCTAATAAAAATTTCTAATTTAAAAAATATATAAATTTTATTTCAGAAATAGTTATTGTATAAAACTATAGTGAGTCTGGAAACTTAGTGGACTTTCTGTAAGTCACACCTAGGCCATTTTTTGCTTACTACTTGGTCCCCACGTTCTGCTACTCTAGCAAAAGTTATGATGCTTCAGGTACCATATATCAGCATCAACTGGGACTCTGTCCCTCAATCTTCCAAATATTTATGTATTCCTGGTTCTCTGGTGTATTGTTTCCTGAGAAAGTGGTCCTAGAGCTTTTTGGGAAGAGGGTTGTCGACATATTACTATTTACAGAAAATGTGGTTTTTCAGTGTCCTTCCTACTGGGAACCTGGGTGCTTCATTCAGTCAAATATTCTGGGTCTGAAAATTGGCCCAGGATCAGAAAGTGGACAGAGCATCATGATTTTTCTGTGCCTCCCAGTGGTGCATCCTTAATTCACCTAGATTGTTTACAGTGATTCTTCGGATTGAGCCATCCATCTTGCCCTAAAGATCTTTCCCCCAAAGATACCATATGCTATTAAAAATCTCTACGGCTGGATGTCAGCCTCCAGTCTGGTTTTACTATGACATTATTGCTTATTACAATAATTGCATCCACCTTGTTTTTGAGTTAAGAACCGTCACATGGTCTTTCTTTCAGGAAACTCATTACCATTCCCATTGTTATTAAAGAACCTAGTTCTGTAACAGTTTTTCCAGTTGTCAGACTTGAACTACAGTGTCTTACAGAGAAACCGCTGCTCAATTTCTCACCAGTGCATGCCTTATTGACTGGGTAAATGGAGTATCTGTCAGATCTCCTTTATAATATAGTTGACTAGTGATTTCCAGCCTTACATAATAGTTATCCATTTCAACATTCCATTTTGCTGTGCATCTCAGTGCCATTTTATACTGCCTGTTATGGTATTGATGGCTTTTATTTTCCACTTAGTGGGGGACGTTACCTTCTCCAGGCTTTCATCTGCAATCCTACCAGGTTAGCACTGTCTCCTGTGTCCTTATCAGAGTTTTATTTCTTTATTTATTTGCTTTCATTTTATTTATTATTTATTTTTATTTTTTCATTGTGGTAACATTGGTTTATAATGTTATATAAATTTCAGTTATACATCATTATATTTCAATTTCTGTGTAGATTACATCATGGTCACCACCCCAAGACTAATTACCATCCATCACCATATACATGTGGGAATCATCCCTTTTGCCCTCCTCTGTCTCCCCTTCCCCTCTGGTAACCACCAATCCAGTCTCTGCATCTATGTGTTTGTTGCTTGTTGTTTTTGTCTTCTATTTAGGAGTGAAATCATTCGGTATTTGACTTTCTCCCTCTGAATTGTTTCACTTATCATAATACCCTCAAGGTCCATCTAGGTTGTCACAAATGGCAAGATTTCATCCTTTTTTGTGCCTGAGTAGTATTCCATTGCGTATGTATACTGCATCTTCTTTATCCATTCATCCCATAATGGGCACCTAGGTTGCTTCCAAGTCTTGACTATTGTGAATAATGCTGCAATGAACATTGGTCTGCATATATCTTTACCCATTCAGGTTTTCAGTTTTTTTGGATAAATACCCAGCAGTGGAAAGCTGGGTCATATGGTAGTTCTTTTCTTAATTTTTTAAGGCATTTCCACACCGTTTTCTGTAGTGGCTGCACCAGTTTCTACTGCCACCAGCAGTGTATGAGAGTTCCCTTTTCTCTACATACTCTCCAACACTCGTTATTTCTTGTCTTTTTGATTATAGCCATTCTGACAGGCCTGAGGTGGTATCTCATTGTAGTTTTAATTTGCATTTCCCTGATAATTAGTGATGTTGAACATCTTTTCATTAGCGTGTTGGGCATCTGTATATCTTCTTTGGAGAAATCTGTTCAGATCTTTTGCCCATTTTTTAAATTGGATTGTTAGTTTTTTTGTTGAGATGCATGAGTTCTTTATATAATTTTGGATATGACCCCTTGTCAGATATATGGTTTGCAAATATCTTCTCCCAATTGTTAGGTTATCTTTTCATTTTGTTGATGGTTTCCTTTGCTGTGCAGAAGATTTTTAGTTTGATGTAGTCCCATTTGTTTATTTTTTGTATTGGGTCCCTTGCGTGGTCAGACATGATACTTGAAAATATGCTGCTAAGACTGTTGTTAAAGAGCGTACTGCTTATGTTTTCTTCCATAAGTTTTATGGTTTCAGTTCTTACCTTCAAATCTTTAATCCATTTTGAGTTTATTTTTGTGCATGGTGTAAGATAATGGTGTACTTTCATTCCTTTACACGTGGCTGTCTAGTTTTCCCAACATCATTTATTGAAGAGCCTTTCCTTTCTCTATTGTATGTTCTTTGCTTCCTTATCAAAAATTAGCTGTCCACATCGATGTTCATCAGTGATATTAGCTCGTAATTTTCTTTCTTTGTATTGTCCTTGTCTGGTTTGGTATCAGGATAATGTTGGCTTTGTAGAATGAGTTAGGAATATTCCCCTCCTTTTCAATTTTTTGGAAGAGTTTGAGAAGGATAAGTATAAAGTCTCCTTTGACTATTTGGTAGAATCACCAGGGAAGCCAACAGGTCCTGGACTTTTATTTTTTGATTACTATTTCAATCTCTTTGCTGGTGATTGGTCTATTCAAACTCTCTATTTCTTCTTGATTTAGTTTTGGAAGGTTGTATGATTCTAGGAATTTATCCATTTATTTAGATTATCCAATTTGTTGCCATATAGCTTTTCACAGTATTCTCTTGTAATCTTTTGTATTTCTGAGGTGTCCATTGTAATTTCTCCTCTTTCATTTCTGACTTTATTTATTTGAGCCTTCTCTCTTTTTTCTTGGTGAGTCCAGCTAAAGGTTTGTCAATTTTGTTTAAGTTTTTTAAAGGACCATCTCTTCATTTCATGGATTTAAAAAAATTTTTCTTTAGTCTCTATTTTGTTTATCTCTGTTCTGGTTTTTATTATTCCCTTCCTTCTACTGATTTGGGACTTTCTTCTTTTCTAGCTGCTTTAAGTGCACTGTTAGATCGTTTACTTGAAATTTTTCTTATTTGTTGAGGTAGGCTTGTATTGCTTTAAACTTCCCTCTTAGAACCACTTTTGCTTTATCCCATAAATTTTGTCATCTCATATTTTCATTTTTATTTGTCTCCAGGTGTTTTTGGATTTCTCCTTTGATTTATTCATTAACCCAATCATTGTTCAGTAGCCTTTTGTTAATCTCCACATATTTGTGGCTTTTCCAATTTTCTTCCTGTAGCTGATTGATAGTTTCACACTGTTGTGATCAGAAAAGATGCTTGGTGTTATTTCAATCTTCTTAAATTTATTGAGATTTGTTTTGTGGCCTAATATGTGATCTACTCTGGAGAATGTTCCATGTGTATTCAAAAGGAATGAGTATTCTGAGGCTTTTGGAAGGAATGTTCTGTATATATCTACTAAGTCCATCTGGCCTAATGTGTCACTTAAGGTCAATGTTTCCTTGTTGGTCTTTTGTTCAGATGATCTATCCACTGGTGTAAGTGGAGTGTTAAAGCCCCCTACTATTTTTGTGTTACTATTTCACATTTTATGTCTGTTAGTAATTTCTTTATATATTTAGGTGTTCCTATGTTGGATGCACAGATATTTACAAGTTTTATATCCTCTTGTTGGATTGTTCCCTTTGTCATTATGTAGTGCCCTTCTTTATCTCTTGTTACAGTTTTTGTTTTGAAGACTATTTCTTCTGATATAAGTGTTGTTACCCCAGCTTTCTTTTCTTTGCCATTTGTATGGAGTATCTTTTTCTATCCCTTCACTTTCAACACTTTTGGTTTGTGTCTTTAAGTCTGAAGTGTGTCTCTTCTATGCAGCATATATATGGTGGTGTTTTTTTTTATCCAATTTGCCACCCTATGGCTTTTTATTGGAGCATTTAGTCCATTGACATTTAAAGTGGCTATCGATAAGTGTGTCCTTACTGCCATTTTGTTACATTTTTCTGAGTGTTTTAGTAGTTCTTCTCTGTTCGTTTCTTCTTCTCTTGCTCTCTTCGCTTGTGGTTTGATGGTTTTCTTTAGTATGTTTGGGTTCCTTTCTCTTAATTTTTTTGTGTATTTATTGTAGGTTTCTGTTTTTTGATTACCATGAGGTTCATATATAATAATCTATGTATATATAGTAACCTATACTAAGTTGATGGTCTCTTAAGTTTGACATCTTGCTAAAAGCTCTACTCTTTTACTCCCCTCTTCCCACAATTTTTGTTTTTGATGTTACATTTAACCTATTTTTCATATAAGTGTATCTGTTAACCTCTTATCATGGAAATAGATAATTTTAGGACTTTTGTCTTTTGACATTCCTATTAGCTTCATAGGTGATTGATCTGCTACCATTACTGTATATTTGCCTTTAAAAGTGATTTTATTTTTTTAAATTTTTTTATAATTTTTTTATTCCTATTTGTGGTCTTGTCTTTTATGCTTAAATAATTCCATTTAGCATTTCTTGTAAGGATATCTTATTGGTGATCAACTCCCTTAATTTTTGTTTGTCTGGAAAACTCTTTATCTCTGAATGATAACCATTCTGAATGATAACCTTGCTGGGTAGAGTATTCTTGGCTGTAGGTTTTTTTTCCCTTTCAGCACTTTAAATACATCATGCCACTCACTTCTAGTCTGTAAGGTTTCTGCTGAGAAGACAGCTGATAGCCTTATTGGGTTTCCTTTGTATGTAACTTGTTGCCTTTCTCTTGTAGCGCTTAGGATTTTCTCCTTCTCTTTAACTCTTGACATTTTAGTTATGATGTGTATTGGTGTGGGCCTCTTTGGATTTATCTTCTTTGGTGCTCTCTGTTCTTCCTGCACCTATATGTTTGTTTCCTTCCTTACGTTAAGAAAATTTTTAGCTATTATTTCTTCAGATTGATTCTCTGCCCCTTTGCCTCTCTCTTCTCCTTCTGGGACACCTATAATATAGATGTTACTGAGCTTGATGCTGTCCCAGAGGTCCCTTAGACTGTCTTCATTCTTTTAAATTATTTTTTCTTTTATCTGTTCAGATTGGGTGACTTCCTCTAGTCTTTTGTCCTGCTCACTGATTTGTTCTTCTTTATCATTTACTCTGCTATTAAGTCACTCTAGTGAATTTTTTATTTCCATTATTCTATTCTTCAATTCTGATTCATTCTTTTTTATATTTTCTAATTATTTCTTGAAGTTCTCCCTGAATTCATCCATTCTTCTCCCAAGATCAGTGAACATCCTTATAACTATTAGTTTGTATTCTTTATCAGGTAGATTGTTTATCTCTGTTTAATTTAGTTCTTTTGCTGAGGATTTATCTTGTTCCCTTATTTGGAACATATTCCTTCTCTCTTCATTTTGCCTCTTTCTCAGTGATTATCTCTATGTATTAAGTAGATCAACTATGTCTCTAGATATTGAAGAGGTTGCCTTATTTAAGAGATGCCTTATGAAGCCCAGCAGTATACTTCCTTCTCATCACCAGTTCCAAATGTTCCAAGGAGTGTCCCCTGTGTGGGCTACATGTGTCCTTCTGTTGTGGCAGGGTTGCTCTTGCTGCAGGTGCCAGGGGAGGCTAGGCTATCCCCCTGGCAGACTGGTTGTAATGCTTAGCTGCATGTGGCTGCTATGGTCACTTCAGTCACTTTATCAGGCCTGGGGAGCCTCAGTACAATTGGCCATAAGGTCTAATAGCCCCTTCCTGAGGTAGTTTTTCTGTTAAGTGAGTAGGCCCTCAGTGTGGCTGTTTGCTAGACTCAGGGGCTTATAATTGCTCTAGGCCTCTAGCCTGCAAAGCTGTCATCAGCTCTTTCAGGATTGCAGCTGAGTGAGGCCAGCCCAAGATGAGGGAGCACACAATTGTTTCAGGCTTTGGAATGTGGAGCCAATCCCCCATGTGGCTGTTTGAGAGGCACAACTCTGCAGCAACTGACAAACCCCATGGCCCACAGGCCTACACACCCTGTCAACACAGTCCTGTCCCATGCGCAGGACTTGACTCACTGAAGTAGACCCACTTGCCCCACTATAGAGGCCCCACACACTCTACCAATGCAGGCCTGCCCAGCACGTACACCCTGACCCACAGAGGCAGGCCCATTAGCCCTGTTGCAGAGGTCCCACACATTCCACCTATTGGGAACACAAGTTGCCTGAGGTCTTGCTATTGGGTGGGGCCTGTCTCTAAGGTGGGCTGTCTGCTCTGGCTAAGCTGGATTAAATTTGTGCTCTATTGGGTGGAGCAGACCCCTATGCCAACATGCCAGGTGAAAAACTCCAATGACATCTGCCACTGTCTGTGTCAGCATGCCTGTACTGGGTCACAATAATGGCTGCTGCCAATGTCTCAGTCCCTAGGGAAGTTATCCCAGCCTGGGGAGGTCTCATCTTTCACTGAGATGTGCCCAAAACCAAAACCTATCAAGTGAGTCTTTTTTTCACCAAAGGACTGTGTACCTTTCTTTCTGGTGATTTTAGGTTGTTTTCCAAAATGGGTGAATTTGTGGATGGGCCCTTTAAGAGTAGGCATTTCTTTCCACTTTTGTCCCATAATTTTTCTGGGGGTATTCCCCATTGTTGTTTAATAGCCAGCAAGCCAGATATTATGATGCTTATCTCAGTTGTGCTGAGTCCAAAGCTGCTTATTGTGGCAAAGCTTTCCTGCTCAGATCCCCTACTTCTCCAGGAAAAGCTTTCCACTTAGGGTTCTCCCAACCAAAGTGCTGTGGCTACAATTTGGCTTTTTCCTCTCCAGAAAGGTATTTCTGCCTCTTCTATCTCAGTCAACACTGTCCCTTGTAGTGGGGCTTCTTTTTATCCAGTTTCCTGTTCTCTCTCAGGGGTAGCTGTTCTAAGAGTAGTTGTAACTTTGTTGTGTCTGTAGGAAGAGGTGACGTCAGAGTCCTTTTATGCCACCATCTTCCCAGCAATCTCAAATGTTGCTTTGTCAGAGATTTAAATCCAGTTTCATAGGAAATTGTGTCCAATTTAATGACCTTTCCCTTATCGGACTTTATGTCATGATACCCTTGATATCAGACTTTCTGCATCCATTCCCTTACATAGGTTCTGACTCCTGTTGGCACATTTGACAAGGCCATATAGTTCTTTCAGTTAGAGTCCTTTTACTACCCTTAGTAGATTAAGTCCATCCCAGCTGAGTTATGTTGTCACTTAACACTGGTTATTGCTCTCATGGACAAAACTGGAGAAGAGGTGGAGATTCTGTTGGAGACACGTTTTCTTTTAAGGCAGCAACTAGTAGATTTTTTTCAGACAAGTTACATGAAAGAGTTTAACATTCAGTGCCCCATAGAGTTCTGTGAAGTACTAAAAATTCCAAAGGATTTTGGTGATTCTGCAGTCTCAGAAAATTCAGGAGAGTAGGGAAATTCCATAGGTTCATGTACATTTTCATCCCAAGTGTAAGAATTCTACTTCTTCCCAATTAGGGCTTGGATCATAGTGTAATGGAATTGTTTGTGTTGAGGATACAATTTTCTCTGGAGCTGCATTAGTGTTATAACTCAATGCTGACCTGAAGACTTAGCTTTCTGCCTTCCAGTTTCAGGAGGTGAAAGTCTCCATTTATGTTGCTGAGAAGGCAGTATGGCTTTTAAACACATGGTCTTAAATTGCTGATGAATTAATTCAGGTTTTTGCTGTCTTTATCCAATTCATTGTTAACCCCTAGTAAGACCTCTAGCCATTATGTTTCTCATAATTTCTACTTCTCTTGAATCTCTCAAACCTTAGATATTGATGCTTCAGTATGTTCCTTTCCCTGGTATAGCATTCAAGTTCACCATTGGTGAAAGTATTAACAATTACACTGCTATCTCATGCCAGGGGCCATCAATACTCCACCTATCCCAGTGATGAGATCCTCATTGCAAACAACCCAATGAATAATCCACGTACAAAATCCCAGTTTTATAAACTTCTTTCCTCCTCCTGGCACCATCTGTCATTAGCCTGATTCTGTAGGAAATTGAGTTTCTGGAATATTGGGGAATACTTTACGGAACAATACTTTTAAGAGATAGTTACAACAAAACTATCAGCCAGTTGTAGGGTTCATCTGAAGCTGGAGTAGCTCTTCAGAGACATCCTGTGTTGAATCTGAGGGGTAGGGGAAGAGTTCGTACTCTTGTATCAAATAGTCGTTGGTGGCAGCCCATCCCTGAGGAGGAAGAGTATCTTTGAGAAAGCAAGACTCTTTTCCTAAGAATAGGTTTTGCAGGAATTTAGCTGTGATCCATTAACAGGTAACCTTTTCAGTCCTGAAGGGAGCATCTACTGGAGCACCACAGTATTTGCTACAGGATCTAGGGTGAAATGTTCTACTACAACTTTGTCCAATATATGTAGGTCTATGGCCTTCTATTTTGTTCTTCCTCTCTCCCATCCGTAGATCTCTTGCACAGTAAGCCCTGTGCTGGCCATTTTCCATATAGAATATCAGAGAATTTGTGAATTCTGAAGGCACATTATTTAAAAGATTAGAAAATACAGTGGGTGCTTCATTAAGATTTCTTTCTTTTTCTTTTCTTTTCTTTTTCTTTTTTTATTTTTTTGCTGGGAAAGATTCAGCCTGAGCTGACATCTGTTGACAATCTTCCTTTTTTTTTTTTCCTTCCCTAAAGCACCAGAACATAGTTGTACATTCTAGTTGTAAGTCCTTCTAGTTCTTCTCTGTGAGCCACCTCCACAGCATGGCTACTGACAGATGAGTGGTGTGCTTCCACGACTGGGAACTGAATCTGGGCTGCCAAAGTGGAGAGCACCAAACTTGAATCACTAGGCCATCAGGGCTAACTTGAATTAATATTTCTTAATCCCTTCATTTTCTAGCTCTGCAATCATTTGGGTCACACATTTCCCATGGAGAAAGAGGAGTATGGTATCAGTGAATAGCTAAAAATAGTGGAAGTAGACTGAAAAGATGAGGAAAGGTGAAGGGAATTCCATTTTAATTCTGTTATTTTTGGTTTAACTCAGTGGTCCTCGAACTTAGTAGTACATTAGAATCCTCTGTAGTATACTTTAAAACACACCAGTACCTGGGTCCACGATTGGCCATTTAAGTCAATCTCTGAGAGTGGTGCTCAGACACCTTTAGGTTGTAAATGCTTACTAAGTAATTCTAAAGTTTACTCAGTATTGCCTACTGTATTGTGTTTATCAGTTAAGCTTACAATCAACCACTCTTGTAGCTACTTTCCTGAGAAAAGACCAAGCAATCGTACGTCCTTATTTGTAATTATACTCTGCTAATATCAACCATTGCTCCTTCATGTAACTTTCTGGAACCATTGGAAGGTAACTTTTTAATTTTGTCCTTGGTGACTGTGGCATAGATCAAGGATATACTGTTCCCTAACCCTTGAATTAATCCCAAACAGAAGTTAGACAATGAATCTAAATGGCAGCATAAAAATTTTACAAATATTTTAAGATTATTAATGTTAAAGAATAATGAAATATTGAGTCTTCTAAAAATATTAAGATCCCATGGAGAAATTAGAGTTCAAGAAATAAACTATCTTCTCAAGTTAACAAAATAAAAGTCTACGCATGTTGAACAATCATTTAAATAAATTAAAATCTTAATTTTTGTTTTCCTATTCAATTTCACCCAAAAGAATCCCACTGAGATGCTTGGGTAGAATTGGAGTTTCTTTAGCCTCTCACTGCAGTAAATACAACCTTGCAAGAGCTCTGAAGATGATCTTATCTCCAAAGTTCTAATATGTTCTACATTTTAGACCCTGAAGGATTTATTAGATAATTTAAAGTTTTTATAAACTAGCCTTCAAGCAGAATGTCTTGAAAATATGAATTCTCAGCTTCTTAACACAGCTAATAATCTTCCCAGGCTCAGTTTACTCTATATTTCCAGTCAAAGACCATAGCAGAGAATTAGTCATCTTAGACAGAATGAGGTAGAGAGGGAGAAGAAACGATTCTTAGTTTCAGTCTTGTCTAGATAAGCACAACTGTCCAAGTTGTCCAGAATCCACTACTCAGAAATTTAATTTAAGAGAGTTATCTATCAAAAGGTTAATTTAAACGCCATGTATATTATCTGAAGAGGAAAACATTGCCCAAATTCTTTGCTTTCCCAGTAAATGAGATTTACACTTATTTTTTCTTATGCAATTTAGAAAAATATTCTAGTGATGCATATCTTATTGAAGGTGTAATTTTCTCATGAGGATATTTAATATTCCTTGTTAAATGCGGGTTTTGATTCAAGCAACCTAAGATATGGCCTGAGATGGTCGCATCTAATAAGCTCCTAATTGATGCTGAAGATGTCAGTCTAAGGACAACACTTTGAGTAGCCAGGATTTAAAACAGTGAGTGTTAAACCATGGTCTCTGGACCAGTGACCTGAGCAATGCCTGGGAGCTTGTTAGAAATCCAAATTCTCAGGCCCAACACCAGAAATATCGTAGCAGGTATCTTGAGAGTTGGGGACCAGTAATCTGTCTTTTAATAAGTTCTGACTATTCTGCTGCACATTAGTTTGAAAATCACTGCTTTAGGGTATTGGTTTTCTTTATTCTGTTTTTAATAGCTTTATTGAGGTATAGTTAAAATAAAATAAACTACATATACATAAAGTGCACAATCTGATAGCTTTTAAAACTATCAGTATAATCAAGATAATGAACATATCTGTCACCCCCAGAAATTTCCTACATCCCCTTTGTAATCCCTTCTTCCCTCACCCCCAATCTTCATTCCTCTTCCCTCCCAAAATAAAATCTGTCTTACTGTTGCTTACTATATACGTTACTTTGCATATAGAGAGTTTTATATAAATGGAACCCTAAAAAGTGTGTACTCTTTTTTTGTCTGGCTTCTTTCACTCTGTGTAATTATTTTGAGATTCATATTTTAATATGTATAAATAGTGTGTTTAAAAAATTTATCCTGTTGAACATTCATCTATTAAATATCTGGTTTGTTTTTAGTTTTTGGTTATTCCAAAAAAGCCACTATAAATGTACATATATATATGTATATATAAGTCTTTGTGTGGTCATATACTTTCTTTTCACCTCGGTAAATATTTACATATGGAGTGGTTGACTCATATGGCAGTTCTATGCTTAGGCTTTTGAGAAATTGACAAACCGTTTCTCAAAATGGTCGTATCGTTTTCCATTCTTACCAGCAGTTCCTCATCCTCTTCACTGCTGAATGTAGTCATTCCTTTTACTTTTTATTTTTTTCCCGCTTTATTGAGATATTGACAAAAAAATTGCTTATTTTTAATGTGTACAATGTAATTTTTTTTGCCTTTTTGTTTTTTTTGATGAGGAAGATTGTCCTTGAGCTAGCATCTGTGCCAATCTTCCTCCATCCTGTATCTGGAATGCCACCACAGCCTGGCTTCACGAGGGTGTATAGGTCCATGCCTTGGATCCAAACCCACAAACCCCAGGGCTGCCAAAGCAGAGTTCATAAACTTAAGCACTATGCCACCAGGCCACAGGGCTGCCCCTGTGATGTTTTGGTATATGTCTACATTGTGAAATGATGAGACAATCAAAATAATTAACATATCCATCACGTCATATAATTACCTTTTTATTTCCCTTTGATGATAACACTTAAGATCTACTCTCATAGCAAATTTCAGGTACACAATACAGTGCTATTGACTATGGTCACCACATGCATATTGGATCTCCAAACTTATTGATCTTATAGCTGAAAGTTTGTGCCCTTTGACCAAGATCTCCCCATTTTCCCCATGCTCCATCCCTGCTAACCACCATTCTACTCTGTTTCATAAGTTTGACTTTATTATATTCCACACATAAGTGAGATCATGCAGGACTTTTGTGTCTGGCTTATTTTACTTAGCATAATGTCCTCAAGGTTCATTCATGTTGTTGCAAATTGCAGGATTTCCTTTTTTTTAATGGCTGAATAATAATCTTCTGTGTGTATATGTGTATGTGTATCTCACGTTTTCTTTATCCATTCTTCTGTTGAAGGACACTTACATTGTTTCCGTATCTTGGCTATTGTGAATAATGCTGCAATGAAAATAAAAGTGCAGATATCTCTTTGAGATAATGATTTTATTTCTTTTGGATATCTATCCACAAGTAGGATTACTGGATCATATAGCATACCATTTTCCATTATGGCTATACCAATTTACTTTCCCACAACAGTGCACAAAGATTCCCTTTTCTCCACATCCTGGCCACATTCACCTTTTAACTTTTTGATAATAGCCATCCTAGCAGGTGTGAGGTGATACCTCATTCTGGTTTTTTGTTTTTTTCTCTGAAAAGCCCCAGTACATAGTTGTATATCCTCTTGTATGTCCTTCTACTTCTCTATGTGGGACGTCACCTCAGCACGGCCTGACTTGTAGTGCCAGGATCCCAACTGGCAAATCCCCGGCCACCGAAGTGGAGTGTGAGAACTTAATCACTATGACCCTGGGCCAGCCCCATCATTCTGGTTGTGATTTGCATGTCCCTGATGATTAATGATGCTGAGCATCTTTTCATGTACCTGTTGGGCATTTCTATGTCTTCTTTGGAAAAATGCCTTTTCAATTCCTCTGCCCATATTTTAATTGAATTGTTTGATTTTTGCTACCGAGTTGTGAGATTTTTATATTTCTGAACACTTATTGTATAAATGGTTTGCAAATATGTTCTCCCATTCTATAGGATGCTTTGTCATTATGTGGAGTGTGTCCTTTGCTGTCCAGAAGTTTTTTAGTTTGACGTAGATACATTTTTTTGTTTTTGCTTTTGTTGCCTGTGCTTTTGGTGTCATATCTACGTCAAGGAGCTTTTTTCTTCTAGGAATTCTACAATTTCAGGTCTTATGTCCAGTGTTGAATGCATTTTGAGTTGATCATTCCTTCTAATTTAGGTATTCCAACTAGGATCTGATTGTGATTTTAATCTGGGTTTATCTAATGACTAATTTGAACATTTTTCATGAGCTTATTTTTTTAATCCATAAACATATTTTTGGTGAAGTATCTGTTTAAATTTTTGTTTGTTTGTTGAGTTGTGCACTTTGAGAGTTCTTTACACACTCTGTATATAAGTCCTTTATCGGACATATGTCTTGCAATTATTTTCTCTCAGTCTGTAGTCTGTTTTATTTTTTAACAGTGTCTTTTTAAGAGCAGAAATTTTAAATTTTAATTAAGTCCAATTAACCAATTTTTAATAGATTGTGAATTATAAGGAAGAAAAATTACAAATCCAAGTCTCTGAAAAGTAAAGATTCTAGATAATATGTCACGAAAAAGTAGAAATTAATTCGAGCAATTTGAAGTTTAAATATTTTTTAAAAATACGTTATTGTAAATCATCACATTAAGATCATATGGTGATTAAAGAGAAAAGTCTTATGATCATCTCAATCCAGCTTTGAAAACTAGGAACAATAGGGAGCTTTCTTCATTTTATCCTAGTATTTCTTAAAAATAAACATCAAATATTACACAGATTGTCTCATAGCACTACTTATATTCTTTGCACCAGAATTCCTGGAAATGCAAAAAGGAAAATAAAATAGAATAGAATACAAGTTACAGAGATTTAAAAGAGCGGAATGAAACTTTCGTTAGGCATAGACACTAGTTGTGTTCATCGACAAGCCAAACAATCTACAAAGAGACTCTTAGAGTTTAAATGTGAATTAAGCAGATTTCGGAGAGGAAAGAGGAAAACAATCAAAAATCAATTTTATTTTTTTATACTATCAATGCACAATTAAAACTAAAATTTTAAGAAAGGATATCATTTACTGTTGCATTACAACCAAAATACCTTAAGAATGCATCTTTTGTAATACACAGGTGATCTCTACTGGAAACTGTGAAATATTACTGAGGCAAATTAATATAGAAGGCTAAAATGGAAAGCTAAACCTAGTTTATACATTGGAAAACACAACTTTTATGTTAATTTTCATCAGATCAATTTATAGACATACTGCCATCTCATTCAGAATCATTGTTTTTCTTAAATTAACAAGATCATTTTAAAATTTTATGGAAATGCCAAATTCCTAGGATAGCCAAGAAAATGTTGCATAAAATAAGAATTTTGGAAGACTTGCACTATAAGACATCAAAATTAATTAGGAAGTCATTGTCATTGCTGATGGTGTAACATCAGAACAAACACAAACAAATAGACTAATGAGATAGAAAAGAGAATCCATAAATCATGCTGTTTCAGCTGAATTTTAAGAGAAAAAAAGAACATTGACCCCTACCACACATTATAAACATGAATTAATTTGAAATAGACTATAAACATAACATAAAAATGAAGGTAAAGTAGTAACATTTCTAGAAGAAAACATATGAGAATATTTTTATACCCTTTAGGTTGGCAGCATTTTCTGAAGCAGAACACTAAAAGCTCTATTATCAAATAAAAGGGTAATAAAGTGGACTATATTGAAATTTAGAAGTACAGTGAAATTTATTGATGTCAAGTGTACCATTAAGAAAATGAAAAGTCAAGCCACAATCTTGGAAATTTTTGCAGTACCATATCTGACAAAGGACTTGTTTCCCAAATATATAAACACCTCTCATCGTTAACACACAGAAGCAACCCAACTTTTAAGAAATGGGCAAAAGATATGAGAGAGCATTTTGTGGAAAATGATATTTAAATGAGTAATTAATATGAAAAACTGCTCCATATTATCCAAGAGAAGAGGAAAAAACATATTAAATTCAGAATAAGCTCCTAATATATACCCACAAAAATATCTAAAATTAAAGATGGACAATAGCAAGGTGGATGAAGTTATGAAGTGATGAGAGCATAAATACATTGTTGGTGGGACTGTGAACAAAGACAAGCACTTTGGAAAATTCCTGGGCAATATTTATGGGAGCTCAGTATGTGATTACACCAGGTCCCAGAAATTCCAAACTTCAGTTTACACTCAAAGAAAAGAAGTGCCTGTTTCCACCGAAAGACATAGAGATGTATTTCATGTAGTGTTATGATAGCCCAAAACTTGAATCAAACTAAATGTTTATCAACATAAGAATAGAAATTGAGAAATATTTATAAAATTCAATACAATGATACCAATGTAATAGCAAAAAAATGTTTAATTTCTAGCTTCCAAGTTTTTAAGGCTTGATCATTATTGCTGTTTTTTGTGTTAAATAATCACTTATATTGATCTTATAAAAGAAAGATTAACTTAAAATTGTAGGATATATATTTCCTTCTTGCATTGTGTATAATTCTTTTCTTATTGATCTCTAATTAATTTGAATTTTTTGTTTTTTTTCTATAATAAGTTACTTAAAAGAGACTATTTTTATTTCAAATGGAAATCTCTAATATTTTGTAGATTTGTTTTGTGCTATCATGGTTTGTTAATTTTTATTTATTGTGGTCAATAGGTATTGAAAAAGATGACTTTTTTAGGTTATGGGGATTATTTTTAGATTTATATGTGATAAATTTTTCAAAATTATATCAAATACATAAAAATATTTTTCTTTTATATCAAGTACTCTCAATAGACAGATGAGTATCTATGCAAATCTGTTAGTTGTGTTGTTCAAATCATCTTATGATTATTTTATATTTTGTTATCTTGATAGGTTTTTAAGTTGGAAGAAATTTTCCTTCTACAGTCGAACATTTTTATGTTTCTCCTTGTATTGCTATTAGCTTTTGCTTTATATATATTTTAGACTCTTTGCTTAGGCATGCACAATTTCATAGCTCTTCTATATTCTTGGTGGATTGTACTTTCATGAATATAAAATATTCCTTTATTGTGTGTCGTTCTTTGTCTAGGTTTTCCAAGAAGTAAACATCAAGATTGCATTAAATGTGCAAGGACTATATTAGGGGAAATGCCTTTGTTATAGGAAATACAGAGGGAGCTGGAAAAGGGTGGGTGAGGGGTCAGCGAGTGATTCACTTCTAATTTTGAGTGAAGGAAAGAGAGAATGGTGGGTGAAACCATCCTAAACTGCTGAGCAATGTAAGGAAAATTCTGCAAATTTTCACCAGAGAGTCTTTGAACAAAAGGCAGCTGACATAGGGGTCCTGACTCTCCCAAGAACTGGTCAGCCTTAGGCTATTTGATGCTCTCCAATAGGGAATAGTATTGGCACAAATGGGGTGATAGATACAAAGCTGGTATAGCCCTTGGTCATTTACACTTCCTACAATAGAATGTCAGCAAGGCAAATTCTCATGACTGCCACATCCTAATGTAATATTACTGGCACAAAATTCTAATTTACATGATAAAAATATTGAATATGATAATACTCAGATCACTTTGAACAGTTTCATTTTCCTTGTTTGTTTTGCTAACCTGCCATGTTAATTTGAATCAATACTTTTTTCTACTGCCATTTAATAGTTGAGTAGATATATTTACATTTATATTTTTAAATTAGTGATCTTTTTTTATTACCTCCAAAGTGGAACCTGAATGGCAAAATATTTTGCAGATCTTTACATTCAATAATTTGGATCTAACTTGAAGAAATAATTCAGGACCCTGACATAGGAACAGAATATGTCTATAATCTGTGGATAACCTTTTATTTCATTTTAGTAATAAGAATTTAGAATAATTCATGTAATGTAGGTATATAATCCTATTTGGCTCAGAAACAATAATTATTTTACACTGTCAGAATTTAAATAGATTAAGAAGAATAGATTGATTATTTTAATCTCCTCTCTAGATATATCTTCCTTCTGCCTAAAAAGACAACTTTATCCAAAACTAAAATAACTTTCTAAATATTTGAAGAGGTAATGGTGTATACATTACATAAAATTGATTACTATTCTTGAAAATATACATAAATACTCAAAACAATGAAAATAAAATTATCATTTACATCCATCTGATGCATGACCCTGTGGTTCATGATATGACATGGTTTAAAGAATGTAGCTTTTTCTCTGTTCGAAGTAACCGGAAAATAATGTCAAGTTGCCAACCTGAAAATGGCACCAAGAAAAACTACTACCACAATGGAATTAAAAAGATTGTTGTCACATGTTCCCGTCATATATTCTTTCTGTGTGGGTAGTCTCTAAGCATGAGAGCTGTTCTTGACATTTTGTGCCAGGTAACAACACTGTTTTTGAATGTCATCTCCTAATCATTGAGATATGTTGTCAGTTTATTCCCTTTTGATACCAAGTGATTTTTCTCATTTTCTGTGTACTTCCATTTCCTCCTTGAGAAGTACAATGTGTACAACTCTATGTATTCTATAGATTCTTCAATTGTATTTTCAAAATGTCAGAGACTAGAATTAACAGACTAAATATCCAGATATGGTCTTTACAAGAGTAGATGCCTTTCAATCTAACATAATCATATATTCTGAAGACAAATATTATAGCATCTAAAAAGCAACAACAACACAAAACTTGCTTTTGTATCATACAGAGACAACTTCTCTATCCATTAACTCAACAGAAGACACTGAGCACTTACTACATGCAATGTTTTGTGTAACTATTTGGGTCATAAACTCAAATTGTTTGAATTATTTGAGTCAAACTTTGATATATAAATATAGTTGCAAAATATGACTTAGACTAAAGTTATACATATAATTGAAATCTCAAAGATTCAAAACAGAAAAAAATTAATATACCAAAAGGACTATGTTATTGATGAAGATTTTAATAATCAGTCGAGGAAAAATTACTACAGTCTACATCTGATTTCTAAGACTCCGTATGTGCCAAGAATGTAGGATTAAGTTGCTTAAATTCTGCATAAATATTTGGATGAAGTCAGTTGACAGTGTAAGTTTCTTATTGAAAGAACATAACTTCATATCTATAATTAAAGAAAAAGATAACTATAGACCTATTGATTTATTACTAAATATTTTTGCTGTTAAATAATACTAAATATAGAAACTATAGTTTGTGTTGATGGCTTTCATTTTTAGGATTTCTTTTTAAATTGTATTTTCTTTCTCAGAATCCTTGAGTATTAGAAGTCTATTTTTTCCCTTCTAATATTTCAAGATATTAATAAAAGTAAGTGCAAAGAGAAAAAATGATACACACTGAATAAAATTGTGTTTTAGTGAATCTAAAAAATAAGCTGAGTATGAAATTTCCTTTTTTTATATCCATTGAATTTTGGCAAATTAGTTTTATTTGCATATACATATTCAGTGATAATTCCATGGATATGATTAGAAAGATATATCTTAAAATATTTTGAAGTTCCTATCCATTTTAGGACTGTACTAAAAAACATAAAAACTAATATTTTAGTTATCATAAATACAAACATTTAGATTTTGTATGCTGTCATTTTGGTCATTTACTTATCTTTCATAATTTTAGTATCAATTTGAAAGAATATGGCCTGGAATCCATTTCTAAACCATTCTCTACTCAGGCATGTGAAGCCATGTAATTTCACTATAGTTCTTATCTTCTTAGTCAGAAATCCTGGATCAAATTTAGTCATGACTACCAATAGAATGGGTTGGCTACTGTCAGATTTTTATTTGTATTGTTTTGTTTTTAGCTTCTGAAACACAGTAACTTGAACTGATCCCTCGAGGCGTCTTTGCTTTGTTTTATCTCCCTTAGAATTAGAAAATAAAACACACACACATGTACCTGTTAAAGAATTGTTGGCAACAATGTCTTAATTTTATAGTTTCTCTCTAAGTGATAGAAAAAATTGTGACTTCCATCTGACAATACTCTTTAATACAAAATTTACTTTCCTTTTACTTGGATATGATTCATATTTATAACAAGCTTTTGATTAAACTTATAAATTCACTTTCTATAACTTTTTATTCAGCAATTTATTTATTTTTATTTAGTCAAAAATATACTAAATATGAATTTGGTGTCATTTCATGATGAATTTCTCGTCTAGATGACATTTCATAAATAACTTAAACATAAGCATAGCATATGTATATAGTTCACTTAATGTAAGTCTTCTTTGACACATATTTACTATACCAATTTTAACATAATCCTGAGGCAGTGTGACAGATTGGAAAAGGTGCTAGAGTCAAAAAACCCATGTTTCAGTCTTTGTCATAACTCTTGAAGTTATTATTGTTAACATTGTCACTATGTCATCTACACAATGTTAATGACCCTTGCTTTCATGGATTAAGTTTGATTTATGTTTATGTGTCAGGTAAACTAATATACTTGCAATTATTTGGTAAATTATATACTAGTGCACTTTTTTCATGTTGTTGCTGTTACTATTACTTTTGTTATTATTACAAAAGAGATCTGCCTGTCAGTGTCATATATTCTACAGTTACAAAAATGAGGTGTGCCTGTAAGAACAGAGGAGTTTGGGAGTTAAATTACAAATAACTATTTGAAGTAGTTATTACTGTAGAGTATTAAGCAATGGAGAGGACATGGAAAATGAGTTATTCTAGAATTGTAACCTAGAAGGAATAAACAGTATTTGGTAAAAGAGTACATGGTAGAAGTAGCGAAGAATAAATCTTAAGACCATATGCTTAGACTACTTAAAATATCTGTACTGAAACTAGTCAACAAACTGTGATTAGAGGAAAATTACACACGAAAATATGATAAACATAATTCTTGATGTTTAATACTGGTTTGATTGGATTAGATCATAGGAAATGTGAGTCTTAGACTTGTAAATTATAAACAGATCAATGAAAAGAGGCAACAGCTGAACCAGATCCCTTCCATTAAAGCAAATAGTGAAACAAGATGAACCAGACTATTACTGAAAAGAATTTCAAACAAATTAAGATCTGGCAACATTAAGAAACATCATTTACTTGGTTTTTAAAATTTCAGGTTTGTTCTTACCTTAATCTATGATTTGTCAAAACTTTAGTTACATAGGATCAGTTAGTTACCCATATCTCGTAGACCATATAATTCTGCGCTGCAGTAATCTTTTCATTTCCTTTACATTTATTTATTTATTATTTATTTGTTCTTGCTTATTTTGTTCAACTAGACTACAGTTTTTAAGGATAGGGATTATCTGTAGTGTGAATACCTAACATAGTGATGATGCTTTGTAGCAATTCAAATACTATTTGAATAAATTAGACTATTTATTATTTATTCTCTGCATATCACTTGCATATTCTCCACCCTGCTAATATACTGTTACAGAACTTATAACAAAAATATATTTTTACAGCAATGTTTGGTTTTCTTCATAGAAGCTAATAAAGGTATAAAATAATGGCAAAACTTTCCTTAGCTATATACCCAACAGGCATCTGACTAAAGATTTAAAAGCTGTGGATATTTAATATTACTTATATACTACTCAGTGTACTATTTCAGTTGTTCACTCTGCCAAGTGTTAGTACCAAGATGAATTATTGAAACCAACATCAACTGTAATGCTACAGCTATTTTGGTACATTAAATGCCAAATGCCTATAGGTGACTGCATTAGAAATGATGGATAAAGTTTACTACAGCATCAGCTAAATGATGAGCCTTCTTACTACCTTTAATTAGCATAATGTCTATTCATTTATTATGCTAAATTTAACTACTACTCTTTCTTGAGTTTTTATTATTGTTTTCAGAAAATTAAATGAAGAATTGACTCAGTGTGTAGTATTTAAAAATTGTGAATGTTATATGGAAATAATCCGACTCATATAAAAAGAGTGCTTTTTAAAATTAAAGATGTTTTCTAAGAAACTTGATTTTTAAGAAGTAACAGTTTTGATGCTTTTTGATGCTATAATTTAGTCAATTAAGATTCTCATATCTTTGTGGGGCTCATATGTGTATGTAGATATGTCAGTAAAATTGTGTTTTTTCCCTCTGTTAAAAAAATTAGTCAGTTTAGTCAATCTGATAGTCGCTTATTTTTTGTCTTCCATTTTCAGTAAACTGATACACAGCCAATATTTTAACTATAAGTTACCTTTGTTTTGTTGGACTTGGATAATATGATATACTTTTTGCATAGTTGGATCCTAAGCATGAATAAAGAGGAATCAAACTGATTTTCACAGCCATTATTCAGTAAGTGCAATATCTGTCAATGAAATCCGTGTCTGACATCTTTAGAATCAGAGACTGCTCAGCTACACCAGTCAGAACTGACTTATTTGCCACTAAAAATCTATATAACTTGTGAAGTTATCTTTTTAAAAAATAATTCCATTTGCTCTAAATTTGCTTTACAATACTCTTTATAGCAGTTTCTCAAGCTGTTATGTTTACACAGGTTGTGTCTTTATCACCTTTTCACTGATACGCCAACTAAAAATCACAATAGTTTATTGAAGTGATTTCCTTAAAGTTTACTTAGTAATTTACCTACTAAAAGACATGAAAGGACTCTAGATAAGAACCATATCTACTTGGTGTTATCCTCTAATTCCTTTCATTAAATAAACTTTGAAAGACTTAAAAAACTAAACTACATCTTGGTGGTTTGTTTAAAATATATCATAACTTATATGTACAACAGTAATACTGTCACAATGCCTAATTTGACTCAGGAGTGCATGTATAATAAGAGTCAAAGGTGAGCAAAGCAAATTTGATCTTTTAGCCAAAGAGAAAAGGCGAGTGAATTTGAGTTTTTTAATGCCATTCTTGGGAATCCTCTCTCTGATCTTTAGAGCGTCTTGCCAGATGACTGACCTGAGAATCTAGCATACTGATGATAATTGCCAATATATTGTACAAAGCCAATATGAAAAGATATTTTTGGAAAATAAACAAAGAGAATGTTTCCAAACCACTTGTCCCAGAATCCACGACCTGAAAATCACCCAGAGAACTTGAGGGGTAGGCGTTTGTGAAACTTTCCAAAATGAGGCCATAGAGGATCCTGCAAGTAACTCCAAGACTTTCAGAGTCAGGTCCCCTCCTGCTTGCTAGTCTAGCACCCTGATACTCCAAACTACCCTAACTGGAATGCCTCCCCTTAGGATCAGGTTAGACGTCACCTCTTTCATGAAAGTTTCCTGAACCTACAGAATGTTTGGTTTTCCACTGAGCTACCCTGGCCAACTGCTTCTCTCTACTATGACTTGTATCACATTATATTGACATTTATAGTTTGTTTATTTCCTTGACAGTAGTAACTGAGACCTATAACATGCTTCATTTTCTGGCCTATTGTGGGAATTCACTACATCTTTCATAAAAGAATGAGTAACAAATAAATGAATTAACAGAAGAAAAATAAATTAAAGTGAGAGAGTGAATTACTTAACTGAGTCTATATTTGAGAAATGCATATTTCAACTAGTTTGGAATTAACATATGATCTAATGAACTCAGATTCTAAATGAGAAATAACTCAGAAGATTCTGTAGACATTCAAAAATACAACTTTGGGGGCTGGCCCATGGCAAAGTGGTTAAGTTCATGTGCTCCACTTTGGCAGCCCAGGGTTTTGCTGGTTTGGATCCCGGGCATGGACGCGACACTGTTCATCCAGCCATGCTGAGGTGGCGTCCCACGTAGCACAACCAGAGGCACTCACAACTAGAATATACAACTATGTACCGGGGAGATTTGGGGAGAAGAAGAAGAAAAAAAAGAATATTGGCAACATCTGTTAACCCAGGTGCCAATCTTTAAAAAAAAAAAAGTAGAACCCTGATATTACAGTTATGAATGCTTCAAATTAGAATAAAAGGGAGGAATATCTAAAGGAAATCCATGTGGCATAAGATGCTGAGGAATTCTGACTTTAAAAAAAACTCAGATGAAAGATTTTTTTAAAAAATAAATGTATAGATATTCTTAAAGAAAAAAGTATCCATTTATGAATCTTTGTCATCAAAATGATCCAGATGGTCATAAAAACAGATAGAGTACGAGTGAAAACCTTTGGAATTCACTTAGAGTGTTTACTACCCTCAATGAATAAAGGGACCCCAAAACTGACTGTAGAGGATTATGGAATTCAGTCATAGAGATAGGTCAACCTGGAGAGACTTTGGTAATGCAAATGATACATTGAGAACTAAAATTGCTTCCTTAAAATTAAGCTCAAGTTCAGACTTAATTTTCTCAGAGAAAACTATATTGGAAACAGTCCAAGCATCTGAAAGTGACTATAGTTTCATGAGATTAAATACAAACAATATACTTAACTATAATATAAATTTTTAAATATATATCCTCATGTATATATTTATTATGAACTCACAGTACTGGACTTATGTTTACTTTTTCTAAAAACTTTTTTGTCTATAGTATCAACATAGCACTGGAAAAGCAAAGGGAAAGATTCAAAGTGGTAGCCTCTCTTCTAGAATTAGGATCTATCAATTAAAAGTAAATTCTAAGGGTTTCTCTAAAACAAATGAAATCATTGTTTACATACTACTTATAACTAGTTGCAAAGAAAGCTACCAAGAATTACCACTGTTACCCTAAAATTTTACCAGAAAACTATTTTAATAAATATATATTTGTATAAATATCTAGTTCAGTCATGGAGGAAGTCTGAGGTTCATATTTATTGTGATGTATAATTTCATATAATTAAAGTGCATAAATTGTCACTTTCAGTGCATTTTGAAACACTTCGGATACAATGTGCTTTGGCAATCAGGTCTTTATTTTTCTCTAATATGAATACTAAACATTGAGAAAATGGCTTTGTTATTAAAAATTATAGGCTATTCAGCTATGAAATTTAATACTTGTATTATATCTTAGATTTCCTCTCCAAATGCAAGAATATGACACCACCACAATTATTTATGATAAAAAGATTATTTTAAGTAAAGTAGAAAAACAGTCAACTAGGTTAGCTAAAGTTATGTAATGGAAATAAGACACCAAGCTAGAAAAATGATACAAAATAAACAAAACAGTTGAAAAATGGATCTTTGATCAAGTACTAAAAGTAGTCATTTTAATTTTTTCAAAGAAAATAAAGCTTAATTTAGACAGTTCAGAATGTATTTACCCTACAATATACTTTATAATCTAAAATCATTTGAGGGTGATTCACAAATCTATGATCCATAGCAAAACTGCAAATTTAAGATTTGGCTTTTTCCTGCTTAAACTCTCCCATACCAACAACTCACATTTATTTAGCACTTACTTATTGTCATATCCTATGCTAAGTTCATTATACACATAAAGCAAATAGGTTGGCATTGTTTTTCCAATTTCATAGAAAAAAGTGCAGTCCAGAGAAATTGAGTAACTTTCCCAAGGTAACACGTTTAATAAATGGCAGCGTTGGTGTTGGAATGCAGGATTTTTTGGCTTCAAGGTTAAGGCCATTCTCTCTCTATGAAACTGCCTATCAGTTCAGTATCATCTCTATTTTCATTCCCAACTCACTGTTCATTAAAGCAATATAAAAATACACTATTTTTCTGAAATTGTCATAATCTTTCATACCTTGCTCTCCATACTTTCTTCTTTTTTTAGTTTATGTTGAAGTTCCTTTTACTCTTAAATATCTGATAAATTCCCATTTTCCTTGAAGAATATCCTCATATTATAGATTCCTAGTAGGTCTCAGCCTGACTACCACCGTTCTCCTTAAAAGTGGTATTTGCTTTCTACTTAACTTCTGTACCTTTTACGTTCACTGTATCTTGTATGCATACATTGTATTTTTATATATTTATGTGAATACTAAGTTTTCTAATAACATGTTGACTTCTTCAGAAATTATCCCATATTATACTTAGATCTGAATCTCCAGTGCCTAGAACATTGGCATATAATAGGTGCTGAATAAATGTTGAACTGAAACAAAAGGGGTTCATTTTTTTCGTGGTCCTATTTATAAGAGAAAGAGACCAGATCTGGGTAAGATGATGAGGAGAACATCATGGTTTTTGACCTTAGATGGACTGCAAACATGAGTAGAAATATTAAATGTTGAACATTTTATAAAAGGATACTAAACTTGAAATCAAAAGACCTAAGTAACTTCTTGCTTTTTCATATGCAAGCAATAGAAACAGGCATTTCATTTCCCTCTAAGCTTTAATTATTTCATCTATAAAATGTGGCTTATTCAACTCTTTCCAAATCAGATGACTATTTTGAGGAACCAAATGAAAATGGAATAATACATTTGAAAATACTTGGGAACTGCAAACCATTATATTTGACATTCCCATTATTATTTCAGGGAGAGAAAGTGACCTAAGGAAGATTAGCAAAAATTATGTGGGACTACCAGTCCAGTGATTTGGTAGAATTAGGTGCCATGGGCTATCTTAACTGAACTCTTCGGCAAGTCTTTCAAAGACACAACGATGAAATTTGTCAATGAACTGTGGTTAACCTGAGATGTAGTTGCTAGTGGCATGCCGAAGACTAAATTTAGTTCTCATCTGTTTAGGAATCACATCTGAAATTAAAATGAGGTATAGAAATCACAGATATTGAAGTTATTGTTCCTTCATTTCCAAAACAGTTCCATGGAAAGTTGATAAAAGTTTTGAAAAAAGAAAAAACAAAGAAAGCGTAATTAAGTTAGGATCACCTGATACAGTGTCCTCTTGTGACAATTTGGAATGCACATAATCAAATATTGTTCCTTTTTCAAGTTTAGCAATTTTTAGAAATTGAATCTTATTTTAAGCAATTTCAACCTAAGGTACTAACTTACAAAAAGCAATTTGGTAAAAATCTGCCCTAGAGACATTTAACAAATGAATAAGGAAGTAAGAGAGGAGAGGGACCCAAGATTTGAAGATCAGGTGTAACTGAAAATTTATCCCCAGCTAGATATTCAAATTAGGAAGAATGAATAGTGAGACTCCTACTTAGAATTATTCCACTGTGGATGCTTCAATTTTTAGGAGTAGTAATGAAAGTAGCAAAGTGATCTGTCAATCAAGTATATTCAGCAGTCATCTCAAGGTCTAGGCAAACCAACAGCCACACATTTTGTGAATACATACTTCTCTCGATTACTGCTTTCCTAGTGGATGAAAACAAAGCTGTATGTTGGGATATAATGGTAGTTCAAGGAGTAAGAGAGACCACATTATTGCAGCCAGTGCATAAGGGTATATACCCTTAGAAGTAACTGTTACATTTTAATCCAGAAGTGAGCAAGCACTGTCTTAATACATTTTTAAAAGCAGAATTAATTTGTAATTAGGAAATAATAGAATTCTTAATTGTCACGAATAAGAAAACCCATGAGCAAGCTCTACTCTTAGTAGAATTAAAAAAGGTTTATTAAAACAAGACAATTCATTAAATTTCACAAGGAAACTTGCAGTATACAGATGTAGGCCAAAACATAAGGGTCTTTAGGTCAAATGTGAAACTATTTTAAATTAATTTTTGGCACTAAACTAAAATGACTTTTGTACAGTGAATATTTTTTACTTTCCGTAGCAATGGTTCTCAAACTTTAATTTCTAATGGGTGATACAGCAAGCTTCTTAGTATGCATTTACAGTAAATGCAGGCTCTCTTCTAACATTTTAAATTTCTTCACAGTCTTTCCTTTTATGCAGAATTTCACCAGCTGAATGTTAACATTCTTCTTGGTTATGGAAAGGAGTATATTGAAGTTTCGGTGCCTGTTAATGTCTTCTTAATAGAAGTTTAATATTTATGTAAACTATTCATATTCTATGCCTACAATAACATTAGAAGTTTGAAAATTTATTAGACAAGGTAACACGACATAGGGCACTTTTGCAAAATCCAATTTGAGGATTATAAACTTCTGTTTTTGAGATTTACGTTATATATAATCAGTTATATAAGTGAAAACATACTTTGATTTAGACTCTTATATAATTCCCTAAAGGAGTCGAAAATCTGTTGATGAATAAAAGAAAATATCTGGAAAAAAATGAGAGAAAGACTGAGAATAAAAATTACAAAAAATTGAAGTGATTCTAAGCTTTGAGGAAAGTTCTAGAAGAGATAAATACATGTCATCTTGGAAAATAATGGTGATCAGTAAACATTAATAGGATTTTATTAAACACATTATGGAAATATGACACAATTTCTTTCTTTAAACTATTACCACTAATAAGAGTAACATACACATTCACTTGTAAACATTCATTGATTATTTCCAAGCACTTTCTTAGAATCTGTGGACACAAGCATAAAACAAAAAAATAGAAAATGAAATCCTTGTCCTTATGGAGCTTACGTTCTAAGGATGGGAAGTAATTGACAAATAACTAAATATGTAAAATGTAAAAATGAAGAAAAAGTAGAAGGTACTAGGGACGGCCTGGCATGATGGCAGTTACAATTTTGATAGGGTAACCATGGAAGAACTTACTGACAACAGGACATTAGACCAAAGAACTGATGGAAGAGGGAGAAAAATTGATGTAGCTATCTAGAAGACCATTAGCGGGACTCATAAGTATACTTTATCTTGATTTTAGAGATGCTGCAATAAGAGCTCATCTAAAATTTAGATGCATAGTATAGTTAAATGGTTAGAATTAGACACACAAAATATACCCTCAAAGTGTTTGCCAATAAACTGATGTCAGCTTGTAGTGAAGTGTATACCAAAGATTCTGACTTCCAAATGTACTCTTCAACATTTTAGTGAGTAATTGAAAATCAAGATCTAGAAGTCATCCTTTTCATATTGGTAGACAAATCAAAAATGGTAAGGTTAGTTAATCCTGCATGGATAAATTACACTTCCGAAGAAAATTAAACTTACACTAACAAAAATAAGCTTGGCAAACATGAATATTGGATCTTACCTTTGGTGAGAAAAATGAGTTTTATAAGTGCAGTATTACTGAGACCTCGCTAAAAAGGAACTTTATTTCAAATATTTGAAATTTTTGGTTCACTGCAAGCTCAATGTGCTATAGAGTTATGTCAAAGTGAAAAATAGCTATATTAAATTAGGCCTTACTAGAGTGAAGAAAATAGTTCAGCCATTGTCGTTTGTAGTGTTTATTATGCCAGAAACAATATGTCCAATGTCAAGATTAAAGGTGCACTAAAATACTGCTGTTAATACAGAAAGAAACAGTAACTGTAGAGGAAGACTTACAATGTCAAATACTGTCTCCCAAACACACTAAGTACAGACAACAGTCTTGATTTAGAATTTCAGAAAAGTGCCCATTTCCTCAATAGTCTTCCTAGCCTGGTGGAGAAAGATATTTATGCCATTCACCTCTGGATGTTGCTTTTAATCAATGCATTGGGGCTTGCTGGACAAGCCCAGTAAGAAATGGGTTTTGAAAGTTTATTTCCACAAATGAGGCATTTTTTTTTTGGAAAATATGTGAATGTAAGAAAAAGAAGACAACTAAGAGAGGGATTTGAGGTGATAATTCAAAGAAAAATAAGTAAATGTGGGTGGAAAGTTGTATTAGAACACCATGGAGACTATTTTTGATTTTTAAAGCAAAGGTTTTAACTAAATGCTTGTTAAAATGGAAAATTATTTCAGAACTTTCAGGAATGACATGAGGTCCAGCAATGAGTAGCATACCAAAGAAAAAAGTCTCTTACAGACTTCGAAGGAGTCTCTTGTGATGATTCACTTGGAACTCTGGGGACTATTATCCAGGGCATGCACTCAAAGGAAGAGCTAGTATCAGTCCAAGGTCCCGGGAGCGAACTTGGCCTCAAAAATGGACGCTGAGGTTGCAATCTTAGGAAGTAGTTTAGCTAAACTCTCAACGCAGATGAAAATGCAGCCTGACTGAATCCTGGATTTTAGTCTTGTGAGATCCTGAGCAAAGGACCTTAGTTAAACTATGGTTGTACTCCTGACTTGGAAACTGTGAGAGAATAACTATTTGTTTTAAGATCTTAAATTTGTGGTAATTTGTTACTCAGCAAGAGAAAACAGAGAGAAGCCATTTGAACAATTTTTATAGTAGGGCAGTGTGGTGGTGGTTGAATAACCCAGGTTGAACCAAATGATATTCCATTCCCTTAGCTGGAAAAAATTGATTTAGAGATAGACTTGTGAATCAAGCAGAGATAATCAAAATTCTCCCTAAGATATTTCTGCTAGAGCAGATAAAATATTTTCTGCTAAAGTTTTTTATGCCAGTCATCATGCTACCTAGAAAGATCAAAAAAATTTTGAAAATATTGTTATATTTCTTCTATCCAGCTGTCTATAAAAAGCCTCTAATCAGCTGCACATCTTAGAATTCCATAGTTGTGTTAAGAAATATGTGGTTTGCCAATGAAAGGGTCATGGCTAACCCAAAGACTAAAGATCTGGATTTATTGTTTTTTCCCAGCATATCCTTCATAATCACTAAATTCTGGCCAAGTGTAACTATATGCCATTTCCCAAACTCATCACTTATATTTGACTTCTATATCTTGCTCACTACGTTTCTTCCACTGCAGTGCACTCCCCTGTGTATACTTTTCTTGACGTTCTATATCCAATCCCTATCCTTTCTTCAATATGAGTTGAAGTTGCCTGTCACCAGAAAGTCTTTGCTCAAAAATTCAAAATAAGTTCCTAGAATAATTTTACCTTGGTCATGCAAATTAATTCCTCTTTTGGAAGCTAGTAAAAATGTCTCTGTGGCTTAGCACATGATCATCTTTTATAATTCCTCCAAGTTTATTCGAAATTAATGTATATTCTGTTTATTCTTTTTGGGAAAACATTTTTAACTACCTTAAGAACCATTTATAGGATTTTAGCTCTGATGTAAACATATCTATCATCATTTAAATTGTAAAAGTATCATTTTTAATGTTGACATTTTTAAAAGAATTACATTTGAAATATGGAAAATGTGTGATTATAAATTTAGTTTTAATTAAGCAAAATGCTACCATCTTGACTTTTGCGAACGAGGTCTACCATGCACTATGAAACTGGTATGGAATGTAAAACACCGCCTCTCACTTTGGTTGCTTGCTACAGTATTGACTCAGGATATTCTGATACTGCCCATGATCCTGAGACACTGGTATTCAACTTTTAGTGTAATATCAGAATTTTGATCAAAACACTAAATTTGATAGGATTGATATATAGCTGACAGTCTATACATCTCATCCCATACTATAATTAATAATTTCATACTTGGATAAATTTCTGCTTCATTCCCCAGACTGTAAAATCTTTCTGAGACAGCGATATCATCTGATATACCTTGGTATACTTTTCACTGGAGCATGGCTGAGAAGATAAGCATTTAGTTTTTACTTAGCAGATCTTTGGTATATAAAATAAAAACTAACGAAACAGTATGGACAGCTCAGAACTGAAGCCTAGTAAAAATGCTTCTGCTTGGTGGAAGCCTATTGGGCTTGCCATGAAGTTGATAATAACAGCAAATTAATCTTCCGAGGAACAGGAGGGAAAAGAAAGTTGTATGATGACAGCTTTGCAATGCACATGCACACTGTTATGTATATGTGTATTTATACATATTTTGTGTGTGTGTGTGTGTGTGTGTGAGGAAGATTGGTCTTCAGCTAACATCTGTTTCTGAGCTTCCTCTTTTAGCTTGTGGAAGATTGTCACTGAGCTAACATCTGTGCCAATCCTCCTCCATTTTGTATATGAGACACTGCCCCAGCATGGCCCGATGTGCAGGATATAGGTCTGTGTCTGGGATCTGAAACTGTGAACCCTGGGCTGCCAAAGCAGAGCACACAAACTTAACACTATGCCACCAGGGTAGCCCCCACACTGATATTTCTAAATCAAACTTTGGGACCTTACTTGACTGACACATATTTAACTTTACTGTAGTGTGTGCTCCATAAGGGCGGGAACTTTGTAGATAGTGTTCACCCATCTATCCTCAGCATCTATTGCTAGCATATATTAGACCCTTGATTAACATTGATTAAGTGGATAATGAATCAGTCATTATATTAATGATTAGAAACATGAATTAGAAGATAATCTGCTAAAAATGTGTTCCTTATTTGTTACATGAATTTCTGAGTGTCATTTGAAGGAACAAAACCCAATAGTGAATTTGAAAAACATCTACTTTTATTTATTTGCACAAACTCTGGATTTATGTTAAGAAAGGTTCACTCCTCACCCTTGAATTCTGACGTTTTTATACCTGTGTTCCACTTAGCCTTCAAATATAGTATGTCCAATCCCAAGGTCATCAACTTTCACTCAAAATAGGTTGTGCTTCTTGTCTTCCTCATTCTATTAAGGCACTACAATTTTTCTAGCCATCATACCCTGATAACTTAAAATTTTCAAATGTCTTCTTGTTCCATCATATCCAATTAATTGTCTTAGACTTTGAGGACATCTGTTAAGCACATTTATTTTGATAACAACCCAATTGGATGTGGTAGAACTCAGTCTACAGATGGGGAGACAGTGAATCATTTCCCCAAGGAAGGTTTAAGCAACCACTGTTCAGACCCAGATCCATTTCCAGTTTCCCCATTAGCTCTTTCTACAGCACACACTCTCATATTTTACTTTTTTTCTGATCTCGAGTAATGCATATAATCTCCTGTTTTTTAATTGTATAAATCATCTGTTGTAGCTGAATTGCTTCACTTGTGCTTATCATATTTTCTCAGAGGTATAGTAAGCCCTTAGATATCTCAGACTAAGGCGCTCTCTGGCTACCACTGAAAGCTCTTTCCAGCCACCTTTGAAAGGTGAATACCTGCAGCATTTCCTATTTACTACATTGCTTCTTGACGCTTCCTTTCAGGGCAATTACCATTCTCATTTTGAAGCAGCCTTATGACCATAAGAAAATCCCTAGCAGGCATCTACAAGGTTCTATTTTAAGTTTTTCCAGGGAAGTGGATATGTACATCAAGCACAGTTCTAGCTATTAGGCTGAAGTACATTATCACTAATCTCGTGAACTCACAGTCAGGGTAAAAGATATGCAGGGAAATAGCAATTTCAAGAGAATTTGATGGAGATATGTAATAAGTCCAATGATACCTATAAGGAATCCCAAATCTAATGTGGGGAAATTTTGAAAGGCTTCTGGTGGTGGGGGAGAGGGACTCATATTTTTATTGAGAGAACAGAACATCAAATTCACCATCTTAACCATTTAAAATTGTTCAGTTCAGTGGTATGTAATATATTAAGAATGTTGTATAACCATCACCACTATCTAATTCCGGAACATTTTAATCACCCCAAAAAGAAACTCCATACCTATTAAGGAGTGATTCCTCATTTTCCCCTGCCCTTATACCCGGGAAAGCACTAATCTGTTTTTTGTCTCAATGGATTTGCCTACTCTGGACATTCCATATAAATAGAAACAAGTAGATTAGTCTTTGTCTTGTAAGTTCAATGTTTGGGCTTCCGTAAGGGTAGTTTCTATTTACTGCTTTTTTTCTCTCCTGTTTATGGCTATATGTCCTAGTTTATTTTTATGCATCACACTTCTTGTTGAAAAGTGAACATTTTTAACATGAAATTGTGGCAACTTTGGAAATCAGATTATCCCCGCTCCCCAGGTTTGTTGTTGCTCCTCATTGTCATTGATAATGACAATGATAATTATTTTGTGACTTTTCTGAACTAACTTTGTGAAGTCTCTATTCTTTGTCACGTGTGACCACTAATGTCTCTTTTCTGTTAGTTTAGTGGTGTGATAAAGATTGGACCAAGATTTGCTTAAACACCTGGAGAAAGTAAATTCCCAATCTTTGCCAAAGGCTTCTGTGTGCATGTTGGGCATGCCTTCAACACTCAGCAACGCAGTTTACAACTCTGCCTTAGCCTTTACTTCCTCCCTGTGTAGGGCCTGAAGGTCAGTCAGACATGAGAGATCAGGGCCTTCTTTGTTGTGTTTTGAACATGTGCCCTACTCTGGGAATTCTCATGGCCTTCTAGATTCCCAAGAATATGTTGGATCTTAAAAACACTTATTACCTAAAGCATCTCATTTCACAGCCCTTCCTCCCAAGCTTTTTGGTTAGTTAATAATTTGCTCCAAGTGTTATCCATTGTCCCAGACAACAATGGCTAATACATCTCCCTGTAAATGTTTTTGAGAAATGCCCCAGATAGCTGCCTTACCACTGGGAGAGTTTGAAGTTAGGCAAGATAAAGGCAAGTCCTCGGAGCTGGTCTTCCAGGGAGCCATTAGATAGGTCAAAAAAAAAAAAAAAGCCTCAATTCTTTGCAGAAGAGGAGTACTCCCTCTGGTACTGGTACCTATACTAGGATTGTAGGTTGTTATCTTCAAAGACATTGTACAACTGGGGAATGTGCAATGGAAACAGGGGGAGTTAAAATGCCACAAAGCTCTCTGTTATTACTGAGATTCAGTTGGCTTGTCTTACTCTGATTTCCACAAGCTTTTGGTGAGTTTCCATAGTTTCAAAAAGGTTGATTCTGACAGTTTTTGTAAGTTTTTCTTTATCTTTACGGAAAGATGAACTTTTGGATTTCATTACTCTGCCATTTTCACTGACAATACTAGGAAAAATTTTAAGATGATGTTACAACTAAACTGGGTTTGAAAGAACCAACAGGAATTATTCAGGTAGAAGAGGTAAGAGAACAAACCAGGTAGAAATAGCATTGTGTCAAAAGACCCAGAAGCACAAAGAGGAGACTGCTGTGAGCTTGGAAATGTCCCTAGTTCCACGAGGCTGAATTACAGCGTGCAATTAAAAGTAAAGAGATGTGCATTTTAGAGGAGATAGGAGGGAGACTCAGAGCTCCTTATGCCACAATACAATATTGGGACTTAATTTGGGCAATGTGGATTGAATTATTTAAAGCAGATTTCTTGAATCATTTCTGTAAACCTTGTGGAAGATGAGTAGTTCGAGAATGAATTTAGGCAAGGAATATAGTAAAGAGACTAATATAAAAATCAGGAACATAAGAGATGATGAACCAAATTGAGGATGTGACTGTTGAAAAGGAAAGAAGAAAGTACTTAGATACTTACTGCTTAGAAGGAGAGATGTAGGAGCTAACATTTGTAAATATTGACCTCCAGTTGTTTCAGTGTGTGGGGAGAGAAAGCATGGCAATGAGGAAGAAGGATGAGGAAAATGTCTGGAATGCTGCTGATATCTTGGCTTCAGAAAAGTGAGAGGACATGATAGTATTCACTGAAATTAAGAACACTGAACATGAAGTGAATTTGGAGAAGAAAAGGAAAACTAGGTAAATTCAGATTTGGGCGTTATGAGATTAAGCTGTCCATGAAACATACAGGGGCAATATTCAACAGACACTTGGAGACACAGGTTTGGTGCTTAAGAGGTAATTTGGAGCTGCCAATGTAGATTTTGGATAGCCAAAGGTATATAAAAGTGATTAAAGAAACTATGGCATAAATGGGGTCCTTAGAAATAAAAATATAGTAAGAGAAGATGGTAAATGCTACCGTAGGGCTCTTACAATTGAGTAGATAATTTGTTATTAGTGTTCCTAGTCAAATTACATCATATAATGAGTCAATGAAAAATATTATTTATACTAATCCATTAAGATTATTCTACTCTTTCTTAGATGTTGTGCCTTAACTTTAAAACTAGTGAAGTTTTCATATACTCAATCCAGAACATTTTCTGACGTAAGACTAAGTCTGGAGGGAGAGCTTTGTTCCAATGGTATAGAATTCAAAGTTATCATTTATATTGTAGAACAATAGCTTACCTGGGGGTAACCATTGTTTTTAATCTAGATCATCAATCTGAATTTAATTTTTAATATTGTCAGCTACAAGAAAATTAAACTCTCCTAAGAAAACAAGCCAAGAGAATCCCAAAATATAATCAAGGGAAAAAAAACTGCTCTTGAGAAATCTGAAGTATACTTAAATAACCCAGCATTAGACTTGTCCCCTACTTTAATCAATCCCAACATTAGAAATTTTAATAGATAATTACATCCAAAAACATGGCCCATGTTTTGATAAATAAGTAATTAATGATTTCTTCCTATTTATATGTTATTTTAACATTTGTGGATAGGGACTATACTTTAGATTTTTTTCAATTGACATTATGATTAAATAAAGAGTAATATCACTTATATAATACAAAATACTATATTTGAAAACAAACACATGACGTGTTATTTTGGGGTGAAGATTGCAATAATCAGCCACCACCCCTGTTCAAAGTGGTCAGCATCTGAATTTATAACAAAGAGTTAATTGAGTTATTTAGAAAAGGATTATTTCAATACGAGTAGCTCCATTCACACAGTGAGATAATTTTCCAGTAAATGTTTCTTATATGGGTAGCATATGTGAGAGGCAACAAAGCTTTCCATGAAGATACAGATAGGAAATATTTTAAGCTTTGCAGTCCATACCAGCTTTCATAAATACAAAATCTGTCCTTGTAGCACAAAAGCAGCCACAGACAATACACAAAGGAGTGAGCCTGTCTGTGTTAAAAAAAAAAAAAAAAAAGCCTTATTTACAGACACTAAAATTTGATTTCCTACAATTTTCATGTGTCACACAATATTACTTTTGATTCTTTTTTCAATGTTGAGGGTGAAAAATAATTTTTTAGCTCATATTGCAAAACAAACAAAAACAGGCAGAAGGCCACATTAGGCATTTGGGCTACAGGTCTCTGACCCCTTATTTAGAACCTGAAATCTGCATAATTACTTTTTCAAACTGTGTATGTATAAGCAGAATATACACAGGCTAAGATCAAGTTCTCTGGACTTGATAAACCCTAAGCCTGGAGCAGTATGATTTTTTCCCTCTCATCTTTCTATTCCTCTTATTTGACATAGAATAATGAATTATTTTTGTTCTTATTGTGTTTCATAGACTCAGAAAAAGTGTTTTGGAATGACTGCATACACCTGTGACTGAATGAAAATATTAACTGCCATTTCTATTCCGATAGGGTACTAGAAAGAGCCAAAAATCAAATGACTCAATTTTCTTTTTTTCCAACATTTTTATGTAGCTACATTATAAGAACCCCAGTAACTTCATTGGTATTGACTTAACCCACCTTATGTAAGAATAGCCAATTTTTATAATTCCATACCCATTTCAATAGTTCACAAAAGAGCATTATAACAGAATTTTATCACAAGGTCAGAATAAAAAAAAACACATTACTCCTTATGTGCTTACAAAGCTTAGGCATTTAGAGACTTGAGTGTTTCATAACTGCAAAGCAGAATTATTTTAAATATGTTGTTCTTTAAATACATGTATATAAAAACAAAATAATCGTATTAATTTTAATTTTCAATGCATAATAGTGACTTGCTTTTTGTTTGTTTTTTTCCCAAGGAAGAGTAACCCTCAGCTGACATCTGTGCCAATCTTCCTCTACTTTATATGTGGGTCACTGCCACAGCATGGCTGATGAGTGGTGCAGATCCACCCTCAGGATCTAAACCAGTGAACCTACATCGCTGAAGTAGAGTGCTCTGAACTTAACCACTAGGCCGCAGAGCTGGCCCCCATAATAGTGTTTTAAACATTTGAAAATTTGTTTTCTCTGCATCACATATTTAATTGTGCTCACCTTTCCAGCTATTTAATTCTTCAGCTGGAAATAGTTTTTAAACAGAGCTTGATGTGTTATAGCATAATGATTAAGAGCATAGGGTCTGCAATTAAACAAAATAACTACGGATCTTTGATTCCTTCCTTACAAGTTATGTGATCTTGCACAATTTGCTTATCTCTAATTGATTTTCCTCTTCTTTGCATGGAGATAACAATTACTAGCTCATAGGATGTTGGTATTTAAGAGTTAATATGTTCAAACTGTTTACCACAGTTTCTGGTACATTTTAAGAACTTAACAGGTGTGAGCTTTTAATGTATATTTAAATTATTCAATAAAATACTGTCATAAGCACACTTATTTTTAGTTATGTATTTCATCCCACACAGCAAGTGTAATACGGGAAAAAATAATTTTGAGCCATTAGAGAAGATTCCACACAATTTAGTTAATGCATTAAGAATATTTTTTTCATCACACAAGTAACCTAGATTGCAAATCAGATCTGAAGGAAGCTTCCTACTAGCAGAAAACAGCTACAGGCAATGCAGAATTTTACCCTAAATCACAGAAAAAAAAACAGACAGATTTCTTTTCCTATTAGGAGGACATACTCGTATTCATCCATAAACATCCATTTATTCGTATTTTACCTCCAAACCTTTTAAGTTAGAAGGCACATCTCTCTCCTTTTGATGTGAATAAATCCCCTTTGGGTGAATGCTGCCTCTTCCTTGGCTGCAGAAGCATATCAATGAGAAGGTTATCTATAAACCTGTAAATTATTTTATATCATGATCACTGTACTTAGAATATATCTTGATTTCAAAAGTGGGTAGAAATAATGAACTAAGTTGTCAAAATGGAACTACAGGGGGAAAATACAAACTTTTCATTAGAAATTGTTGCATTATATCTTATCTTTAATTTATTGATGAAGATTTATTGTAAAGAAATTTGCAGTTTGTTTGGAACCTTCCAGAATAGGCATCTGTATGAAAAGCAAATAATCCCTGAGTATCTTCATATATTGTTGCTGTTTGATTGTTGCTGTTGTTCTTTTCAAGTGATTATGTCTTTTACTGGATACAGCGCTTGGTGCCAGCTGGTTTTCAGTGTCTAAGATAAAGATTATACCATCTCCAAGGAATTCTCTCTCAACATCCTAAAATTGGTTTCAATTATATAATTTTGAAAATACCAATCTATATCTTCCAAAATCAAACAATAATTTTTCATTAAAGGCACAATTGAATTGTATCAATTAATTACTATTTAATCTCATCAGAGGTAAATTTTGACAAAAAGTCATATTTTTAGTGAGAACATATGAATTCATTTCTTGACCTAAGAACTATTACTTTGTAATGTCTTATCTATACTTAGATGCTACAACCTTATCATTGTCTTATCACTTGCCTGCCTGTCTCCAACACTTAAATAGACATTATTCTTATTTCATTGCTTCTTTTTATATTTTCATCAATTGATATGTATGCCTAAAATTATATTATTTAGTGCTAGTCATTTTTGCAACTTTAAAAAAATACCATAATGTACATTGGCTTATTTTTTGCTTATTTTACTCATTATTATTTCACTAATCACATCCATATGGTTACATGTATCAAGCATATATATAGATAGAGAGAGAATATTGTTTACTTTTACTATTTTTGTTTTAAAAATGTTTGTTAGCCTGTTTTGTTTATTTGGTCTGTTTTGTTAAGAGATACCACGGATCAGGTTGATATAAGACCATTCAAATATGATCACATATGCATTTCATTTAGAGAGAAGTTTTATTTAAAATTAACATCTTGCAATGCTTAGTTACCCAGAATTTCTACCCAAGAAAGCATTGTGTAGTTCAGTCTTTTTTGGCTATTTGTTGCTAGATGCAGCAAGGTTCAGTATTTATAATCTAATTTTAGAGATGATGTATTTGTTACAAATAAATTTTACAAATCCCAAGAACAATTTTATGGTTTCCTCCAAATTCGCATTTCTTTCTTATTGAATTGGATAGAAATACCCATTGTCATAGACAACCAAAATTTCTCTTGGTGGTTTTAGTTAATATTTGCAGTAGGAAGAGAATAACACAAACTCAAATGTAAAAATGTGCTTTTACTAAATCAAGAGGAAATTTAATATAATTCACAATACCTAATAAGTATTACATAAAAGTTTTAAAAATAACATAATTATTTCTCTTAACTTACATCTGATACCTTAATATAAGAGAATAAGACTTGGATTGTTGTTTGAGACATATGGTTCATTCAATCAATTATGCTTTTGCCTATATAAATCCAATGACATGTTTACATAATACAGTGTGCCTTAAATTTTGAGGTGCATAAATAAAATTTGGGAGATTGTAAAAAAAAAAAGTGAATGTTCGTGGACCTGTTCTCAGAGATTAATTTTCAGTATGTCTGGATTAGGGCTAGAGTTTGAACTTTTGATGGTCAGTCCAGATGCTTTTAACGCAGATTGTCCACACATCACTATAAAAACCGCTGTGACTAGTCCTTTCTCTGGACTTGCTATAATTTATTCATATCTTTGATGAGGAATGAAGTACATAGTTCAGTATTGCTAACTATTTTCCTGATAAGAAAACAACATACTTTTAACAATGGTCAGAAAAAAGTTTCCTTTGTTTTTATTTTTTTCTTTGATGTTAATTAAATTTTATTTCGTAGGCAAATATTAGGCACATTGATTTTTCTTTTCTTTTTTTTTTTTGGTAAGGAAAATTCACCTTGAGCTAACATCTGTGCCAATCTTCCTCTGTTACATATGTCGCACACCTCCACAGCATGGCTTGATTAGTGGTGCGTAGGTCTGTGCCCAGGATCTGAACCCACAAACCCCAGGTTGTTGATGTGGAGTGTGTGAACTTAACCACTCTGCCACTGGGCTAGCCTCACGTTAATTTTTGACAAATAATCTAAATACCTTCCATCTTTCTTAGATGTCAAATTATACTTAGACTTCTTCATTTATAGTTTATTCTTTCTTATGCTTATTACATGTGTTTGTCCATATAGCTACTATTTTTATGTAAATCATTCACACTGTTTCTTTTTTTAATTAAAAAAATAATAATAATAGAGTACCTACAAAGTACTGTATATGGCCTTGAGTTGAGGGGATTACAGCAATCGACAAAGTCCTCTCCCTGAGTAAACTCCCTCATGGAGTACTACCTAGGAGGGAGAAGAGAAAGGCTATAAACATATAAATTACTACATATCAAGCAGCAGTATGTGTTAGGGAAAGATAGAACAAAGTTGGTTGCATCACAAGTGGTGCATGAGTAGCTATTTCATACAGAGTTATCAGGAAAGGACTTTGTGGAAGTGACATTTTATCAGATACCTGAATGAAGTGAGGGCAACCACTGTAGACATCTGGGGGGAAATATTCAGGTCAAAGGAATAGCAATTAATAGCCTCTAAAGCAGAAATGGGCTTAACAATAAGGATAAGGAGACAATATCGTGAAAGTAGCAGAGCTCAAAAGGAGAAAGTGGTAGAAAACAAGGCCAGTGATACAGCTGATGGCTTGCAAGTTGTTTAAAAACTTTGGGACTACTTCCTTGTTTTTAACAGAAATGCAACATTACCTGATCTTTCTGGTTACTGAATGGAGAATAGACCATTGGGGTCAAGGGTGGCAGCAGGGGCATTGTTTTGGAAGCTATTGCAATGATATGTAAGAGTTGATGGCCTCTTAGATCAGTGGGGCTGTGGTAGTGATTATGAGAAATAGCTGGATTCTGGATTTATTTTCAAGGTAGATATGACAGAATTTGCTGATAGATTGGAAGGGAAATATGAAAGAGATGAGTCAAAAATGACTGAAAAATTTGGGCCTGAGAAACTGAAAGAATAGATTTCTATTTACTGAGAAATATAAGGCTGAAATAGAAGTATGTTGAAGGTAGATAAATAAATAACAATTTTTTTGTATATATTGAGAAACCTGTTGGATATCCAAGTGGACACGGCTGTGAGAATTTCCTCTGGCCTGTCCATATTATGTTTGTTATTTATCACCCAGAGTTTAGCGTCCTCTATAACCTTGAATATTTAAATGTCTAGTAGCTATTAATGGTGATTTGCAATACCCCTAAATACTTGGTCTTAAGCCTGGATTCTGAAATAATCACCTTTTTAATTTCCATATCCACATAAATCTGTATTAACTTATACTTTTTGTTTTTGTTTCTAAATAATCTTTCTACCAATAAAAGAACAAAACTTCCACTCCTCATTCTTCTCTTACCCTTTTCTCACCCCAAGACACACACACCTCTGCGCACACACATCCCTGCACAGACACCTACCTACACCCCAGCTCACACTCTTCCTCATATATATTAAACTGTTTTCAGTAACAATTTCTTTTTGTTCATAAATAGATACCATAATACTTTATTCCATTAAAGCTCAATTAACTAGATATATAATTCTAGAAAGTAGGACTTAAATTATGTTTGTATTTATACATAATTAGTGTTGAATTAAAAGAAAAAGGTAAAGCAGCTATTAACCTGGAATTTGGGAATTTGTCTCTATAGTCTAGATTTATATTTGACATTCCCATCTTTATAAAAGCGAAAGTTTAGCCAAATGTTCTCAGATGTAAATATGTTTTGCTTTAATAATGAAGGGGATAGAGATAATTCTGCATAATATGGCTATAGAAATATTTTGCTTGTAAGTGAGCAAAATCCTTTTTAACTAAATAATGCTAGTTAATACTTATGAAAACTCCTACACATTAGGCATTTGCTAAGGGCTTTATGTGAAATATCTTATAAAATTCTCACAAAAATCCTGCGAGGCTGATTCTATTATCGTTCATTTTCTAGATTATAAGGAAGTGGAGGCACTGAGAAGTTAAGAAACTAGAACGTGGTAACACAGCATTAATATGTATAGAATGAACATGATCCCACTTCTATTTCACTCCATCATTTGTTTTTATAAGCATTAAGCTATAAGAAAAAGTTGAGCCAATGAAAAAAATACTTCTGCATGTACAGTTTTTATATAACAGCTTTATGAGAGAAAGTTCAATAGACAAGCTTTGTTTAGATGGTTAGCAACTGGACAATAGTGGGGTTGACCTCTCTCGGAGTATCATTTGCAAGGTGAAGCAACAGCTGGCACACTTTGCTTGCCAGTATAATGATTTGAGACCCAACTTAGTCCATCTCTTATTTTACCATTAGAACAAGGCAAGACAACTAACTGGGCTAGCAGTTTCTTAGGATTGATCTATATAAGAGCATCGTTTATAAGCCACGTTAGGCTTAAAATAACATTTCCCATCTGCTTGTCACTCAGTTGTGGAACATGCCAAACTCTCCTACCTCAGCTCTTTGTACATGTTCTATATTCTCAGGATGCTGTTCCCTGGATTCTTTCAATTTTTTTTTTTTTTTTTACTAGGCTTCTAAACTCAAATGACATGTCTTCAGAGAGGAATTTCCTGACCACCTGATCAAGAAACTTCCCTTTTCCCACCATATATGTGGGCATTATTTTTTTAACCATGGTCTTCCATTCATTTCCTTCACAGGATTGCACGTTATTTATAAATTTATTTCCTTGTGTACTTGTTGATTGCATGTCTCCCTCTCTGAAATGTAAGCATACTTCACTTCTCAATGTGTAACAGTTGCCTATCACAGCATCCTGCACATCACAGGTGATCAATAATTACTTATTAAATTAATGAATCAATAGTGCCGCTGTTCTCCTGTAATCTTTCCAACTACACCAAATAAATAAGACTTTGCCTCACTTTTCAATGCCTAGTGTTAAAGAGTACTTACTTTAATTGACAGATATGGGTCAGAATGTGAGAAATTAGACAGGCTTTCTACAAATTAAGTTAGCACAGTAACCATTTGCTGCAAACAGATTTTGAGTTTGTACCAAAATTATCCTAAATTTCCAGTTAAAAATCATTCCTAAAAGCCTCATCATCACCTCACACTTATAATAATTAAAACAAGACCTGCCATATGGAACTTAATTGCTTCCTTTACTCAATAAACCTGTTACTGTCGCACATTTACTGAAACTAAAATCTTAATACCTAACCTGCATTTCTGAGTCCTCTTTATTCCTTTCCCTATAAATTCATGTGCTTACAGAATGCTTTACCCATTCATTTATCACTAAATCTCTTATTGAATAGCAAATATGTAGACTGTCCTAGAATTTAAAAAATGAATAAACAAATCCTTATCTCTGAGCAGGGACAAGTTTTAAAATATCTGAGGCTCAGATTTATCATTTGTGTAATGAGAATGATGTTGTCTTGTCCTAATAGGTGCTATGAAATTTACACAATGATACAAACTAGAGTTTGGGATTTGAAAGACTTTTGTTAGAGTCCTGCCTCTCCTACTTAATAACTATAAGTCTCTGAGCAGTATTCCAACCTACAAACCTGAAATAGGAATAACATCTACTTCATAAGCATCTAAAGTGAAAGATGCACTTCCTGAAACACAATAGGGATTGAATAAATGGTAGTTACTAAAGAACTTGGTGACCTGAAGGGAAAGTTGGACATACAAATATGAGTACAATAGCAAGGCTGCATGCAGACTCAGAGCTTTATAGTCACAAAGTGGTCACAAAAGAAAGGACTAGCTAATTCTTCTGAGGGAGGGATTCTTTACAAGGTGAGATGGTTGAATTTTGAAAGATCAGTAGGTTTCCACCTGATGGATAAGAGTAGAAATGCGTTCTACGAAGTGGAGGTGTAGAAAAGAATGAGAAGCAATGAGGAATGACGTAATGATCTTAGACTCAACAGCAGTTTCTTAACCTGAGCTGAACACTCGATGGAAGTGGAGAGGAAGAAAAAAGGAGACAGGTGGTAAATATGTTTTTAGATGTAGGTAGGGACCTCTTATGAAGAAGCTTGTGTGGCATTATAAGACATATGATTTGATTTTTACTGAGACGGAAAACAGTCAGAGGATTTAAACAAGGAAATCATCTCATCTCTAAAAAACTATTGTGATAATGTGATTTATATTAAGAAATATATATATTTGGTCTTCACAACCTTTTCTGGCATGTAGCTCCTCAAACCTTTGGAATTTCCTAAGTGATGAGGGTGATAAGAATGACTTTTTTACGTTAATGAGGTGACTTTTGGACTCCACCTAAGGATGGAGCCTGGTTGCCAAGAGAACCAATCACTAGATTAGAGGTTGGAATTTTCAGTCCCACCCCTCTGACCTCTAGGGGGGAGAGGGGATGGAGATTTAATTAATCACCAATAGCCAATGATTTAATCATTCATGCCCATGTAGTGAAGCCCCCATAAAAGCCCAAAAGGACTGGGTTTGAAGAGCTTCTTGGTTGATGAACACTTGGAAATTTGAAGAGAGTGGTGCTCCTGGAGACGGCATGGAAGCTCTGTACCCTTTGCCCACACCTTGCTCTATGCATCTCTTTCATTTGGCTCTTGCTGAGTTATAAGCTTTTGTAATAAACCAATAATTAGTTTCTGATAATAATCCAGTAAGTAAAATGTTTCTCTGAATTCTATAAGCTGCTCTACCAAATTAATCAAACCCAAGGAGAGAGTGATCGGAATATCCAATCTATACACTGTTGGTCAGAAGCACAGGAGATAACCTGGGCTTTTGACTGACATCTGAAGTGGTGGGGGGCCGTCTTGTGAGACTGAACCCTTGACCTATGGAATCGGATACCAACTCTGTGTAGATAGTGTCAGAGTTGAGTTGAATTCTAGAATACCCAGCTGGTGTTTGAGAATTGTTGTTGGTGTGGGGAATCTCCCACACACTTTGAAATAGGGTGATCAGAACTTTCAATTGTTAAGCAACCAAGTTGTTCCTAAGTACTAGTGCAGTGGCAATGTCTAGGTTCTAGGATAGCTCAATAAGCTTACATGGATTCAGCTGATGAGAAGACAATGAACCCAAGTGATGCAAAGGTGGGCATAAGTGGATATTGTATATATAGTGGTCTGTGTCACAGCTGAGGAATACTTAGGAAACTCCCAGTCTTATAAAGTTACTGCTACAAAACCTGCTCATCTTCCCTTCCAGAGAGAAACATTATCTTTATTACCCTGGAATGTAAGCAAGTTTTCTCTGGAGAGAGAATTGTGGCCTTTATCTTCGTAATCTGGGTGTATATTTGGGGAGGGAGACCCTCTCTGTCTTTACTATCCTGGATATAAATAAATTTGGGTAAATATGCTTTGAAATAGGCATGAAGAAATGTCAGAGATTCATTGAAATTTTTTCTCCCAACAGAACTCTTGAGCAGACATTTGAATGAAAATGAGGAAGCTAGTATCAGAAGATCTGAAAAAGAATGCTCTAGGATGTGGGGACAATAAATTTAAAGCTCTGGAGTCACAAAAAAATGGCACATTTGAGGAACAAGGAGATGTCATGTTTGACACATAGTGGTAGGAAATTAACTCAGGGAGGTCAGCATAGGCAAAATTATGTAGAATATTTATTATCAGTTTTAATTTGGACCTCATACTGAGAATCATGGGAAGCTATTTAAGGATTTGAGGAATAGAATAGCAAGATTTAAATTAGATTTTAGAAACTTTGCCATGGATACCACGTGATTGTAAAATTAGATGGAGTACTAGTTAAGAAAAATGAAAGTATTATAAATCTGAAATGAGTGTGGCATGTAATATATTTGTTAGATTTAATGTTTGGAATCAGAAATGACCGACATTTGTGGCAGATTGAGTATAAGCAAACAAGAGTAGTGAAAAATAGAATATTATTTTGGATTGAGTGCTTAGGTGAATTGATTTGCCATTATTACCATGGATAAAACTCAACTGGAGAGTGGAATCAAGAGGGTTGTTTGGGTAGAATGTCCATTTATCCAAACCATGATACCTTTGAGATTGAATGGGAGTTTATACTTGTGCAAAGACAATAAGACTATAAGTATAAATGAAGATTGTCCTGGCTAAACTGGGACCCATGGCCACCCCAGTTTCAGATATTTGAGATTCTTATTAGATATTCAGTTGTAGACACCAAGTTAGGAGTTTGATAAGGGAGTTCAGTGCTCTGTGGGGAGATCAGATGGAGATAGGATTTTGGAAGGCATCAGTGAATGGATGATGTGTAAAACCATGAGAATAACTATTATCACCAAGAGAATTAATGTATATAGAAAAGGCATCCAAGAAAGAGCTCTGAAGAAGTCCAACTTTTGGAGTTTCAGAAGAAAAAGCAGTAGCATAAAGGAGACTAACTATACTTAGAAGAGAAAATGGAAAACTGTGAGCTCCATGGAAGCAGAGAATTTTCTGTCTGTTTGGTTTGTGGATATATCCTGGACTCCTAAAGGCATGATGACGAACAGTAGGCACTCAATAAATACTTTTTGTATTAAATAATTTACACCAAAAATATTGGCTGCAAATAGATTATTTAATTTGGTGTGAAAACGCATGAAATGGATAAAACATCAATAAATGCCCTTTTATAGCTTATCTGATAATATATTATTATCAAGACTAATACACATGCACTAGGCACGCTGCAAACGACAGTAATTCATTAGTCGGTATCATGAGTCATGTTTGCACAAGGCCAGCAAAACCAAAACAAATAAGCTCATTTAATTGTCTAATTCAGAAGCCAGCCATAAAAATAAAATATTACAAGCAAATCTAATATTTTTTCTTTAATATCTATGGTATAATTTACATAAAATACAATGAAGACTTCCTAAATTTTTATTTGGATGAGTTTTAAAATTGTGCATGCCTATCTACCACCATCCAAAATCAGATATATAACAGTTCCAACATCATGGAAAGTTTCCAGATGTTTCTTTCCAATTTCCAATTCTTCTCTGCGCCTCCATGCCCTGAGGAAACGACTTTATGATTTATATTACTGTAGGTTATACTGTGTATTTTGGGGTTTCATAAAAATAAAATAATAGATTATACAGTTTGAATCAAATTTATTTTGCTCAATCTAATACGTTTTTATGTGCTGATATTATACATTTTTTTCTTTCTTTTTTTAAGATTCCCTCTTTCAGACCGAGGAAGCATGCTCTTATTCCTAAACTGGTGAACCATTATTGTAAGTGTATGTTGAATATTATCACTTTTATCCTTTATATTGTTAAGTAGTAAATTGATTTTCAAATGTAAAATCAATTTTTATTATTGAGAACTCTAATTTGATCATGGGGCACTATGTTATTTGTTTATTACAGGGTAGAATTTACTAACATTTTGTTAAGGAATTTTGCATGTATGATAATGGAAAGTTATTCTGTGATTTTATTTTTTATAATATTCTCATCAGATTTCCAAGTCAGGTTATATTGGCCTCATAAAATGAGTTAGAAATTGTTCCAATCTGCTGAATTTTCTAAAAGAGTTTGTATAAGATGTTTATTATTTTTTTAAAGTCTTAGTGAAATTCACCAATGAAGCCATCTGGGCCTAGAGTTTTTTTCATAGATATTTTATTGTGTTTTCAACCATGTTGATTGATATAGAGCAATTTTCATTTCTTATTGTGTTTTGGGCTAGTTTAGGCGAATTGGGTATTGCATTTTGTTTTTCTTATAAAAATTTTGTGTTTGATCTATGTTTTCAAATTTATTGGCATAAATTTTGTTGTATTTCTTTATTATCCTCTTAATTACTATACTATCTGTACTGGCATCTATTCTTTCATTGTTGATATCGTTAGTCAAGAAGAGAGAAAACACAAATCTTTCTTTTTTTTTTCTGTGAGGAAGATTAGTCCTGAGCTATCATCCATTGCCAATCTTCCTCCTTTTGTTGGAGGAAGATTGTCCCTGAGCTAACATCTCTGGCAATCTTACTCTGTTTTGTATGTGGGATGCCACCACAGCATAGCTTGATGAACGATGTGTAGGCTTGCGCTCAGGATCCAAAACCGTGAACCCTGGGCCACTGACCCAGAGTGCGTGAACTTAACCACTATGCCACTGGGCTGGCCCCACAAATTAATCTTGAAAGGGGTTTATTAATTATACTAATCTTAAGTAAAAAGCAACTATATTCACTTTCTATCCCTGGAGATGGTACAAACCTCCTGCAATGATGGCTCCTAGAATCATATAAAAAGCAATGACCTATACTAAGATGGAGATGCCTGCAATAGCATGTTAATATGAATGCACTATCCTCTCTCCAAAACCCACCAGATGGTCTTGTTCCAGGGGACAGTTTGGAGGTAATTCCATTTGCCAAAGTGATGAGCAATGCACTGGTAAATGGGACAGACACCAGCATCTTGGCAGTTCATTGTTGGCTTTCCTCTGAAAGCCAGAGCTGGCAGTAGAAGATTCTGTTATAAAACTGGGTTCCATGATAACAATAGGGATATCAGAACTGCAAAAATATATAGACTAGGTGTCAATTCTTATCCATCAGACACCATGTGTTTTCCATTATTGCAATGAACAACGTCAGAATGACAGCCAGGACCTAAAGAGTGTTGTGGGATATTTAGTAGCACGCAGTCTCACTGGGGCAAAATATGTGGGTAGACGATAAGGGCAATTGTAACTCTGTACTATCCAAAGAAATCAGGATGGATAATCATGAGTCTGAGGGCAGTTGTCCCAATAAAACATCATGACGCTTTGCTCAATTTCTAGACCTAAGTTAGTTTTTGATCTCAGAGCAAATTAACTGGACTGTAGTTTAGGTACCCAGGAGGAAGGTTCCACATTGAAATCATACAAGTAATGATTATCTCAGTCCTTTCCCAAAGGAACTGAAATACTCAAACAACTCTGTGCTGATGGGAGGGTGAATTGGGGGAATAGCTAAACACTTTGAGGACTGCTGGTCACAAGGTCCAATTTGACAGGTATGTCTAGAGACCTGAGAGCATCATTACTGGTGGTAGACAGTTCTCCATGGTCCTCTTAGTTTTTTAATATATTGAGTCAACTTTTGTGCTGGAATGTTTTAAAGATAGAGATAGAATTCTCTTCCAGGGAAGAGGTCAGATTTGTTTGCTAACCATGATAATAAAGATAACATTTCCCTCTGTGGAGGTATTTGAGCAAGTTTTCTAATAGTCACTTATCACAGATTTGGAATTTGAAAGCTTGAGGTCCCAAAGCTGTAATGAAAAGCAACTCTTTGTGTAGTAGTCACCTTGGTCACTCCACATGGACCCCAATGGGACTTGAAGAGCAGGGGGAATTAATGAAAAAATGAAACTCAAGATTCTTTTTGTGTCATGAATAATAAAATCCTTTGTCTTTGTCTCTGACTCAGTAGACTCACATTTTCTTCTCTCTTCTGTGAACTTGTGTCAAGATGACATGTCAGCTTGCAAGCAGAGAAAATTCCAGACACTTTGTTTTTTGACAATTTTTCCCCACCTGCTTATACATTTGAGACAAAAAAGGAGCAGGTATTAAATTGAGTTTATACCTGATGGTACCATAATGAGTCCACAGACCCACCTGGTGGTCATTTCTCTAACCGCTAAATGTATAATCAGATTCAATCTACTTGGCACAAGGCATACCCACCACATTTGGTCCTTGGCCTGTGAGGTAGGAACGGTTGTAGTCTGGAAATCTTTGTGGTTCCTCTGAAACTATTCCTCCCCCACAGCCGGGATTTTAATTAATAAAACAATCACATCTTTGAGAGAATATTACAAATTAATGGTGCCTTAAAGAATTGATGGATGCAAGAGTGATAGTCCTACCATATCTCAATTTAATTCACAAGTCCAGACCCTTCAAAAATCAAATAGAGTATGGAGTATGAAAGCTAAATGCCGTCATCTCAAGCAAGTGGTGACTTTAATTTCAGACGCTCTATCAGATGCAGTACCTGTGCTAGAGAAAATTAATATAATCACAGATGTATGGCATGAGGTCATAGATCTGTCAAATCCATTTGTTTATATTTCTATTAGGAGAGAGAATCAGAGTGAGCACTCATTCACTTGGAAGAGATAATGGTTACATAGTTACAGTTTGCCGAGGGCTATGTTAACTGCCTTGCTCCCTTTCATATCATCCAAAGAGATCTAAACTGTTTGGACATCCCATAGAATATCACTGGTACCCTCAATTGAGGATGCCATAGAAATAGAATTAGATGGGCAGAAAGTGGTGAGTGCATCGGAGGCCTTTGTAAGATGTGCACACCAGAGGGTGGGAACCAAAGATTCAGAGACTTGCTACATTATTAAAGTGTTATGGGGCCAATGCTCTTGGCATGATGGGAAATCCCCTCCAAGGTAAAAGCAAATTATTTCGTCTGACTCTTCCACAATAAGGACTTCTTGGATTTACTTCTCTATCTTATTTTCTACTAGTTTTTATAGAAATGACAATATCTATTTTGTTTTATTAGATTTTATCTTCAGATAATATTATGCAGTCATGCATTGCTTAATGACAGAGATATGTCTTGAGAAATGCGCAGTTAGGCAATTTCATTATTGTGTGAACATCATAGATTATACTTACACAAAACTAGATGGACTAGCTTACTACACACCTAGGCTACATGGTGTTAATCTCATGGGACCACTGTCACATATGTGGTCTGCTGTTGACTGAAATGTCATTATGCAGCACATGACTGTACTCTTTCAAGAGCAATACAAAGAATTTATAACCGTATAATTTCATTTATTCTTCTCTCACATTTCATTCTCTTGATGTGATGGATTTTATTTCCACATATACTATAAACTTCACAGAATGTATAAATTTGCTTTAAAATAGTCAACTAATTAACAGCATAGCCTTTGGATATATGGTGACATTTTGGCCCCTCAACCCTTTGCTTCTTGTTATGTCCAAGAAGAAATTCCATTACCTGAAAAAAGGAAGTTTGCAGATGTTATTAATCACTTGACTTTAAGATAACATTATCTGAGTGGATTCAGGGTAATCACACGAGCCCTTAAAACCAGAAGACAAAGAGGAAGTCAGAGAAGATAAAAGCACAAGAAGAATTTGATCTATGATTGTTGGCTTGAAGACAGAGGGGCAATGTGGAAAGTTTAAGAAGGAAACTAATTCTGGCAATAATTGGTGAGTATAGAAGTAGATCTCAAGCACAGAAGATGTCTGTAGCTCAAGCCTATACCTTGATTTTAGCTTAGTGATACTCTGAGCAGATCTGTTACATGCCAGGCTTCTGATCATCAGAAATTGTGAGAAAATAAATTTTATTGCTTAAAGGGCTGATAATTTGTTATACAATGATAGACTGCTAATTATATATATAGTATGCATAGTTATGTATATTATATACATGTCTATAACTATATATATGTGCATGTATATGTAATGCATGCATAATAACTAACATATCCTTTTCTGTTGTCTTTTACTCCTTCCATTCTGCTATGGTCTGAATATGTCCCCTCAAAATTCACATGTTGAAATCTAACCCCAAAGGTGATGAGGTTAGGAGGTGAGGCCTTTGAGTCGTGCCTAGGTCATGAGGGTAGAGCCCTCAGGAATAAGATCAGTGCTCTTATAAAAGTGGCTCCAGAGAGGTCCCTAGCCCCCCCCCCCCCACCATGTGAGGACATAGAAAGAAGGTGCTGGCTATGAAAGGGGCCCTCACCAGAAGATGACCATGATGGCAATTTTATCTTGAACTTCTCAGTCTCCAGAACTGTAAGAAATAAATTTTAGTAGTCTATAAACTACCCAGTCTGTTACCCAGTAACAGACTAAGACACACTTCTTATAGATTCAGGCTTCCATCTTTTGTCATTTCCCATTAATTGGAGGAATTAAAGTGCATATCTGTTAGAAATGAAATCTCTCAGGTTCTGTCTGTCAGAAAATGGTTTTATTTCATCTTCAGTTTTGAAGGATATTTTCACTGGGCATATAATCCCAGGTTGAATTTTATTTTCATTCAGTGTTTGAAAGATATCTCTCTACTGTCTTTTTAATTTGTCATGAGAAATCAGCTGTCATTTGTATTACTTTTCCCTTTGTGGAATATGACATTTCTTCTTACTGCTTTTAAGAATTTTCCCTTAACTTTGATGTTTTTAACATTAATCTAAAATACGCCCAGCTGTACTTTTGTTTTTATCTTTCCTGAAGTTCACTAAGTTTCTTGGATCTGTGGTTAGTCTTTTAGTAATTTTGCAAAATTCTCATACATTACATCTTCAAACATTTCTTCTGTTGTATTCTCTTTCTTCTCTTTACTGGAGACTCCAATTATACATATATTAAACAACTTGATTTTGTCCCACACATTTCTGACCTTCTTTTCTTTTTTTTTTTTTTCCACTTTCAATTTTCTACTTAAGTTTGGATAGTTTCTACTGACATATCTTTTTTTTTTTTTTTTTTAAAGAGCTTGAGAAAGCCAATTTAGTTCTTTTCTTTTTTAAGGATTGGCACCTGAGCTAATAACTGTTGCCAATCTCGTTTTTTTTTTTTTACTTTTCTTTTCCTGCTTTTTCTCCCCAAATCCCCCCAGTATGTAGTTGTATATTTTAGTTGTGGGTTCTTCTAGTTGTGGCATGTGGGTCACCACCTCATCATGGTCTAATGAGCGGTGCCATGTCCCCACCCAGGATCTGAACTGGCGAAACCCTGTGCTGCTGAAGTGCAATGCGCAAACTTAACTACTAGGGCATGGGGCCGGCCCTACTATCGATCTATCTTTAAGTCTACTGATCCTTTATTCTACCGATTCCCTAATGTTGCTAGGTACATCAAATTAATCCTTTATTTCTGATAATATATATTTTTTCATTTCTAGCATTTCCATTTTATTCTCTTTTAAAAATAATTTCTGTCTGTAGAGATTCCCCATTTGTCCATGTATGTTCTCAACCTTTTCCACTAAGTCATTTAACATATTTATCACAGTTCCTTTAATGCTCATATTTGATCATTAGACTGTCAAGACCACATCTTGATCTGCTTCTCTTGATCTTACGTCACATTTTCTTCCTTTTTTGTGTGTCCCACAGTTCATTAAAATTTTATTCTCAGCATTGTGTACAAAGACTAAGTAGAGACTGAAGTAAATAATATTTATCCCCAGAGAAGAATACATCTCTTCTTTTGCCAGGCTACTAGAAGGTGACTGAGTTAGCGGAATCTGTAGTTCATCTGGGCCTGATATTTGTTGCAAATTCAGTTAGAAGCAGTTAGACACTGGCTTCAAATGTTTTGGTGGCAAGATCTGGGCCTGCTCTTCAGCGGGACTTGTCTGAGCACCAGAAAGGCTTTGGTGATGTTTCTACACTTTCTATAAGAATAGAGCATTCACCTTCATAAAAAATGTTGTAGTTCCTCCTGCTTTAGAGTTAGGATGCCAGCTTTTAGGTGCCTTGGAAATTATCTTTGCTCTCAAGCCCCATCCTCTCACCCTAGGCTTTTTGCTATCAGGCAGTCTCTTTCCAAGCTTTGTTTAGCATCAAACATTTGACCTATAGTGTCTTAAGTGAATTTTTCTTAGCTCTCCTATACAATATACTTCAACAGTCTGCTGCTTTTTACTTGGTATGGCAAACAGATTTTAAGGCAATACTCATGCCCTGCACCTCCTGTTATTCATACCTTTGTATAATTCCTTCTGATTCAGTATGGACAGGACCCATAAATTCTTCTAATTACTTCTAACCAATGGATTTGGCAAATGTGACAAGATGTACGTGATTATGTGTACATGAGTACCTAAGAATGCAGCGCCTATCTCTGTAGTCAGTTCTTCTCTCTCCCTCCCCTCCTTCCCTTTACCTCTCTCCTCCACTTGCTCAGGCTGGCTTTTGATAAGCCATCTGCTATTAATCAAGGGAATGAAATATGCCAATGGCTGGAGAGACATTAGAAGGTAAAACTTAATTGCAGCCTTGTGTGGCCCTCTGTAGAGGGTCAACATAGGCTATTCCTGGATTCTAGACCCAGAAATCATAAGACAATAAATACATGTTGTTTTAAGCACCCAAGTTTGAAGCAATTTGTTATGGAGCATAGTCACTCTTGGCAGCCCAGTGTCTTTTAAGGGTGATCATCACTAGTTCTCTTGCCCTCTCCTCAGCCTTCTATTTATTACCTCCACGCTTTTGATAAAGACTTGTGAGA